>NC_132998.1:9999602-10306506 GCF_048564905.1 Vicugna pacos
GCTACCAAAATGAAGGTCACTATTTCAACCCGAATCCCAATATTTTAAAAACTAACCTACCTACTCCTCATATACTAACCAAAAAGCATAAAACTACCATAGTGCTAATCAGTGCCCTTGTCCTAAAAATCTAACTTCAGAATAAACCATGTGCCAAGGATCCAGAATTTAGGTGAGTGAAGGAGGAGAGAGGCCAAGGGGGTGCTTTGGTGTTATTCTTAACACCAAAGGTCACAGCACCACAGCCCAACATGCTCTCCCCCTTCTATTAAGACACTGAACCCTTACCCCAGCTGATTTCAGTTATGCCATGTGGGTTCATACCAGTGTTTATGAGGTTAAGAGCCCAGGGACAACACACTGGAGTTTGGGAGTGAAGGGGAAGGAGTAGGGGAGGTGAGGTGGGGGGAAGGGGAAGTTTGTAGGACACTCAATTTTAGGATCCCCCAATTTGAGACCACCATCCAAGAATCTCCTTCAGAGGTCCAACTCTCTGCTACCTTTATTTAGACCTCTAAAGAACACCCCACACATAAAAAAGCATGGATGGGGTGAAGTAGGGAGAGAAGTAGTGACACCAAGGCAATTTAACCCTTTCTTCTAACCCAACCCATCTTAAATTACTAAATAAATTACCTCTTCCGAGTGTCTACAAAACTTCCATTGCCTGCTAAAAATTAAATAAGGTGGCATTCATAGCTTTCTCCAGTACAAAAAAAATAAATAAAACTAAAAGCAAGTCAAACTATGGCCAGAGTACAGGTTTCAGCAAGCATGCAGAGTGGCCTGGTGTGCTGCTAGCAAAGTCGACATTTCAAATATAATTCTTGTTCACCCTAGCCCACCAATAAAAATTTTCTTACCTGACCACCTGCAAAGATGACCGGAGAACTGGACGGCTTGGGCCGGTACGGGATGGTCACGCCCTTCGGGGGGGACTGGGAGAGAGTCAGAGGGGAAAAAAACAAAAAGAGATAAGGTTTCAAAGCTGCTTCAGCTGTGTGGCTTAAGCTCACACAGGTCAGTTAAATTAACAACTATTATTTCCATCCTCTCACCTACCACCATTGTCTCTGGCTAGATCTAATCTCAAGTCACCTGCAGTTATTTGCCTTCAAAGCAGTAAGATGGTCTGTGGACAAGACAGCTCATACGAATTCTCCCCTGTAGTAACGCAGGCATTACTTCCATGTGTTCAAATAAATCTAGTGAATGTGAAAAACCTCTATGTGTACATATGTACATTTTAGTTAGTAATTACGATCTTACATTTTGGCATGAACAGGAAATAAAGCCAAAATAGGAAATAAAATACCCAAATGTTGTTATCTAGGATAACACAAAACTATCCAAATAGTTCAAAGGCTCAATCAACATTTTTCTGAATTCTACTTGAAAATTCTACTTTACTTTCTCACCAATATGGGATCAACTCCATATGACAATTCTAAAAAGGTTTAATTAATCTTAAGTTTGCTATTCTTATTTTAGTTGAATAGCAGCTACCAAGACCTTGTTAAGTCATTCAGGATCATCATTATGGATACGTTTTTTTTCTATTTATCTACCATTTTGAATATAATCTGGCCTCAAAACACAGAAACTAATTTAAAGAATATATCAAAGTTGCATGTAGCCAAACTATTGTAATTTGAAAGGCAACTTAACTTAGTTTCTCAGGAACCCAGATAAATCCTTTGTCTAGTCAGTCCAAGTAATGAACCTTCCCCTACCAACGCTGCTAGAATTGCTGTAAACCAAATGATCACCACTGCTTCCCCGTTTCTACTTTTGTATGGACTATAAGAAAAGTCAAAGCTGGGGGAAGGAAAATATGAATTCAGGGAACTTCTTCCCCACCCCCACCGGAGGCTTCTAACAGCCTCACCTAATTCTAGTCTTACTAAATATAGATCAGTCTGTCTCCCTAAATCACCCTCCCCCCATTCTCAGCATGAGCCTGAGGGCTTACCTCCAACATGACCACGCAGATCTGTTTCACACACTCAATGATGGATTGCGGAATGCCAGCAATAGTGATGGCCCGCTCAGTTGAGTTGGGGAGCATATCCCCTGCCACCTGGACCTGAGCCCCTGTACTCTTTGGGGTAAAAAGAAATTCAAAAATCAAAGAATAGCTCATACTCTCCAGTATCTCCCAGCAGAAACTTTAGAATCTAAAGCTCAGTGACCATCTCTCTATCTTACCATTTTTATCCTCCCTTCTCATTCTTCCCTTAGTCCAGATAGGACTGTTTAATCACAGTTATAAATAAATTAGCCTCTGAAAGCTGAGAATAAGCCTGAATAATGGGCTAAATTTAACCTGCTCTCAAGAAAAAGGTCTTTCTAGACAGTTTCTCTCAGCAAATGACAGCTTTGTGGGCCATCAAACCAAATACCCACAAGTATCACCCACCTTTCACTCTTATTCAACAAATATTTATATTAAGCCCATTCTACCTGCCTGAAACCATTCCAGGTACCTGAAATTTATCAGTGAACAAAACCAAAATCCCTGTTCACATGGCACATAAAACAGGCTCCCAAAAACTCAAACCAAATTAGCTTTTCTTAGGAGCCATTCAAATTTCATTCCAACATCCAATTCAGTAATCCCTAGATATAATTGAAAACTTTCATAATTCAATGCAACTTTCACAATTTAAAAGGGAGAATTTACAACTACATCCCAATGTATCTTCCCATTTTCCCCTGCTGTTTAGGAATTAGGCCAAGAAAAATATTTGCTATTACTACATAGCAAATTATCTCTTTAGATATGAAAAAGATTTATGTAGCTTCATGGAAAAGTTGCCAGCAAGTCACATGCAATAGCTGAAAATTCTGGTTAACTTTTCCACAGTCTGATTTATTGTTGTTGTAACAGAAAAAATATATACAATTATCAAAATACAATCTTCTAGGACTGCTACTTTAATAAAAATCTTAATGTCAACACATGCTAACTTTTCCTAGACATATAAAGAGAAGAGAAAACCACATTTAGAATAATTTACACTTCAAAAAAAAAAACCAGCACAAAAATTACCAACCTCTCGTATTTCCTTGATCTTGCAACCACCTTTCCCAATGAGAGAGCCACACTGACTAGCAGGGACCACCAGCCTCAGGGTGACTGGGGGTCTACTGGCAGCTGTGCTATTGGTCATAGAGCTGCTGATGTCCTACAAAAAGAAACATGGGAAAAATAAAGTTTAGACAGATCCCTGGGAACCCATACTGTCATAAAAGAACCACTTACCTTTATAAAGGAACATATATTGTGTCACAATACGCCAAAGACAACAGTTCAAATATTGACCTCTTCTCCAAACCAACTATTTCTGAAAAGCTAAAAAGGACTAAAAACTACCTCAGATTTAGCCCTAAATATATCTTCCTTCACCCTGGGAGCATTATTCTTGGTAGGGAGAAACCAATTTGGGGGGGGAGGTTAAAGAGTTGATAGGGCAAAGTAAAATATTGAAGTCAAAATTAAAATATTAAGAGGAAGATGAAACAATGCAACCCAAATTCAAACAACCACTTTTTAATGATTAATTAGTGTACTTCTATTCATCCTTGTTTTAATTCCTTGTTAACATTACCGTTGTACAAATAATGAAACTGAGGCTGAACACCTGCCCCAATCACATCTAAAAAGCTGCAGATTTGAAACTATTGGCTCCAAAGCCCATAGCCTTTTCTGTAACAATATACTGCATTCAAAAATTCATGGCTTTAGAAACTAGTTCAATTTAACCTTCTGAAGATTAAGCGGTTTAAACATCACTTCCCAGCCTACGTAAGTAGAACTCTGTAGTGGGTACAACTCCTGAAACATAAACCCTTAAGTCAAGAAAGTGTTTCTTATTTGTAAGCGTATGAAAAGATTTTCTGAATGTTTAAGCTACAAACTGGATTAGCAAGGTCTTGCAGGTCAATAGATAACATTTCTGATCTTGGCAAGGGTAAGATTTCAGGCACCATTAGGCATCAAGCAGCAGCCCAGAAGATCTCTGCCTTTGGTGTCAATTGCACAGTTAACAGCATCACTGCAGAAGTGGGAGGAGGCTGACTGGACCTGGGGCAGTGGTTGCGCAGCATCCATTTTGGAAGAAAACCGTTTCTTCCAAAAATTTTCTGATATTGATATTCTGCTTCTGATAACTGATAAAACACATTCCCTTCCCTCCAAGTATAGCTCTAACACTATCAGACTGATTAAAAATATGTAACGATTAAAACTATTCAAGATTTTTGTTGCTAAAGGAAGAATAGTCAATGTACAATACTTTATTTCAGGCACACAATGGTGATTTGACGTTTAAACACATTACAAAATGATCATCACAGTAAGTCTAGTAATTGCTTATCAACATAAAAAGTTTTTCTGGTGAGGGCAGTATTAGGTTTATTTATTTTAGTGAGGTATTGGGGATTAAACCCAGGACCTCGTGCATGCTAACCAGGCACTCTACCACTGAGCTATGCCCTCCCCCATACAAAGTTATTACAGTATCACTGACTGTACTCCTCATGCTGTGTATTACCTCCCCATGATTTCTTACTGGGAAAATATGCAATGCTTCACAAATTTGTGTGTCATCCTTGCACGGGGGCCATGCTATTCTACCCTGTATTGTTCCAGTTTTAGCGTATGTGCTGCCAAAGAAAGCATTCAAAATACAGCTGACCCGTGAACATGGGGGTTAGGGGTGCCAACACTCTCTGCTCAGCTGAAAACCCAAGTGTAACTTATCCATAGCTCCACACCCATGGATTCAACTGACCTCTGACCCTGTAGTACTGTAGTATATATTTATCAGAAAAAAATCCAAGTATAATTGGACCCACGCAGTTCAAACTCATGTTGTTCAAGGGCCAACTATATTTGTTCTACAAATGGTCCAATTTGGGGGATGATGAATGGGAGCAAAGGATCCATTTACAGATTCTTATGATCTAGTCTGTCCTTGATTTTTAAAAGCCCTCAGAGAATCACTAAGTTATCTAGAAGCACTTAAAAATAAAGAATGAGGGAAGCGGAAACAACAAACCTCTTCCAGTTTGTCAATGATCATAGCAAAGGCTTTGAAGATGGCATTAGTGGGTCCAGCCAAAGTGATAATTCTCTCAGGACAATTCCCTTCTGAGATGTTGATACGTGCACCACTCTGGATAGAAAACAGAGCCAGAGGAGGTTAAATAGACAAAAAGATATATAAACACATAATACATAACTCCTCCTAAGAAAGATAGGCAAGGAGCTACCTACAAACATGATCCTGACACAAGGCAATGTTGGCATCATTTCAAATACTGCTCCATGTTTGTACTCAACAAACAGAAGCTGCTTTAAAGTCTTGAAGACTTACTAGAGCTACTTTCCCAGCATACTATTTGTCATTACAAATAACTAAGCCAGAAAAATACCAGTTTCTTCTATTAAGATCCTCCCCCAGCTTTAAAAAAATTCTTTTTCATTTCAGTTTCACTGAGATATGGTTGACATATAGCACTGTATACTTTTTGGGGGAGGATTAGGTTGTATTTATCTATCTATTTTAATAGAGGTACTGGGGATTGAACCCGGGACCTTGTGCTTGCTAGGCACACACTTAAACCACTAAACTATACTATACCCCCTCTCTCATTAAACAGAACTTTTACTTCTGTTTTAAAGGGTTTGAATTTCCCAAGTCAACAGTCCCTAACCACCTCCCACCCTCAACAACTCACCTCCTCGCGCATCTTCTTAACTGATTCTCCTTTCTGTAAGAGGAAAAATCAAGAGTGAGCTCCAACTGCTATTTCAACCCAGACTAACTAATTAGTAATTAGGGTTGAAGTAAACCTCTTACCTTTCCGATGATACTGCCAACTTCCTGCAATGGAGAAAACTAGTGTCAAGTAAGAGGAAACCTGAAGTGTTAATTATCACAAAAAGTAATTTTTCAATAGTTCAAAGCAATGAAAAAGCTAAGATTTATAGGGAAGGGGAATGGACAGGCTTACTCTTTTCTTTGCTCAAAATATGAGAGAAGCTAAAGAAGAATTCTGAAAATAATGGAGTCATTAAATGCTATCTATGTGTTTAATATAAATTGTTTTAAAATACCAAATGTATCACCCCATCTTAAAGTTACCCAAAATTGCTTAGACAGGGAAAATCTACCTATTACAAGCTTTAGCAACATCCATGAGAAAAATCTTTTCATCCAGGCATGAGACAGTCTTTGGCTCTAGCCTCTGGTTAAGCCTTTCCTGCTCATTGGAGCTTCCTAGTCAAGTCTGTCCATTTTTCCACCACGCTCTCATCTACTCTGCTAGAGAAGAGTGCTAAAGCCAGGCGCCCCACAGTGCTAATCTGATGAGCTCCAAGATGCATGCCCTCTCTTCCTGGCCCCTCCCCTAGCAGTTACTATGACCCAATTTCCCAAACTGGTGCATACCTTTCCATGCATAAGTAGCCGGATGGTGAGAGTGACATTTAATCCACCTTCAATCACACCGGTGTCCATGTCGAGCAGTGTTCTTGGGAGCTGGACTTTGAGTGGTCAAGTCTTTGGTCACTGGTGGGGGTAAAAGCCAAAAACTGAAATGCAAAGACGACCAAAATCACAATATGAAAACAATAGAAGAAATATTTCCCAAAGTTATTTAAACCATTATCAATGTTTTCTGATTCTCTTCCTTAAATGACAGCCTATCAGTTGGCAGGCTTGTATATACCCAGCACAAGTGCATTAACTGCTCAGGTTCTGTTACAAAGTATGGAAGGCGACTTTCCAGTCTGCTCATTAATGGTAGGGTTTCCGCTGACTCTCAAAATGAGAAAGATTCTTTCAATTGGCAATGGTTCTAAGGGAACATGCACCAGTTGTCCTTCAACAGAATCAACTTCAAAAGGATGCAGAAACACCTGGAAATCATGAAGCCAAACCTTAAACCAACCAACTACAGTAAGGGCAGTGACCTGCTTCCCTGTTGGGTAGCAGCTGAGGTTAAAAGCTAAAGACACATGTAAATTTTCTTACTGGCACAATTTCTAGGTAGAGAAATTAAGATGTCTCTCACATTGAAATTTTGAGTGTCAATAGATGTCACCAAATAATTTTTAAAAGATTTAAATCGACAACCTCACTGAAAAAGGCATCATCTGAAAAGCCTTTTATGCAGGCTGGGGTTCCATATTGCCCTTTGGGAAATGATCCAATACCTTAACTGCAGCTTGAGTCCTCTTCTCCCAACCCAAATGATAGTCACTCAAAATTTGAAAATTTTCCTTCCTTCTGTGTATTAACCTGATCCCAGTCACTCTTTATTCGAGTCTATTAAATCTTAAATTTTCTTCCAAATAAAACAATCAAAATAAAACATATTGCTAAAAATTAATTGGGTAGCTGCTTTAAGCAACAGCAGTAGGAGCCTTTCCTACTTAAGCCCTTTCCCCACCTAGCCTCTAAAACAACTGTTCCTAACATTTCTGCTTTAGAATAATTTATTACATGTAAAAACATTTTTGTATATACCTTAGCCTACAAAATCTCCTTGGAACCTAGAGATGTTAGTTTTAAAAACAACCTCCCCCAAGTTGTGAAATTTCTCCAGTGACATTTTTAGCATCCATCCCTTCAAAACTCAACATCAATGTTCTCTCTCCTACAGCCAGTTTTCCCCCTTCACAAAACCAGCCACCGTTTTAACTTTGCTCTGAAACAAAGCCCATATTCTAAATATTTAAAGTGTTTAAGTGCCTGCCAGACCATTCTGTATACAGCAAACTGCCCCAGGGCTGCTTCAAGTGTGTGATTATTTAAAAGAAGGGCTGTGTATCCCCAAAGCACCACATTCCTCCATTTTCAGAATATAATTAATTGATGGCAAAATCCCAGAATTCAACACTTTTCACTCATGGAAAAACAAATGCTGGGGGTGGGGAAGGAAGGGAGAGACAGAGTTCAGTCTGTTAAGGATGACTTTCTTTTTTTCAATAAGACATGGTAAAAATTTGGTAGTTTAATTCTTTACCCCGACTCACACGTAATAGGAAGCACTTTACAAATACCACAATAAAGCAAGTTCGAAAGGGCAAGAAAATTGAAAACCTATTTGAAGCCATTTCTTGAGGCAAGGCACAAAGGTGCAATTCCAACTGCAAATCATCCGAGAAATCCCTGTCGTATTTCTCTCCAGACTAGGTCAGTGTAAGAGTACCCAATCCCAGGAATCCAGCTGTTAATCCTGCAGTCAGTCCATTACCCCTTCTCCTATAAATAGCTCACTCTGGGTCTGTATCGGCAGGCGTTTTGTAATTTCAAAATTCGTTACCCCGAGAGAACGTCCCGAATAACTCGGTAACTGGGAGCCCGTCTACCCTTTCTTTAACTCAGCAGCCCCCCTCCCCTTGGTCACCCAAGCATTTTCCACTTAAAAAATGCACCCCCCCACCCCTCCACTGGAAAAGAGGGAAAAAAAAATAAACGGTTTGGTCGGGGGGGGGCGCTGCGATCCAGGGGGAGGGGCCGGACTAGTAGCGCCTCCTCGTGTGGCTGCGCCAGCGCCTGACCCCCGCGGGGAGCCGCGCTCACCCGCCCGGCCAGCAAGCGGCCATCGCCTCCCCCCACCCCCCTCCACCAACAAATCCACCGCCGCCCCCCCTACCGCGCGCGCGCCCTCCTTGACTCCTGCGCAGCCGCCACCGGGAAAAGGCGGGGGGAGGGGGGAGGCCTTGCGCGAGGCCTACTAGGCCTCGCCGGAGCCAGGGCCTCGCGTGAATGGCCGGCCAAGCAGAGTGAGAGGGTAGGCGCTCACGCGGGACTACGCGAGGCCGGGGCTCGTGACGAGGACCGGAGCCCGCTAAGAAAGATGGCAAGAGTAGAAATAAAGCTATAGCCGGAGGCGGAGTAAGAATTTTGAAGCTTACCTGCAGGCGCGAGGCGACTGAGGGGAAAAGGGGAGCGGGCGGGAAGGGGAAGGGCGGGAGGCCGGGGGCGGAACAATAGGGGCGGGCGGGAAGGCGAGGGGGGCCCCGCGGGCGGGCGGAGGAGGAAAGGGGGGGGTGGAGGAGGAGGAGGAAGGGGGAAAGAGACCCCGGGGCGGGTGGAGGGCGGCGGAGGGCGGGCGGGCGGGCGGAGGGCGGGCGGGCGGGAGAGGGCGCAGGCTGCGGCTGCTCCGGCTGCTGCCTCTGCTGGTCTGGGAGGGGGACGGGGCGGAGCGGCCCGCTTTCAACCCCGCGCACCCTCCGACCCCGGAAGCGCTAACCGCCCTGGGGGCCGGCGAGGCGACTGCGTCGTCCAAACCTTCCCCACGCAATGCGGACGGCCTCCCAACAGCCTAGAGCGGCTCCGTGGACAGCGTTGGCACCAGCGAGACAACAGCTGATAGCAGATGGCGAAGTCTATGATAGAGCGGCAGCGTGGAGGCCGAGACGAATCTAGTGGCCCCTAGCGGGCTGGTTGAAAAGTCCAGGCGTAAGTGCGGAGAGAGTTGGCAGTCGCCATGGATAAGGAGACAAGGGGAAAATAGGATGTGTGAGGAGAGAATGACAAGAGATAGGAAAAATCCAGTAGTCTATAGTGATACTCAAAAAGAGAAAAAAACTAATTTGCCACATTGAATAACTTTTACATCAACTTCTTACTCTGAAAATTGGCCATTAATAGGAAAGAATTAAGCATCTACCCTTTCTGTAGAACTGTAGTTCATCGGCAGTCGATAAGGGAAAACTTTTTTTGCGTTCCGTATAATGAATGTAGAGGAATGAAAGAGTTAGAAAATTGCCATTCATTCACCAACCCAAAATGAAATGATTCAAGCAAGTGTCATCATCAATCATCAAAACTTTAAGCAAAAGTTTGTTTGGGAACAGGATATTAACCTGGTGCCAAATATCACCACATAGATTATTTACAAATCCCATCGAAAAATAAATAAATAAATGAAAGATCTGGTAGTCGCCCACGTGATCGAACTTTGCATCACTAATGGTACAACTTTGACGTAGTCCTTGATGAGATGCAATAAGTACACAGCATCACCTATTAAGTATTCTTGTCAAGTGTGTGCTCTTGATCTAATCAGGCCTTTCAGAACTGATTTGCAATTTACAGGAAACTTTTAAGGGAGGAAGGAAAAAGTTAAACACACCAAGGAGATAATCAGCAAATTCAGAATCTGAGACATTCTACAAGACAACTAGCGTGTTCTCTTCAAAAATAAAATGTAATAGAAGAGAACGAGGGGGCTGAAAAAGAGGAGAAATTTAAAAGACAGTAACAATCAAATGTACTATCTGGATCTTGTTTGGATCTTGGTTTTAAAAAAAATAGCTATATAAGCATTTTGGGGAAAGCTGAGGAAACTCATACATGAACTGAATATTAACTAATATTAGGAAGTATTGTTAATTTTAAGTGTGATAATGGAATTGTGGTTATGTAGGAGAAATGCTGTTTTAAGAAGTACGTGATAAAATATTTAAGGGTGAAGGGTCATGATGTATAGAACAGACTTTCAAATGGTTCACATAGGTATATCAATAAAGCAGATTTGGTAAAATGTTAACAAGTGCTGAGTGTAGGTGTTAGGTTTATGGGTGATCATTGTACTGTTCTTAAAAAGTTAAAAAATAATTTTTAGAATAAAAATTGGAAAAAAATATGATATGGAATGGAACAAGATTAGCAAAATGTTGATCATTACTGAAGCTAGATTATGGAAATATAGGAATTCATTAAACTGCTTTCTCTACTCCTGAATATATTTGTAAATTTCCACATTAAACTTTTGTTTAAAAAATAAAGAAGAGTCCTGGAAGGGAGCAAGACAAAATAAGAAGAAGGATACCAAAAGAGACGGCTGATACAGGGTTATTATTGAACCTTCTTCAAGTTCTTGGGTTGTCAGTTCTGGCCTTAATATTAGTTAAGTTTTATTGGGCAACCCCAATTCAGTGGAAAGATGGCTTTCTAAAGTGGAAAATAAGGCTTGGGGACTCCACTGCCTTTCCTCCCACCCCCAAATGATGAGGCGGGCATTAGGAACATGACATAGAAATAAAAATAAGTCTATCGTTTGGCAAAGGCAAGAGGCAGAACAAATACTGAAAGAGAGGAAGAGAAGTAGGAAAACATTAGGCTACCTGGAAAAAAGCAAACCAAGGAGCAGGCTTACTGTGAGGCCTGGGCTGATGGACAGATTAACCTCAAGATTTCGTGGTCGGGTCATTTACACCCAGGGGCTCTGAGAGCTGTGGTGAAAGTGAGTGGTTATCCATGAAATCACCTCAATATGGGGGGCAAAACAAAGCTCAAATTAAAAGTTAATAAAATAACATCCTCTACTAACAACAACATGGCTTCTATTGGAGCTGGCCAAGAGTTGCAGCCAGCTTTGAAAGAGACGTACCCAATAGCAATACTTAATAATTTTATGAATCAATAAATTCTTCTCAGAAGGGGAATCAAACCAGTCAAGTGAGTGAACCTGCCTACGGCCACAAAACAACCTGAAGTAGGGAAATGATTCCAAAAAGACAGCAAACTGAAGACTCATCTCATGAGTTGAGGTCCCCAAAGCTAAAGTGTCAATTTGTATTTTAGATCTAATGGGTTTCCTATCCTATCCCATTTTTAATTAATTGGCTGGAAATCTTACTGTACTTAGTGTCTAGTGAGAAAACAATGCAGAATCCCAGATCCTCTCATGGACATAGGGTGGTGAAGACATAAGATAAAAACATTTGAGAACCACCATTTTTAGAGTCTTACACTGATGCACAAAACAGGGTGCACTAACCTAGTGTTCTCAGGGGCCAGCCAAATCATGTAACTGGCCTAAAGAAAGGCAATGGGGGGTTGAAAGGACGAAGACTGGGAAGTACAGGCTCTATCTATAAGGAATGACCACTAGTCAGGGGCCAGAACTTCTGTCTTCAGAAATGTGGGCCCACTATTGCTAGAGTTTCCAGCTTGAAACCTGAGCCTTTATTAAAAATGTCTGATATTTTACACAGAAATTGGTCCCTCAAAAAAAAAAAGTCCATAGCCAGATATAGCCAATTTTTCAACCTCAGGCAAAGATACATGTACCAAAATGTTCCCCACAGCAGTAAAGTGTACAGCAAGATTGGAAACATTCTAAAATTCCAGCAACAAAAGATTGGTTGAATAAACTGAATGCTGTTGAAACAGTTATCCATACATACATACATACACACACACACACACACACACACACACACACACGGAATCAACTCCAAGGTAGATAATTAAAGGAGAAAATGTGAGGTCCAAAAGAGGCCCTGTACTATGCTCTTATTTGATATAAAGGAAGGAACAATGTGAGATAGAAATAGAAGGGGGATTTAACAATGCAAAGAATAGCTCTGGAATTTTCCAAAAGAATTTGGTAGTCATGGTTGCCTTTGAGGAGGAAGCTAGAAATCTGAGAGAGGAGAACCTTACCTTTCACTGAGCTTCCTATTAAAAATGTTAGTTTTCCCCCAAATACATGTATTACTTTTAGCTTTCAAAGTCAATAGACATTTTCGAAAGAACAACAAAACAAGAAGGTGCTCTGCGTGTGGCTTAGAAAAACCAGGAAGGGGAAATGGGCCCTCCTTGGTTAAGATTGCGGAAGAAGGGGGTTGGTTAATTTTCTCTATCATTTCTTTGATTCTTTGTGTTTTCCCCCTGAAGACCCTTCTCATTGTCTCTCCTTATTTCTGGTTTGTCAACATCTATTTCTCTTCACCTTACAATTCCCCTGTGCCCACATCTTCCTTCTCCTCCTCAAAAAGGAAGAGCCGATGAGTAAATGAAGAGTGTCATTGGGGGGAAAAAAAAACATCAAAATGGCCCCCAAATCCAGGACACTGGAAGACAGGCCCTGGTTTTCAATTTCCTAATAAGATTAGAAGCTAGCTCTAAAACATATTTATTTTAAGCATTTATTTTATAGAACTATCCCCAGGGACAAGTCACAGATGCAATCCAGCCAACTAAAAACACTGCTTCCGTGTCCTTCCAGCCCCACACTCAATCTCTACAGGCTGGGGGCCCATCTCAGAAATATCTCTCAAGTTCTCTCCTTCCTCTAGACCCAGCTCTCCCACTTCAGCATTTCCTGCTGTCAGGCTCCTGCATGCAACTCACGCCCAGAAATTCCTGAACTTCCATCCTACGCCTTTTTCCAACTCTGTGCCTCCGCAGAACTGCCTCTTCTGCCTTGGAATCCACTGGGTTAAGAGCACAGATGCAGGAGCCGCACTGCCTGAGTTTGAATCCTGCCTGAAATTTTCTTCATCTACAAAATGGGAACGTGGTACCTACCTCACCATTGCGGTGAAGATTACTACACAAGTTATAAACGTAAAGGACTTGGTGCCTGGCACATGATGCTCGGCGTTGCTGAGATTATTCAACTGGGAAATTCCTACTCATTCTGAGGCCCAGCCAAGACCTCGCTCATTTCCCAGTGGCACTGTCACTCTTCCCTTTCCTCCCCTCACTGCTTGATCGTCTCTATTGTGGCCCTTTTTACTAGATTATAATAACCTAGTCACATATTCACATGTCCATCTGCTCCATTAGATCTTGCAGGTCATGAAGGGCAAGGACTGTCTTACTCATCTTTGTAGCTTCAGCACTCAGAACACAGTATTTCCTCAGTAAACACTTTCCCAGGGAATTAATTTAGCCTCACTGGGATTCCTGGGATTCTAAAATATGCAGTAGAGCTTTAGATTGTGCCTAAGCACACACCTTTCCCAGCTCCCCTCCACATCCACCTGGTAAATCTATTCTTTCACTTTTTTCTACTCACTTCTCACACTCAAGCTTCTTGAGGTAATTGAAATGCCACTTTCCTGTGATGTCATCTGTGACTCCTCCTTCCCTTCCTAGGTATTTCTCCAGCGTGTTATAGCATCTATCTTTATTAATTTGGTCTCTTAGATGTCTTTTTCCTCTACTCAGAAAATCTTTGAGAACCTGACATGTAGTACCATGCATGGCATTTGGTAAATTAGTGGCGCTCAATTCTAGCTGTGCATCAGAATCACATACACAGTCGGTTAAAAATACTGATTTGTAGGATCCCATCCTTAAGGACTCTTTAATCAAGAGTCTTTTAGGCAAAGTTCTAAATCACTCTCTGATAGCTGATGGGCAGCCAGGGTTAAGAACCTCTGTAGCAGATACAAAAACTTTTGCAAAAGACCTATATCCATTTATCAAATGGAAGACAATAAAGAATCATCCCACTAAGCCTGAAGCAATTCTGAAGGATCCTCCCACTTAAGAAATACAGAGGCAGTATGGTGTCTTTCTGATGATGCTCTGGTTCCTTACCATAAAAGTGATACCATTTAAAGGGTCTGTAAAAGGGCAGCAAAAGTAGTAGAATGTGCTAAACCCACCCAAGAGAATGGCACAGGTGAAGAGAGACCAACAGAAACAGCTTTATTTGGACTGACAGTTGGAGAGGAAGAGGAGGACCTGAGACAGCATGCTGAGTTAAAAAGCAAATTAGTTTCCAAAATGGCAGTCAGAGCTCATCAGCCAAACGGGCTACACCTCCCAGCAGCCTTGCAGTGAGTGCAATCAACAAAGTCCTGCTAGGCAATGTTTATTTGCCACTAAATCACTGAAGCATGCCACAATTACAAGAAAGGTACAGGTTGGGCTTTTTCCCATTACTAAATTTCCACAACACCTCCCCAGTCATTAAGTATTACAAAAGGAAATAAAAAATCACATTTTACAGATCTTAGATTTGTCTTCAGCATTTAGCTCAAAGATCCCCCCATCTGCAAAAAAAATAGTTCTGCAAAACTCATCAGCTAAAAGTTTTATCCCAGCAGTGAGAAGATGGCCTTTGCTCACCCATGGCAATTCTTTTCCCATTTTCCCTAGCCAGTTAGGGTTGAACAGCAGAGTGAGACTCAGATTGCGGGGGGGGGGGGTGCGAGGGGGAAGGACACCGGGGCTAATTCCCCCAGTACAAGATGGCATCTGAAGCTTGATGGGAGAGCAGAACTGGAGAGACTTGAGGGAAGGGTCCAGGCCCTGTATTCAGTCAGAGTCACTGCTGGAAGAGGAGGAGGAGGAATGCTGCAAGGGGAAAGGGGATATCATCAGATCCAATGACCTTTGATCCCTCCATGACACATGCTTTGGTGCCCTACCCCTCCACCCAAGTGCCCTTTGCTTTCTAAGAAGGTCAGGAGTCTTCAACCAGACTGTCCCTTAAACAGTAAACGCAAAGATTTCCTTCAGCAGTGAGCATACACTAGTGGATGAAACCATCCTAAATCACTGCACAGAATTTAACACACTGCATGTGGAGCAAGTTTCCAACTTTCTTTACCTAAGCCAATGCCTAAGCAAAGAATAAATTATAGGCACAAGCATAGGATAGTGCTAGGAAACAGCTTCTACCTTATAATGTTAACTGCATGGAAAGTTCCTAGTGGCTATGAGTCTAAGAAAAGTGAGTAGAATCAGCAGCTGTGTGTGCATCTATCTCTACTTTTCTCTAAGCCTCAACGGGAAAAAGTGAGGAAGGTGGGAGAGGAGGCTAGGAGACTCCTAGTCAAGGTTCATTACAGGCATACCCCCCTAGACAACTGTCATCAAAAACATTTTTTAGTCTCTCCTTTCAATCTTTCTCCTTTCCTTCTCCTCAGACTGCTACCAAAGATCCAGAAGCAGAATTAGCATCCAAAACCATAAGGCAAATAAATACTAGGCAGAAAAATGTAAATTAGGGCCTCCTTAAGATCGAGGTTGGTTCAGTCTTTCCAAAGTTGTCCTGAGAGCTACCTTTACCCTTGCTAATTAATATTCCTCTGGAATGAAGATACTTTGCCCTGGGACTGAGCATGAAACTCAGGGTTTTATTGAGGCTGAGTCACCTACTGCTCTTCCTCTCAGTTTCCCTGCTGGGTGGTTGGACAAAAAGGCCCATGTAATTAACACAAAACACTAAGAACGCTGAAGGAGAGAAAGAACTCTGGGAACTAGGGCCAGATTATTATTTGTCAATTTTTATTAAAAGACTTTGCTTTTTCAAAGGACTGACTCTATTACTTGACATTTGACCACCTCAGTGGGTGTGTCCAACTTGCTAAAACATGCATCTGGTCAGGGAGAGGGGCAGAAGTTCTGGGAACAGAAAGGCACACAAGGACTTCAGATTCTGATATCCATTCAAAGGCTAAGTCTAGTCCCTCCCAGAAAGAAGCCCCAAACAGCCTAATAGTTCTTTTCAAGATTATCAGATTCCCTCCCTTTGGAATCCTATACAAAGAGGAAAATCATCTGCCAGAGCAACACAATTGCTGCCCTGTGTCCTCAGACTGCCAATCCCCCTTCCTTGCCCATCTTCTGCCTCCCTAGTCCCTCTGGTTTGGGGCAGGGGGCAGCCCTTCCTAGCCAGGCTCCAGAAGGCACTGACCTTGCCATGCTTGTGGTGTTTGTGCATCTTTTTATGAGCTTTCTTCATTTTCTTCTGCATCTTCTTGTCCATCACCATTCCTGGTCCCATCATGCCAGGAGCCAATGGAGTCACCGGAGGCATGCCAGGGGCAGGTGGTGGGTATGGAGGCGGGTAGGGACCTGAGGGTTGGCATCCTGGGTACCCGGGTTGTGGTACATGATGACCCGGCCCACCTGGAGGAAAAGCTGGATTCCCCTGGGGAACTCCTGGGGGAGGGGGATAGGGGCCTGGAGGAAAGGCAGGGTTGACAGGTGGTGGATGGGCAGGATTGCAAGGTGGTTGGGCAGGATTGCAACCTCCAGGGTACCCGACGTTAGGGGGATATGGATTTGGCCCCAGCTGCCCTGGTGGAAGAAGCAAAGAATAAATTAAGGTTAGAACTGCCCAGAGCCTCTGGCAACAAACAAGCAAACAAACAAACAAACAAACGGTGGGGGGAGGGGAATTCCGTTTCTCACTCAACACTTACGGGGAAATGGAAAGGTGAGGAAGGAGAATGGAGGGTAGGGTAGACAAACATAAGTAGTACAGAGAAAAGGTAACGTCCCTGGCAGGGCTGGGAAGAAGGGGAGACAGTGAACCCTGGGGAAATAGGGCTTTGCTTTTATTCTAGCCCATATGAAAAAAGGTTGGGGCAGGAGAAGAGTTCCCCGAACACCTACCGGCATTAGGATTCCACATGTTCAGGTGTTTCCACCAGCCTGAGGAGAAAGAAATGAAGGCAAAAGCTGACAGCCCAGAAGTGGGTAGGGGATTTGGAGACCAAGCCCAACTCCAAAGCCTCCTGCTCCACAGCAGGCTCTCAGAGAACTGCCACAATGTTTCTTTCCACCTGTCCCTTCTCCCCAATACCTGTTCGGTTCCTAGTTCCCTAACCGCAGGAACCTAGCTCCCAGGGCCCCTCTACCTTCCACCAGCTCTGGCCACCGCTGGAGGTTTCTTACTCCTCCGGAGAGGGTCAGAGTCCTCGAATCTCGCTATCCCCATCACTCATCTCCCTTTCCTACACTGACTCCGGAAAACTTTAACCACCTATATGCTGCCGAAGGATCTTAAACAACTTCACTGCCCCCCGGGGGAGAGTGACGGAGGACAGGACCCCCACCCTAGGCTAAGAAAAGGACCCGCCTCGACGCAAAACGAGGCAGGAGGCTGAAAGACCCTCAAACGCTTACATATGTAGACACACCCCCTTCCCCATTAAAAAGGGCAAATGGAGATTCCTGGCTCCCAGCTGCCACCGGACCCCTCACCCAGGAATAAAGAAAGAAGGAAACAGGAATCTAGATGTCCAGTCACCTTTACACCACTGCCTGGGCTTGACTCGTCCTTCTCAGCCTCCACTCTCACTTCCTGGTCTCCGTCTCACCTTAAGCTCCCGCATCCGTCTCTGCCATCGCCTAATTGGTAATTATGTGGTCATTCGGCGATATGATTGGAGAACTCACTTGTCAATCACTACGCTGGAGGGCAACGGTTGCAGTAGGGGAGGAGCCGGGCGCTGTAGGGCTAGGGTGGTGCGGAGGGGCGGGCGGGCCGGGAAACCCTGCGGGGTGGGGCTGGGAGGGACGAGCTAAGAGATTCTTGTCTCTCCTAACCAGCTTATGGGCAAAGTCCCCAAGTGCCTAGAAGAAACTCAACACTTGACCTCTGAACTGTGGGTGCCACACCTTGTAATGTGAATATACTGTGATAAGTGTTGTACAGATATATAACACAGAGCGCTTAAGGAAGGGCGGGGATCTGCTGAGGCTCACCCCCAAGCCTCAATATTGCGGACTCCCTCTGAGCTTCCGCAGGAAGTAAAGAAACATTCTTGGGGGAAACACAGAGATTTCTAATCTCTCCTATGATTCCCATATCTCAGTTGCATAGCTCCGCCATCTGTGGAATGGCCATTAACCAGGAACCAAGGAGCTCGTCCTTGTTGGCTCTCTCCTTCACCTTTCCTTCTTCCCCCTCCAACATCACTGAAGGGTCTGTTTTGTTTCGCAAGTGAATCTGGAATCCCTCCACTTCTCTCCATCTTCTCTACATCCAATCTACTGTCATCTCTCAACTGGATTGCTGCACTGGCCTCTATGTTTTTTTAATAACATAATTAACAAGCGTGATTTAATGAACATATATAGAACCATGCACCCAAAACTTTAAAAGTACTTATTCTCTTTAAAAATTTATTTAAGTACAGTTGACTTGTTTAAAAAAATGTTTATTCCTCTTAAGCATACTTAAAACATTTATTAAAATGATCTCAACTAATATTCAAATTTCAAAGAATTATGTAACACATACCGTATTCTTTGACCACAGTTTAAAACGTAAATATAAACGAAACTGAGCAGGACCCTGTGGGGCCGTCCTACGAACAAAAGCCATTCTGTGTACCCGTTTCTTGTTTGTAGGAAAAAGGATTCAGCCTCCTAGACCTTCCCTGCGTTTCAAAGAGCAGATTCAGACAGCGGCTAACTAGGAAAGGGAGGGAATGCAGAAACAAAGGAGGAATAGTCAAGAAACAATTTATGTAGCGATAAAGGAGGCTCCCGGCTCCTCCTCAAGGAATATACATAACAATATATCTTTGAGTTTTTCTGCAGGAACTAAGGTCCCCACTCAGGTGGAGGATGGTAGCTTCCGGCTGAGCACAAGATTCCTGGAACATCACCCTGTTACCTTACCACCAACCAATCAGAAGAAAGCAGCTCTTGCCCCAAATTTTGCCTATAAAAACTCTCCCCCCAAAACCACTGAGGAGATCGGGTTGTTGTTTTTTTTTTTAACGCAAACCACCAGTTCTCCTTATTTGGCCCTGATATAAACCTTTCTGCAATCTAAACTCCAGCATTCCAGTTTGTTTGACCTCACTCTTCGTCGGGCACAGGAATTTGCATTAGGCAACACAAATATACATCTGGAAGTTAAAAAAACAAACAAAAATCTTTCAAGTAACTCTGGGTCAAGGAATAAAACATGATAGAAATTAAATACTCTGAATTAAACCCTAGAGAAAATATTACATCCCAAACTTGTGACATACAAAAAATATAAAGAAGAAAAATTGTATACTAAGTTTGTCATCTTTAACTAAAATTTTTTCTTTTTTTAATTTTAAAATTTTTGTTATATATATTTTATTGAAATAGTTATGTAACCATAGCACATTTTGATATATTTTTGTATCAGGTTCATTCTAAATATTTGAAATGAGTTGGAATATTTTCTTTTTTTTTTAACTCTAAGGCAACAATTTATATCTGCATTATTTCCTTCTTGGAAGATCATTGAGTTTGAAAGAAATTATTGATTCATCTATACAGGCATGATGCCTTTCATAATTTAAATATTTAAACCTATCTTTTTCTTTTAAAGCAGCTTTATTGGGATAGTTTATATACCATTCAACTCACCCATTTAAAGTGTACAGTTCAATGGTTTTTAGCATATTGTGAGCTTCTGCAACCATCAGCATCACCTAATTTTAGAACATTTTTGTCCCCCTTAAAATAATTCCACACCCATTAGTAATGAATCCTCATTCCCCTTCTTACCTCTCCCCCACCGCTCCCCCATTCCACCCAGGCCCAAAGCAACCATTAATCAATGTTCTGTCCATAAATTTTCCTATTCTAAATACTTTGTACAAATGGAAAAGTGTACAATATATGACCTATTGTGATTGGCTTCTTTCACTTAGCATAATATTTTCAAGGTTCATCCATATTATAGTATGAGTCAGTACTTCATTTTTATGAAGGAAGTACTGAATAAAATGCCATTGTTTAGATATACCACATTTAGTTTATTTATCTGTCAGTTGATGGCCATTTGAATTGTTTTCACTTTTGGCCTATTATGAATATTGCTGCTTTAAACATTCATGTACAGATTTTTACATGAACGCATATTTTCTTTTGTTTATTATCAGCATGGAAATTAATTTCAATTCAAAATTATATGGTTATGTTAGTGGATAGTAAGACCCCTAAATTCAGAAGCCCACCAAAGTGTGAGTCCTTGCCACTGGCTATGAAAGAATTTGCAGCAGAGGCAGAGGGACAAAGTGAAAAGCTGTTTTATCGCTCAAAAAAGGAAAAGGAAAGAAATTGTTCAAGTAGGGAGCCATCAGCCAAGACGGCTGGTCAAGGCAGCTCCAGCTCCAGGTCAGGCCATGTGGACTTTTATTGGAAGCTTCTGCCATCATATCCTCCTTCTGGGTGTGCTGGAAGCCAATTACCTTTTTTTCTGTCCTTGTGTGGGCTTTTCCCATTGTCATGGCAATTGTCAACTGTCATGGCACTGGTGGGTGTGTCATTCGGCATGCTAATACATTACAATGAAGGATGACTATATAATGAGGCTCAAGGTCCACTGGAAGGCAAATCCTCTGCCATCTTGGGCCTAGTTTATTCTAACCGGTTCTTCTTTCTTTTCTTTGTGGCTGCCTCCGGAGACTTAGATAAGAGTAATTGGTTTCTATTCAAGGGAGAAGCAAGGGTATGATCCTGGGGGCAACAGCCTCAGTAACATGGGGCAATAAACAAGAGGCAGGGGTTGGAGAGGGGACCTGCAGGGTCCTGCTCTGTATCAATTATGTTTAGAATAATGTAATAATTACCTACAGCACATATCACCCTTGGCTCTGAAATAGTTCCAAACATGTCATTCTCTTGAAGTCAGAAAATATGTAGTAAGAATGCACAAGGACACAAAAATATAAAAAACAAGTTTGCTGAGTATTGGGAGTTATTACAAGAGGGACACACCAAGATAAATGTGACAGAGTCCAAATTAAATAACATGGGGCAAGGCAGGCATTCTCTTGCTTTATCAACTCCTGGAAAATGAATCAGTAACCTCAGTAATACAAGAATACTACCACTTGGTTAAAAGGACAAACTTTCTGAGGGACACAGGTAGTAATTCACTATATTTCCCCTTTTTCTAACTCCTTTCCTCATACCGATTTATTTTCTTTCCCCTAAGATAGGTTTTATCCTGTTGGGGAAAAAAAATGACTTTCTTTGTAAATTGGAGTAAATAATACCTGATTGAAGATTGTAAGTTGAAGATGCTCAGGGACCTTTGAAAAATGTCAGTCAGCTACTTAACAGAGAAAATCAGTGGCTTGCAAAAAAAAAAAATTCAGATATTATATATTTACTAAATAGATTTTTTTTTAAAGAATAAGCAGTCAAAAATGGGTAAAAAAGCCCAGGGTTTACTGTGACCTAGACAATCAAAAGCAGAGAGGTGATCTTTGATTAAACTCATTTTACTTGTGGAGTGAGCTATAAGGAGGCTCCAAGACAGAGTCTGGTTTCCAACAGTGTCCACTGCCAAAGGGCAAACTCAGAACATCTCCTTCTCTCATAGAAACTGGGACATGGATGAGAAGTCTTTCTCTGAGCAGCCCTTCAACTAGCCCTTCTCGCACATCATCCTGTAGCTCTGATAGGCTTGACTGTCCAGAAGGATTGGGCTCTTTGTGATAGTAACAGAGTCTTATGTTAATTCCAGCTCCTTAGCCGTGAGTGTTATTCTGAATTCACCCTGACAGTTCTTAGGTGAGGGAACTCCATCCATCACTCCAGGTACAGGATTATAAATGTCACTTGACCAACACTGTCTTGAGCTTATATTTAGGATTTTAGCTAATAGTTTTGGGTCAAGCCCTAACCTGATTCCAAGATTCATAGCTTCAGCAGTTCCAATCATACAAATAGCTAACAGCAGGCTGCTGTAGCAGAGCCTTGCAGTCTGCCCAGTCCCAAGGGCTCCATAACACACCACATCGCAGCCCTTATACCCCAGCAACTCCTGAGCAGCAGCGAATTCATCTCTGACTCCTCCCACCATAAACATTAGGTTTTCAGACTGAGCCACTCCCTACACCATCAGAAACGGGAGCCTCCAGAAAAACTGCTCCCATTTTCTCAACTTCTTTAGCTAATTCTTTCAAAACCATAGGATTGATAGCTCTGGAATCTATTGATAGTGAGCTTTTCTTCGCTTTTTTTAAAGAATTCCATTTGCTCCAAAATAAGCTTCTGTTGCATTGATACTAGTGGGCAACATTGTTAATAATTCCATCCACTTTCTCGCTACATCTGCTGGGGAAGACTCCGCTGGGAAATCTAGACACTCTTAGCATGCATCAGGGAACAAACCTAGACACTCTTAGCATGCATCAGGGAATACGTTATAAAGAGTGAGTGGATAGCCTTGTTCCATGAGTTTTTTTGCCAGTGGGTGCCCTATGTTGCCTAGTCCAATGAATCCAGCTGGAGTCTTTGAAGCCATTGAGCCAGAACATATCGCTGCAAGGCTGGCCACTGCGGGTGGCCTCAGTAGGGAGGCTGGAGGCGCTCCATGGAGCGATAAGGAAGCTGTCGTGCTGTCCCCACCCCCGCTCAGCACAGTGACCTCTGTGGCTCCCTGAGGGCCCACTGACTAGGAGGGTACGTGGGTCCGCATGCACCGACCATATGTTTTCAATTCTATTGGATATTTACTTACAAGAGGAATTGCTGGGTCATATGCTAATTCTATGTATAACTTTTTGAAGAACAGCCAGACTATTTTCCAAAATAGCCACACCGTTTTACATCCCCACCGGCCATGTGTGAGGGCTCCAATTTCTCCGCATCTGCGCCAACACTTGTTACTGTCTGTCTTTACTCATATAAGCTTTCTAGTGGGTGTGAAGTGGTGTCTCATTAACTGTCCTGTCAGCATCCACTCTGGCCCTCTTCCAGTTCATACTCCATATTGCAATCTGGGAAATGTCTTTCTAAAGCCAACTGCTGTCACTCCATTGCTTAAAATTCAATGGCTTTGCGTTATCCTAAAGACGAAGGTAGAAACTATTTTTACATGTATGCATTCATCTTTGTTGAAGAGGTAACGTGGTCACATGATTTGAAAACTGAAAAGGATAAAGAGGTATGAAGTGAGAAGTCTCCCTCCCACTCTTGTTTTTCATCTACCCAGCCTCCCCCAACCCACATACCCTGTGATTCTTCGATTTACTTCCACAGTTTCTTCACTACAGTCAAGCAAATACTGATATACAAACAGCAAACTATGCAGAGTTTAATTTGCAACTTTTCCCCCCACTTAATATATCTTGGAGCTATTGCCGTATCAGTACACAGTGTCCCTCATCTTTTTCACAATCTCCTTTTATTCTTTTGTACGATGTACAATGTATGATAATTGATGTAAACAGTCAATGGATATTTGTGTTGTTTTCAATCTTCTGCTATTCAAAACAACATTGCAATAAATAACCTGACAAAGATAGGTCATTTTACATATTTTCTTTTTATGAATATTGATTAATTACCCTCCATAGAAGTTATATTTATTTACATTTCAACAGCAATGTATGAGTATCTGTTTCCTCCAATTTGTCCAACAAAGAAACACTCAAAATCTGATTACTGTAATGTCCACAGTGGGCCGCCCGGCTACTTCTCTGGTCTCCTTTTATACTGGTCACCCCTGACTTTCTGCCCTCCAGTCCCTAGGCTTCTTTCATCCCTCCAGGAGATCTTGGTTCCTGTTGCAGAAGGGCCTTTGCACTTGCTGCCCCTGCAGCCTGTAAAGCTCTCCCCATCTCTCCCTTTTGCCTAATTAACTCTTGTTCATTCATCAGCTCTCAGCTCCAGGATCTTTTCTTCAGGGAAGTTGCCTTGTCACCCTAGTCAGGTAAATCTCATTTGTTGTAGCTTCTGGTAGAAACTTACCTGTCCTTTAGCACACTTATCTCAGTTTATAAACATGATTCAGTAATTACTTGATTAATGTTAGCCTCCTACATTAGACTGTAAGCTTCTTGAAAGTAAGGACTGTGTTCAATACCACTTAACACTTCGCATAGTGCCTGGTACCTAGGAGGGTATCAATGAATAAACTGTTAAATGAATAACTGCATGAATGAATGATTAGGCAACTAGAGCATGGTGGTTTTGGAGTTAGTCAGACAGACCTGGATTCAAATCCTGATTCTGACACTTATTGTGTGACCTTGAATAAGTTATTTAACCTCTTGGACCGTCAATTTCCTCGTTGGTAAAACAGTGGCAGTGGTGCCCATCTCATAGAGTTGTGATGAGATAACCATGTACCTGTCACATAATAAGCACTTATTATATGCTATCATGTATTACTACCATGATTCTCATACACATGAAGAATTTACACTGTTAGACTAGATGATTTTAACCTCCATGCTGTACCCTCATAGGTTACTGGTATCCTCCATGTGCCTCTTCACCAACCTGCTAGTTGGAAAATTCTTCCTCAGAATTAATCACAGAGTATTCTAAAAGCACTGAAATAATCCTTTTAAAGCTTGTTTCAGCTCATTCATTAAATCCATAATTATTTATCATGCTTCTGTCATTCCTTCATTTAACAAAAATTTCTCAAGCTAGCCAGGTACTCTTCTAAGCACTGGGGAAAACACAAGAGAAAAAAATCTTTCTTTCATATAGGTAATATCCTGATGGGAAAGGTAGAATATAACTACATAATAAAATGTCAGATAGTGATGTGTACTGTGTAGAAAAATTAACCCAAAGTAAGGGGGAGAAGCTTTGTAAGCCATGGGAAAGTATTTATAGAGCCTTATAAGCCATGAAAAGAGTTGAGATTTTATTCTAAGTGTGAAAAGAAGCCTCTGGAGGGTTTTGAGCAGGGAAATGACATGATCTGATTTTCATTTTTAAAAAATCATTCTATAACCAAAGTTAATAGAAGCATTATCCTTAATAGCCCAAAGATGGAAACAACCCGTCAACAGATGAATGGATAAACAAAATGGTATATGCATACAATGGAATAGGAATCATATACAGTCTTAAAGAGGAAGGAAATTCTGACAAATGCTACAATATGGATGAACCTTAAAGATATTATGCTAAATGAAATAAACCAGCCACAAAAGGACAAATATTGTATGATTCCATATATATATGAAGTACCTAGAATAGTCAAATTCAAATTCATAGAAACAGAAAGCAGTTGCCAGGAACTGGAGGTGGGGAGGTGCTGGGAATGGAAAGTTGTTTAATGGGCACAGAGTTTTGTTTTGGAAAGATGAAAAAGTTCTAGAGAAGGATGGTGGTCACAGTTGCACAACAATGTGAATGTACTTAATGCCACTAAACTTTATGCTTAAAAATGGTTTAAATGGTATAACAACAACAACAACAACAACAACAATAATAATTCTGGTCCACTGTGTGGTGAAAGAACAAAATAGGGAGAGCTGGTTTAAGTGGAAGCAGGGAACCCAGTTAGGAAGCTACTGCTGTCGTCCAAGGAAGGAATGTGGTGACTTGGATGGAAGTTGTGGAGATGATCTGCAGTGGTCAGACTCTGAGTTTTTTGGGTTTTTTGGGGGGTTTTTTGTTTTTTGTTTGTTTTTAAGGTAGAGCTTAGCAGATTTGGACTGGATGTAGAAATGAAAAAAATAGAGAAATCAAGGATGAACCCAAGAATACTGAGTAACTGGGAAATAATTGGTCATTTATTGAAATAAAGAAGATGGCAGAGGAGCAGATGTGTGTACGTTTGTACAAGGTTAAGCTGAAGATGTCTATCAGATATCCAAGTGGAGATGTTGAAAAGACCATTGGATTTGGCAGTCTGGAGCTCAGGGGGAGGTCTTGTCCAAAGAGAAAAAAAAGAGTTATCAGGGTATGTAAAGGAGTTAGATAAAGTCATCTATGGGGCAGGGGTAGCCAGAGTAGAAAAGTGGGCCCTGCACTTGGCCTCTGGCCTGCCAATATTTAGAAACTGGCAAGAGAAGAGGAATGAGCAAAGGATACAGAATGAATGACCACTCTCTCGCTCCCTCATCTTCAGAGATGGCCTGGTTCTGTCTATGGAGTGTGTATCTATTTTTACTTTAACCTAAGCACACAACCCCCACACCTTGTGGCCTTTCTCTCACCTTCCGAAATAGCCTACACTCTACGCAGTATGTATCTTTCTAAATAAATCTATCTATACTCAAAAAAAAAAAAAAGACATAAAGAAATGAAAAAAAGAATGAATGGCCAGCAAAGAAAACCAAAAGTATAAAAAAAGGATTCAAGGAGGAAGCTATCAAATGTGTCAAATTCTGCTGATAAATTATGTAGGATGCAGGCTGAGAATTGGCTATTGGATTTTGCAAGGATAGTGAATTTTTAAGAATGGTTTTAATTACATGCTAGGGATGGAATTTTGCCTGCAACGAACTGAGGAGCGAATGAAAAGTGAGAAGATGGAGGCAGCAAACAAAAGCAAGTCTTCCAAGTGTTGCGGAAAGATCAGCCCTGTCTCTGATGAGCAGAAAAATTCAGAGACAGGGTCTTGAGCTTAGAAGAAAAGAGACAGCTTTATTGCTTTGCTGGGCAAAGGGGACTCACAGCAGGCTGGTGCCTTCAAAACTGTGAACCCCCCTTGGGGATGGTGTAGTGTGATTATATAGACATAGCTTAAACAATAAAGCACTGATAACAATGAACAGAGTCATTTTCTCATCAGAAGACTTAGAGTGGCGTCATGATGTTTCCAGGCGACTAGTTTTATAGAGCCTAGCGGTTGTCACTTTTTGATCTCTTTATCTCATAAGTACGTAAGCACCCAAGGCGTGGTCTTCTTGGTAATCCTACTTTGTAAGATTACAGAATTGTGACCTCCCTGGAGAACAGCTCAGAAACCAAGTATGATTATTGTTTTCGATTATTGGAATAAAGCAGAAACAGTAAAATTACTACCTTTAGTTTTAACAATGGGCCTGAAATTGTGAGTAGCAACTGGTCAGTCAGATCAGTTGACCGTTTTAAGGGCAAGCATAAGAATAAGCAATCTGTTAGTCTAAATGTGGCCATTTTATTAATCCTCTTTCACAAGGAGTCCTGGAAAACAGAGAAGAAGAGAAACGGAGCAGTAATCATAAGAGAATGGGCAATTTGGGAAGGACTTTTTAAGAGGGAAAGTTTAAAGCATGTTTGTAAACTGATGAGAATTATCCAGTAGAGAGAAAAAAAATAATATTGCTGGAGAAAGAAAGGATTTTTTTTGCTCCTTTGAAGGAGCAAAGTTCCTAAGTAACCAGGAAGAGAGGGGTTCAAGTTTACAGGTCAAGACACTGACCTTAGCTAAGACAGTTCAGTTAGCACAGTGTAGTGATTGAGAGGATGAGCTCTTGTTACCCGAAAGCTGGGTTTACTTCTTGGTGAATGTCAAGCCAAAAGATACAGCCAAGACAGAGATCAAGAGAAGGAAGGATTTATTATTTACAGCAAGTAAGAAAAACACCTGGGATTTTTCCCAAAGCAGTATTCCCTTGAACATCAAAATTAGGAAAGTTTTAAGCTAAGGGTAAGTGCATATTCCTGCAAGGGCTTGAACAGAGGAGAATTCAGCATAGAATTGGGACAAAGGTTGACAGAGTCCAAGCTTTGGTTGGTTGATTGAGGGTCAGAAAAGTCCAACATTGTCATTCCATTCTCCACCTGGGTGTGGGCCTTAGTTCCTGCAGAACTTAAAGATAGGTATCAGATTGTTATATATATCTCCTGAGGAGGAACCAGGATTCTACTTTTTCTCCAAACTATTGTTTTTTGACTGCTTTTCCTTTGTTTCTGCATTCCCTCACTTCCTTTAAGATCATTCATTACTGAGATCTGTTCAAGGGAAGCATTGTGTCCAGGCTTAGATCACAAAATGGCATCCAGAGAGAGGAACAATTTGAAACAGATCTTGGTGGCTGAAGTAGTGGAGGAAAATTTTGTTGGAAGTAAAAAGATCAAGATGAAAAGATTAAGTAAATTATCCACATGTTGACTTAAGTT
This sequence comes from Vicugna pacos, assembly GCF_048564905.1. NCBI lineage: Eukaryota > Metazoa > Chordata > Mammalia > Artiodactyla > Camelidae > Vicugna > Vicugna pacos. Next base: position 10,027,964 of record NC_132998.1, read on the forward strand.
GCCAAGAATGATGACAAAAGTAGTGATAAAAAGAAAGATTTTGAGCCAGATGCTGAAATATTAACAAATACACAGGAGTGACTAGGAGGTCTGTAAATGATCACAATAAGGTGAAGTAGCAAGTCATGTGGTCTGATGACATGTGTTTCAGAGAAACAGCTTGGGCTTTTGAAGGAGAAAGATGGAGAAAGGGTCTGGATGCAGCAACAGACAGAAAGGAAAATATTTACCTTCCTCCAATGTATGTGAAAGAAAAAACAGCTACCACTCCAGGGAAAGTAAGGTTCAATTTGGGAGACGGGGGAGGGTATAGCTCAAGTGGTAGAGCACATGCTTATTAGCATGGATGAGGTCCTGGGTTCAACCCCCACTATCTCCTCTAGGAATAAATAAATAAATAAACCGAATTACCTCCCCTCTCTCCTATGTATAATTTTTAAAAATAGTAATGGGTGGGAGAAGTGAAGGAGACATTCAGAGAGGTTGAAGCTATAGAAGATTTTGTAGTTACTTCCCTAGACCTAAGGAAGGCGCTATAAAATTGCGAAGCAGCATGAATCACCTATCACTTGCTTTCTAAGAACTTCAGGTAGGCCTATAGCAGGTAGGTGAAGACATAAAACTGTGGCACGGGACCAAATAGCATCCTTTTCCTACCAGGTCTGTTGGTCAATGAGCATTTACTGAACATACCTTAGCACATCAAAAGCGAATGGCATCCTCCTTGAACAGATGCAAAAAATGAGGCTCAGAAAGGAGAAGCGGCTTTATTGCAGGTTCTGCCTTGGTTAGAGGCCAATTCAGGTCAGGAACCCAGGACTCTATCTTTCCAGTACACCAGGCTGTGTGCTGAGTCCTGAACTGGGTGCTATAATGAAGTCAGAAGGAATATAATCTATGTTCTCCACACACTCCATGTTTTTCGTTACAGTCTAGATGAGAATACGATGCTCACAAATGAAATAACTTCAGCAAACAACATAACCACAAACGTAACATAAGCTACAAGTCGTGTCCGTCAGTGCCGAAGGGTGGCACTGTAAAGTCACATGTGGTTTTTTTAAGGAATGTTTTCTGGTGATAGTAAATTTGTTTATATGCTTTTATTAACTCCTATAAATAATTCATGAGAATTGAAGAAAAGTTGGAAAACACAGAAATCTGGAAAGAAAAAGCAAACTACTTCTGAGGTCCCATCACGCAAACAGAATCACTAATTGTTAATATTTTGGCATATTTCCATCTAGTCTTTTTTTCTAGACATAGACTTTTAAAAGTAATAAGTGAATATTTGACTTTAATATACAAAATATGCAAATAGTTCAAAATCAAGAGGTTAAAAAAAGGTAGAAAAGAAAAAATCAGTCTTCTCCCCATTGTCCACCACCCTACATAGTTTCCTTGCCATGAGTCCATTTCTCCTCATAGATTTATGCTTTCAAGTTTCTAAACAGTTTACTTACGTGCACACTGCATCTCCATGAGCTCAGCATCACTCATCATGGCAATATCATACTAGGAATATACTGGATTTGGTGAAGTAATCTTTACAACTGGGACTATTTTATCATCATGGAATTATAAGGTTGGAAATGACTTAGAGAGTCATTCATTCAACTTCCTGAAAATTAAATAAACTTTTCTAAGAGTTGACAGGAGAGCCAAGATTATAATCTAGGCTTACTGGTTTTTATGTTAGTGATTCCTTCAATACAACACGTTACTAGACACTCACTCAAAAATACTGCAGGTAAACCTTGTGGTGCTTACCACAACCTTGTTCTTTGTATTTATGGCCTCTGAAGTTTTGAAGATGGTCATAGTTTTGTTTTGTTTTGAATGAGCTTTATTTTGTCTAGAACAAATTATAGATTTACAGAAAATTGAGAAGGTAATACAGAGTTTTCATATTCCATATACCCAGTTTCCCTATGATTAATACCTTACATTAGTATGGTATGTTTGTTACCTTAATGAACCAATACTGCTTCATGATTGTTAACTAAACTCCACACTTTATTCAGATTTCTTGAGCTCTTACCCAGTGTCCTTTTTCCATTATAGGATCTTATCCAAGATATCACATTACATTTAATGGTCATGTCTCCTTAGGCTCTTTTTGGTTGTGATTGTTTCTCAGAATTTCTTTGTTTTTGATGATCTTGATACTTGTGGTTGGGTATTTTGAAAAATGTCCTTCCATTGGTGTCTGTTTGCTCTTCTTGTGATCATAGGTTTTGTGTTTTTTGGGGGGCGGGGGAGGTATTTAGGTTTGTTTATTTATTTTTAGAGGAGGTACTGGGGATTGAATCCAGGACCTTGTGCGTGCTAAGCATGTGCTCTACCACTTGAGCTATACCCTCCCCACCATAGGTTTATTTTTGATTTAACAAACATTAGGCTTGTCAACATATATTTGTATATTCTTTTCACATGACATATCTATTTCTAATAATTTATGGCATCTTCATAAACATTTTTAATGGCTGAAAATCCCTTCTTTGTTATTTAAAATCTGTATGACCTTGGACACATTTCTGAACTTCTCTGAGCCCTTGGTTTCCCTCTCTGTAAATGGTGCTCACAGGATTGTCATGAAAAAGGCAAGTAGATTGTTGAGCAGAGGCAAGACATAATGAAACTTATATTTAAAGTTTATTCCAAGAGTGCTGTTTAGCCTAGATTGGTGGGGGACATAGGTGGCCAAGGGGCAACTGGGCACCAGTTGTTAGACCTTGGAGAAAAGAAAGGGGGATGGTGCCAGAAGCAGACCCTGCCCTTGCAAGAACTGACTGGACATGGTGGGACGAGCTGGGGCCACAGGAAGGGACAAGGGACAAGTTTCTTCCTTGGGGAAACTTGGTGTTGGTGCCCATAAGAATCGGGGAAGAAGGTGGACTTGTCGGTGAGGGGAAGGCAGGGGCATGGATTTTGATGTATTTAGTTTCAGATGGTGGCTGCCTATCCAAGTGATGATGTCTGGAGAGAATTTGAAATCTATATCTGCAGGGAAGTAAGTCCCAAGCCCTGAGCTCTTCCTGGAACTCCAGCAAGCCAAGCTAGAAGGGGTCCATCTTAACTCTCTGTCACAACTTCTAGCATTTACAGAATGTCTATTAAGGCCAGGTGTTGCACAAGACTGGTGCCTCTTCTTTTCCACCCTCAATCAACCCTGAAGGCAGGGTATTGCTTTTGTTTGTTTGTTTGTTTTCTCAGGGGGAGGTAATTAGGTTTATTTACTTATTTACTCCCAGCCCAGGGTAGGTGTCTTTATCCATACTTTACACATGATAAAACTGAGATTTCTAGAGTTAAGTAACTTGCCCCAGGACATAGGGCAAGTTGGTCACTAAGCAGAAAACAATCCTGTTGGAGTGATGTCAAAGCCCTCCCATTGCTCTTCTGGGGTTAGATCAGAAGGCCTCCAGTCCCTTTGTTTGACAGATGAGAAACCTGAGGCCTAGAAAGAGGAAGCAACTCAGATAGTTAGAAACTGAGCTAAGGCTGTAAACCAGTTTCTTGCAACTGGCCTGACCTCGAGCAGCACTCAGGGTTAAAGGGCCTGTCATGATAAAGAAAAGCCTGTAGAGAAACCCAAAAAGAGAAATGAAGAACTCAGCATGGCTCACAAAGCCTTGCCTACAGTTCTTCACAACCACCTCTCCTCTCTCCACGCCCTCCACTTTTGCTACCCAGGTTCCCTGCACTTTCTTCCTACACCACGTGATGGTATACCTCACTGGGCCAGGAATGCCCACCTGCCCCCAACACTCCTGGAAAACTCCTGCTCATCAAGCCCCAGCCCAAGCGTCCTGTGCTCTGTGAGGTCTTCCAACTCAAACCTCAGGAGAGGATATTCCCCCAGGACACTGCGCAGGACCCCAGCAAAATGAACGCTTTCAGAGAAGTGATTCCATTGTTATCATCCTTCCTTCCCCAGGGTCCAGCATGAGATTCCACCAAATAAAGGCTCGTGGAAGAGAAGGAAAGGAAGAGGCAGAGGAGGTGTGCAAGATTACAGATGAGGAGTCAGGGAAGCTGACTTTATCCCTGTCTTGTGCACACCCAGCCAGAGTCACTGGTCAGAAGCGGTGGAGGGGAAGCCCGCAGAAGGATGCGTACAAGCATTGGGCAAGTAGGAAAGGCAGTGGTGAAGCAGAACAGGCATCCGATCTCAGTATTTATGTTTGCATGCACATAGATTACACATAAACTGCATATTTACACATGAGAAGTGCTACAGGCAGGTTGAGCATTTCTGGAACAAGGGCTTTGCTGAACACTGAGGTGACAGACACTCAGCTAAGGCCTACGAGGGAGAATGGTAGCAGGGAGGAGTTGAGAGATGGTCTTCTGGGCAGAGACATGGGCAGCCATGTGGTCAGCCCTCTGGGAAGGGGTGGGCCTCCTGAGGACGGGCCAGGGCGGTCAGGCGCTGCTGGACACACTCAGCTGTCAGCCGTGCTTCTGGGTCTGCGTCCCAGCAGTCCTCCAGGAGCTCTCTCAGGCCACCAGGGTCCTGGGAAGAATGACCAGGAGGCAGGCTTGACCCAGGATCCTGAGTGGCCCCCTGAGTGGCCCCAGGGTGAAAGGTATCTGTCCTGGCCCTATTCTCAACACTCCTCTTCTGATCCTTCTTGCAGCCTTCTTCACTGATATCCAGCCCTTTGCACCTTGCTCCATATGAGACAGGTTCTCTCCAAAGAGTCCACCTTTTCCTCTGAGGAGCTAATTCAGGTTAATGGCTTAACATGCAGATGGGAAATTATTCTCTTTCCTCTCAGTCAACCAGAGTCTTCTGCAAACAATGCCTGGGCCTTCTTATCCAGCCCAACAGATTCTTGGGTGGTGGAAATTTCAGATCTGGTAGCAGGGGAAGGGGCTTCCTGTTAGGAAATGAATTTCCTAGGAAACCCTGAAATTTCAGTTAGGCTACTGTTTTAACCCTTTATACCTAGTTCTGGCTTTTATTGGGTCATGGCAGAAACACAGATGAGGAAGTACTGGATTGAATGTTGAGCTCCAGCGTACTAGGAGAGGGGCCATCTTGATGCAGAGCTCAGGGCAGAAGTAAAGCCAAGGAGGGCTTCCTGGAGGAAGGAACTGAGGAACAGGGCAAAATGATGATGGAGAAAAGAAAGACTAGGCAAGACTGAGCAAGAGGAAGGTGCAGCTCAGGAATGGCCTGAGTGAGACCTACTATGGAAGGGGATGACCTGAAGGACAGAGCAAGTCGGCCCAGCTCCAGCTGAACATGAGCCAGGAGTGGTGGGAGAGAAGAGGAAGACAGGAGTAGGTGCACTGGTCCTGGCAGACAAGTCCTTGAAGCCCATGCTGAGACCCTCCAGGTCCCCAGCCCACCAGCCTGTAGCCTCTTACTGTGGTGAAGCAGCACCAGGTGGACGGGATGTAGGGGCGCCTTCTCTCCTCCACTGCCAAGGTCCATAGCTCACAGGTGGTGGGGTTGCTACCCAGTTCTGCCTCATAGGCCAGTTGGAAGGGTGGTGGTCTGCTGTCTGAGACAAGGCACATGAGTTCAGGTGTCAGCTAGCCTGAGGGTGCTCCCTTGTGGAAAGGCCACGAGGGAGAAGGGCAGAGCTTCCTGGGTCAGGAGGTAGGTGGGTGAATGGGGCATGGGGGGAGGAAACAAGTCAGGGGGCACTGTTACATCCATCCTTACCAGGTCGCAAATCTGGGCAGCGGCTCAGGATCTCCCATAGGAGCAGAGCCAGAGAGTAAACATCTGCTCGCCTGAGGGCTGTGCCCCAGTCCTGTAGGTCTAGAGTCTTGTCCAAGAGCTCCGGTGCCATGTACCTCTGGGTGCCAGCCTGGAGAGCGAGGCATGGAAGGCCAAGAATCATCTCCTTGGCAACCCTCACCGCAATGCTGGTCCACGTGGCATCCCCCTGACCAGACTCAGCAATGTCCCAAACGGGACAGGTGCTGCCGCACTGTTGCCACATCTTCATCAGCATCCTTACCACCATCCTGGGCCTTACGCTTATCCAGAGTACTGACCTCCATGATGGCAGCTGGGCCTCGGGGTTGAGTAGGGGCCCAGGTTGGGGGCTGAGCGAGGCCAGGGAGCACCAAGGCAAGGCCTAGGTCTCCAATGGCGCACGACCCGTCATCCCGAATGAGCACGTTCTGGCTGCTCAGATCTCTGTGGGCGATACCTGGTTTATACTGGCCTGTGGGAGAAGCCAAGGCTGAAGGGGCATGGATCTTCTTCCTTTTTTTCTTTTTGACCCAATTCTTCCCCTCCAAGCTAAGGGAAAATCAGAAACAGCAGTGTGGCTCCTGACTCCCATGGCTTCCTGCTCCCAGCTCACCCACCATCCTGCCAGCGTTCCTCATGGAGAAACGCCAGGCCCTGGGCCAGGGACAGTGCCATCCGCAGAGATCTTCCCCAGTCACTGGTATGCTGGGTCAGGTAGTGGCACAGGGAGCCCTGGGGAGAAGCAGAGAGAAGGGGGGAACACACAAAGCTTGAGGTGGCTGATCCGCCCACAGGAGCAGAGATCAGTGGACAGACTTCCCCGCATCTCCCAGCAGACTTACACACTGACACATCCAGGCGAAGGCAGCGGGCAGCGGAGGTGGGAGAATGTGCATCAGTCAGAGTGACAGGAAGAAAAGCACCTCTAGTTCAAGGGTCCTGAGCACGTACTGTGTGCCAGGCCTCCTGGAACCCTCACTACAACCTGGGAGCTAGGCATTCCTGTCAGTTTTAGATGAGGCGCTTGAGAGAGCCAAGTAAACTTGCTGGAAATCATTTGGCGAGAGAGGAGCAGAGCTTGACCTCGAGCAGTCTGAATCCAGCATCACACTGTTAACCACCTCATACTGCCTCACAGGACTTGGGATAAAGACAGAAACAGCAGAGGCAGGGCGGGCTAGGCAAGGGCACCTCTCGTGAGCCACCTGGCCTGAGGTGTCAGCCTGTAGCAGAGTGAGGCTTGGGGGAGCTGTTGGGTCGGAAAGCAGCCTTCAAGAAGCAAGTGGGAAGTGAAGGGAAAGGAGTAAAGGAGGCCTTCATTCTACAAACATTATTGAGTACCTTCCACGTGCCAGGAAAGTTAAACAAACAAATGAAACCAGAGAAGCAGTGATTTCTGAGCTGGGCAGTGAGGCAAAGAAGGGACTTTCCAGAATTCAAGATTTCAGAGGAACTACAGGTGCTGACAAAGTCCCAAGTCATTAGCAGGCTCTCAAGGTCGGTGTGGTCTGGCCCCGCCTACCTCTTTCTCCTCATCCTTATTGCCTATGGTCCTCCCTTTGAGTCTCAGATCCTTCTTCTTTTCTTTCTTTTTTAAAAATAATTAGTTAATTAATTTATTGGGGAGAGGTAATTGTTTGTTTATTTGTTTTTTAATGGAGGTACTGGGGATTGAACCCAGGACCTTGTGCATGCTAGGCACACACTCAACCACTGAGCTATACCCTCTCCCCTCTTTCTTTTCTTATAGTACCTCTCTTTCCACTTAATGCGCTTGACACTTTACATTTCTTTTTGTATCTGCTTGATCCACTTCTGTCTCCCTCCTACTCTATAAAATCTGAAAAGGCAGGGATTAGGTATGTTTTCCCTAGTACAGGAAGTGTGACATATAGTTCATAGGTATTTGTCGAATGAATAAATGAATGAGTTTGGAGGGCTATGCCTGGAGGTATTTCTTTAACAGTGGTTTTCCTTAAGGTTGGGAATATGAATTGTTTTGATTTCTCCCTTTCTTTGTCTATATATTATGAGTAAAAAAAATTTAGCAAGTATTGCTTGTGTAATAAAAAGAAAAAAACAATAAAAATCATTTTTATTGCTCTAGAAAAGAGGCAGTCTAAAGCAGAAGAATAAGCGTGGACAGGGCCCAGCTACCATCCAGCGCCCCTCCCACATACACACACAGGCAAACACTCACAGATACATTCCTCCCGCCTCACCTTGGGGTGCAGTTCCAGCACCAGCAGGGGCCCACAGGGCAGGGGGCCAGGGCTGCCCCTGCTGGCGGCGATAAAGCGGACAATGTGGTCATGCTGTAGGCCTGGCAGCTCATACAGTGCTCTCTCGGCTTGGAACTGGGCCACAGCCCTCAGGGGGAAGGCCTTGATGGCTACCAGCTTGCCTTGCAGCTGCCCAGCCCACACAACTGCATGACCTCCTTCCCGGATTACCTGGTGGGGACACGGTGCTGGGTGTGGGCCTCAGTTAGTACCGGGACTTCCTCCCCAGCACACCCTCCATGAGTGCCTAGAGACCCCCTCCCTTCCTCCCGGGGCACCTGGGAGAAGCACAGCTCGGGCAGCTCGGACAGCTCGGCACTCCAGTCCCTGCCCGAGTCTGGGTCTGGCTCTGGCTCCGGCTCTGGCCCACCTTGCACTCGGCAGGCATTCCGTTGGAGCAGGGCTGGGGGAGAGAAGAGCCTTAGGGTCAGGGTTCATGGGCATGGAGACTGGGAAGGAGGCTCTGTGGGAGGTAATGGGGGTCGGGGAGCCTGGAGGGGGTCAGAACTTGGGGGCAGTGTCCTAGGGTCACAAGAGTGGGGTGGGGCAGACTAGTACCCAAAATGATGCTGCTCAGCAGCAGCAGGAGGAGAAGAACCAGCCCCAGCAGCACCAGCACCATCCAGATGGACTCCCCTGTGTGTTAAGGCAAGAATGTAGGCTGAATGAGCCTGGCCCCAAATCTGCCCTCTGCTCCTCTCCCTCTCCTCTATCCACCCCCATCCTGGTCACAAGCTCCCTTATCTCCCAGTCACCAGGACAACCAACTTCTCAAGGCCAGTAGGAGGGAAGCTTGGGACGGGAGTAGGGTGGGAATTGGCCCTGGTTCTACCTCTCATCCTAACCTGGGCCCCAGCCCCCACCTGGCTCCAGCACCCTGGTGGCTACCTGGTATGGCCTGGGGACCCTGGGAACCAGGAATCCCAGGGATCCCCGGAGAAGGCAGATGGCTGTAATTGGCATTGCAGAAGTCAGTGCTACAGGAGCAGGTGAAGAGAGTAGAGCTGGGGCTAGGATGGGCTCTGGGGCTTGGGTCACAGTGGGGGGACTCACAGCCTGGCTCATCGCTGTCCCGGCATCCTGATGGGGTGGGATTGGGAGGAGGAGAGAAAAAGGGAGAAAGGGAGGGAGAGAGAGTGCACGAGCAAGCATAATAGGGGTGGGAACACAGAGGGTGTCCCTTCTCTATCAGAGGCATCCTTTCCACCTCTCAAGGGCTCTTCTTTCCCTCCACACATTCCACTTCTCTCCTCAGCTGCCCCCACCCCCTCCATGTGCCTCTCTCCTACCCTGGCTATCACCTGCCACAAGCTGTGCCATTCACCTTGCATCTCCACCTGGGCCTGGTCTTGGTCTTTGGTCAGGTTCCAGATCCCAAAGCAGCAGCGGCTGTAGAGGCAGCGGATAACCCTGGGGGGGCCTGGTCCCGCACCCAGCAGCTTCCCCAGTGTCTTTGCGCTTCCCCGCACTCCAGGGGCCTCAAAGAACACACAGGTCCGCCTGCTTGGGGGCGCTGCGGCCCAGGATGGGGAGAGGGGAGGGTGCAAATGGGAGTGAATGCAGGGGCAAAAATAGCAGCCAAAGGAGAGACAAAACACGTTTTACATCCCAGGGCCAGCATGGTAAAGCCACAGGAGGAAACAGGGTCAGCAGAGACCTGGAACCTGATCTCCATCAGGGGGACACATGGCTCTACCCTTCACCCTCACTCACCCACCCCACTCACCATCTTCCCAAGGGGTGGTGGCTGCTTCAAGTGCCCCCTCCCTTAATGGGTAGGTGGAGAGACCCTGCCCCTCCCCGTAGACACTCACCTTGCACAGCCGCGGGAAGCAGTGCCCAGAGCCCCAGACACCCCAGCATCATGCTGAAGGAGGCGGCAGTGGGAGGGGGGAGCATGAGCCAGCACAGCTGCCCTGGCCAGAGTTTCCTTCAGATAATACTGGGCACCGCGGGGCTTCTGATCCCTCAGTCCCCAACTCCGCCCCCCTCCCTCTTCCCAGTCTCTGTGGGAGAGACGGCTGCTGTGGGGGAGAGGATGGGTATGAGGGAAAGCAGGGAGAAGGAGGAACAGAGAACGAATCTCATATCCTCCTCTATTCAGCCACCTCCTCTTTTCCCTGTAAAGTGGGAGGGGGGCCTTAGAGGCCCCACTGAGAACCTGGTGATGCCTAACTTCAAACCTCTGCCTTTTACTGACCCTGGGAAAAGTGCTGGGCCCCGTCAGCCCTTCCCAGGCTGGAAACCAAAGTGAGGTCAAGTGCTCAGAGCCATTCAGCTGCGCCCAAGAGTCCTTCTAGCCCTTATTTTCTGGGCTCAGATGTGCACAGTTCCCTGGGCACAGAGAGGCTTCACGGCCCACACTAGAGTTGACCTCATTTCCCAAACTCAAGAGTCAGAAAAGCAGTTGTAAAAAATCACATTGAAAATAGGTGTGATGGTAAATTTTACGGTACCAAAATTTAAAAAAACCACATTGAGTCACACACTAAACAAATCACCATTATTGAGAAGGTAACAAACTTTTATTGAGCTAGGGCACAGCTCAGGCTATGAATTTTACAATCATCTCATCTAATTCTCCCACTGAGCTATTATTATCTTCACTTTGTAGGTAAGAAAGCTGAGTTAGGTAACTTGCCCAAAGTCACTCTGATAAGGAAATAGCACAGCTAGGATTTGAACCTAGTAAGTCTGACCCTAAAACTCAGGCTTTGTTCTTTGCATTATGCCATGATGCCTAAAAAAATACAAAATTCAGTAATTAAAAAGTATTTCCATTGAACATAGTATTCCAATATTTGAATATGGATTGAGAAAATGTGAACCATTGCCTGCCAGCAGGCCATTAACTAAAAAAAGAACAGTTCAAACTATCACCACCAGAGGCCAGCAGACATAGGAGAAACTCGAGACAAAGTGACGGGGCAGAAGGGCCTCCTCTGATGACTAATATCCATAGTACATCTCCAATATCTATTAAGCTGCAGGAAAAGCAAAATACGAAGGGAGGGCACAGGGTGTGTAAAGGGAATGTCAGCATGGAGATGGCAGGAGAGGTCTATAGCTTGTGCTGCAATGGAGAGACAGATAGGAGTCCAGCTCCACCAGATTATTGCCAGAATGAGAAACCAGTGATTGGTGATCATTTCCACACCTCTGAGCAGCTAGCTCCTATGAGAATTAGAGTCAAGGAGACAGGTTCCCTGTTTTCCTAGCCTTCTGTTCCCCTGGTGGCTTCCTGAAAACCCTTTCTGGGAATAGGCTGGCTTACATCAGGGATGAGGGTCTGAGTAATCTTTTTTTTTTTTAATGGAGATACTGGGGATTGAACCCACGACTTCGTGCATGCTAAGCATGCGCCCTACCACTGAGCTATATATATACCCTTTGATTCTGAAGCCTTTTTCCTGGGGAGCCTGCATGAAAGAAGGAGAAGGTAAAAGCTCCAGTAGTGTGGAGCAGCAGTGAGTGGTATGCCCAGGGCTAGAGGCAGATGGATAACTGTCCATCCTTAGTTGGGCCCTTTTGGGAGTCTGCAGAGCCCTGCAAGTGAGGTGGAATGTTGTACTTAGTTACAGCTGTCTTCCTTCACCAGCTCCCAGATCAGGTAAGTCTGGGACTGGGGGAGGAGTTGAAGGTAAAATAGCTTCTTGTGTCAGGAGTGTCTCAGGAGACTCTCCTCCAAACGAGAGCAAGATAAGGATCAGGTAGGAGGGGAGAGTCTCCTCACCCAAAACCTTGGATAACTACTCTCAAGATAGAAACATTTCAGCCAGGTTTATGGGAAACATACCTGCTCTGGGGCAGTCAAAGTTTAGAGTTGGGATGGTGAGAGAAGGGGTAAGAATTTGACAGCTGGGGGATTAACAAGGTCCTGAGAAAGAATTTCAGCATAGGAAGAAAGGTTTCCTGGATTCCACATGCACAAAGCTCCTCATTAGGATCAATAATTTACCTTTGACCCCACTGATGACAGGGCTACAGTGAGTTGTTTATTCATTTAATTCAGAAAGTATCTGTTAGGTCCCAGTCTTAGAAAGGTATTTCACTATGTGCTGAACCTACAAAAATATGTGATTCCTGCCCTCCAAGAACTCATAGTCTAGAAAGGCAGGAAAATATGTCAATGAGCAACAAGGAAAGTATGTATCAGGCTAGGGGTATGAGCAAGGAGCTATATAAGCAGAAAGATCAAATAAGCTAATTCTGTCCGGAGTGTAGAAGACAAGTGCCCAGAGGCACTTTTCCCTTTTTCACAGAGAAAGCAGTATTTAAATTCAAAGGTAAACACACTGAAAACAAATAGAAGGACGGTGATTATCACAGGCCAAGGGAACAGCAAGAATAAAGGTATAAACACAGAGTGTGTGTGTCGCAGCTGGGGTGGGGGGATGGGGGTAAGCAGAAGAAAAGGGTATGAGATATGAAGCAGAAAATCACCCCAGAGATAGAGTGGAACCAGATTGGAAATGTTAGACTCTTCCTAAAAGCAGAGGATTTTAGGCAGGGGTCTGGTGGCAATGTGGAAGATAGACGCCTGGGGCTCAGGGAGACTGGAAGCAGGGAGATCAGTTACAAGACCTAAGCAGTAGCCAGGGTGAGTACCAGAACAGTGGAAATAAAAATAAAAGAGGGAAAAAACTGAGGTACATTGTATTGGTAATATTGACAGGACTGGTTATCAAATGAATGTTGGTAGATGAAAGGGAGGGTTAAAGGATGATTTTCAGGTTTCAAGTATAAGTGATCGAGGGGTAGTAATTCTGTTTAAGTGAGGTGGGGAACACAAAGGATGGTTTCCCTTTCTTACAGGTTGATTTCGAGTGATCTGTGGGACATCCAGATGAAACTGTCCACTGAGCAGGCTACCAGGTTGAAAGAAAAGTGAGAGGTGTGGATTTGGGAGTCACCAACATACATGTAATAGCTAAAGAGTGGATGCCACTTGTTTAGGGGTGAAAGGCAGAGTAAGGAAAGGACACAGGACAGGGAACACCAGTATTTCAGGGACAGAGGAAGAAGTGGCTAGGAAGGAGGCTAAGCAAATAGAAAGGCTGAGGGAGAACCAGGAGCGCATCAGTTTCACACTCTGGGAAGGCAGTACTGAGATGCAGTTGTTGCAGAGGCTAAGAAGCTAAGGACTGAAAGGCGACTGCAGCAGGCAACCAGGGTGCTGGTGTCGATAAGAAACACTTTGATAAACAGTGGGTGATGAACAAAGTGACCTGAGGGGTGAAAAAAAGAGAAAAACGGAATGTAAACTACTTTCACTAACTTTGGAAATGGAAACAACTAGATCAGCAGCTTGAAGAGAAAGGTTTTTCAAAAGGTGGGGTGGGATCTTTTAACATGCTTATAGGCTGACACAAGGGAACCCAGGAGCGACTGAAGATGAAAGGAGAAAATACTATTCAAACAAAGAACAAAAAGAAGTCAAAGAAAATGAGGTTAAGAGAACGTGGCAGGATTGGCTTTGCAAAAGAAAAACACTACTTCTCTCCTAAGAAGAGAGGAGGTAAACTGGTATTGATGAATACATAGATATTTGTCAGAGATAACAGAGGAAAGTTTGAAGAAATTGATGCTTCCACTTTCTCTATGAAATAGGAAGTAAATCATCTGCCAAAAAAAATGGGGTAAGGATTGGGAAAAATGGTATGTTTCACTCACCAGTCTATGAAGTACTTGATAGCAGGGTCTGTCTTATTTCATTTTTTTGTGCTCAACCTAGCACATAGTAAGGGCTCAATAAATGTTTACTGACTGAATAGATGACAGAACTATTAAAGGTCCACTTAAGGCTGCAAAGCCCCAAAATAAACAACCTTCCCCAGAAAAAAAAAAACCCTCCAGTAAAGTCAAGTATTAAAATGTTATATTGTTAATGGATACATAAGGAAATCAAATGACTGAGTGACTGACAAGGCCGACACAGGGAGTCAAATGAGCCAAAATAATCAAGAATGCTCGTAGCTATAGTACAATCAACCAAGGATTCCTGGATAGGTAGGAAGGGAAGAAAGCCATAGGCTGATGGGAAATTGGAAAGGCTGTCAGAGTAATTTCATTTTCAGAAAGGGCCACAGTCCAGATTCAATCATTTTAGACAGAGGCTGTTATTAACTGAACGTAAAACATGCTGGAGCTAGATCTTGGTTTCTAAATACCATTCTTCAATTAAAAGAACAAAGGCTCTTAGAGACCTGGCTGTTACAAGGCTGGGGTAGGGAAAATACAGTATATGTATCAGAAAGTAAGAAAGTGCTCAAAAAAATAAAAGGATGTAGACATATCAAAGGAACACAGGAGCCAACTTGAAAGCTCTCCCAATGTCCAAAGCTGGGACAACCTGAGCAACAAAAATAGAGCTGGATTATAACCCAACCATAAAATAAATTTACATGAGTCACCACTAATGTAAATGAATGGAGAAGAGACACTTTCCTCACAGCAGCTTAATTTCCATCAACCCCATTAAGGGTGGGCTAGACTTACCAAATTCCAAAGAATAGGGAAAGAGCAACAGTGGAGGAACCTGGCAAACTACCTTAATCAGGTGCTGAAGGTTTTGTCATCAGTAATGTCATGTGGCTATCACAGACCCCTCGACAGGATGTGATGAGAGGGGGATTTTACCTGTGTGGTATTTTTTTCCCCCCAAAACCTGTAAGCTCAGTCTAATAATGAAAAAAAAATCAGACAAATTCAGATTGGGGGACATTCTACACGACCCCTGGCCAATACTTCCAAAGACTGATAAGGTCATGAAGGACAAGAAAAGACTAAAAATCTGTCACAGAGGAAACTAGGGAGACATATCAACTAAATGCAATGTGGGTATCCTGAAATAGACCCTGGAACAGAAAAAGGACATCAGTGGATGAAGCCCATAAAGCCCGGGGTTTAGCTAACATAATATACTAGTGTCAGTTTCTTAGTTTTGACAACATACCATAAAACTGTTAACAGAGAAAACTGGGGAAGGGGCATACGGAAACCCTCTGTACTATCTTTGCAATTTTCCTTTGAATTTAAACATATTTCAAAATAAAAACCTTATTTAAAAAAAAAAGGCTGGGGGGTGCCCCTGTTTCTCTGGGTCCTCCACATTTCTATGTAGTTGTGGCACATTAATCTGGTCATGAAACTGTTTACCTGGGAGTGAAGCATAGGACAACTGTGCTGATTAATATGTATGTAACATGTATGAGGCTGGAAACCTTTGTTGGGTTCAGTATATGAAGTTATAACCATATTCTCCCCATTCCCAACCCTCTCAACACACCAGAGACATGGCTTTTTATTAAAAAAAAACTTTTTTTTAATTGGTTTACAAAGGAGCTACAGACTACATTGAAACTAATCTTTGTACAAAAAGGAAGAAAAAAAAAAAAAAGCCCCAAACACCCAGAGACAAAAGGTAGGGGGAGAGGAAGAAAGGAAGATACAAAAGAGCAGGAAGAAACTGAGACAAGAGATTAGCATCATACATACACAAGATGGGGTGGGGGGAGAGCAAGAAAGATGAGAGCATTTAAAAGTATTTCCCCACACAGCCCTGGTGATAATCGGATTGGAACCAATAACAAACACAGCTTGAAATTATTAAGAGGTTTAAAAAGGCAACAGTGGTATGGAGACTGGTTATTGCCAGTGTTAAAAGAGAAAAATAAACTTGTTTTAGGCACCAGAGACTGGAGCACTGCTCCTCTCTCCCAGAGGATGACAGACTTGGGAAGAGTAAGCAGGCCCTGGGGCAGCTGCCATTGGTGTGTGTAGAAGGGGTCTCCTCAGGTCAGTCTCAGCATATTTCCCCATCTTTCCCCAAAGTCTTTGTGCCCCAGACTCCAGGTGAGAGCTAAGGGATGCCACTGGGAGAAAGGGGTGATCAGAAACATGAAGACTTGCCCTTGAGCACACTGTTCAAGAGCAGGTGCTGGGAAAGTGGGGGGCTGGCTAGAGAACCCATTTCTCTGTGGAGAAGGCACACTAATTCCTGAAAGGTGAGAGAGAGGAAAACACACATACCAGGAAAGGTATCAACAAGGTCCTCACCATCAGCAGCCTCAGCTTAAACCCATTTGTTATGCTTTTTCTCAGACACTGAAGGGAGCTGAGGGACAGATTACCACACCTCTTCTTGCTTAGCTGGGACAAGCCTGGGGTTGTTTGATAATGAGGAAAGGGGAAAATGGGACAAAATACTCATTTATCTCAAATGAATGTTGAGGAGGAAATCTTTTTGGGTTTGGGGAAGTCAAACTGGGGAAGACCTAGGAGGGGAATGAAGCCAGGGACTCCCATTTTTTCCCTTTCCCAGACTCCAATCTAAGGCAAGTGAGCTAAATCCGAAAGAGTAGGAATTTAAGCTTAAGGCTGCTTAATGTCCTCCTGAGGGCTGGTGTTTAGGGAAGGCAGACAAAGAAAAGAAACAGGTCAGCCTCAAAGCTGGTCTGCTCATCCTCCTCGGTGAGGTCTGTACCCCAGGAGTAGAGCCAAGGGAGGCATCAGAGAGAGCACAGGCTCCCAAACAAAAGTAATTATCTACCCATATTTTATCAGCAGTTTTCAAAAGCAATGTTTTCCGGGGTTGGAGGAGTGCCATATCCTCCTCCCTTTCCCCAAAGCTACTGCTGCCACCTTTCATCCTTGCACATAAGTTACTGGCTTTCTTCTAAGGGAGATGAAACTCAGATTTCACATTTCTCCTCCCAACTCCAAGAGGCTACCCAGCTTTGAATAGGGGGGAGGAAAGCTCTGCAAAGGGCCCCTCACTTGAGGCAGCTAGACTATCCTCATTTCCTTGGTACCTGGATCAGAACTCCTTTAATCTGATCCCAAGGTCCAAAAGGCATCAGGGTACTCACAATTGAATGAAAACTTTAAGCAAGTAGCACCAGGGCTCCCCCAAAGCATAACAGGGGCCTGATTAACACCCCTAGAAGAACCCCTCAAAAAGTATATAAATTTATTGCGTTCTAGCAAAGATCTGCAGCTTCCAGTATTCACACAATGTGAAGATATTAACAATACAAAATATATTCTGAAAGTCAAACATCTGCAGTTCATAGTGCTTTCTCAGATTTGTTAAAAAAAATACAATGCTTAGTTTCCTATATAGGATATACAAAAGCAAAAAATATATATATGTATATAGTAGAAATAAATCAATCAGCCATAGTAATTTACAGCTTTTGTCTCTAACCCTCCCCCAAACATAATCTTTACCCCACACTTCAGTCTATACTTCCTGGGATCAAGAGTTCTATTTATTCTGAACCAGGCTAAGAAATGTCCATTAAATTGCATTCTGCATAGCACCCACAAACAGGGTGCTAGCTGGGAGGTCCCTGAAGGAAGATGGTGTGGGCTGTTACTGCTCTGAGTAAAAAGCGAGACAGTCAAATGATAAGCAGTGAATGTGGATGGGCAACCTGAAAGGACAAAGGAATATTACCACTCCTCTGGGCATCCCGGACCCTGCAAGGTTTGGTCATTAAAAAATTAAATAAAAAAGCAACTCATGAAAAAAAATTTAGAATCAATATGCCTGTCAGTTACATTAACTTCTTCTGGCAAAAAGTCCAGGGAAAGGGATTTTCAGCAATAACCTCCTGACTCAAGGAATGTAGGCTCCTAACTTCCAGTGGAAAAGACTGAGTGGCTTACTGCTGCTGGGAGACCAAAGCAGAAGCTGCTTCACTTGTAGGGCCAAACAAGATACTGGATCTGGAGCTTCCTTAGTGAGAAGGAAACAGATCAAGTGGAAAGAACTGGATATAAATTCTCTCATACTGATAAATGGAGTTGAGGGTAAATCAGCATTCCATCCCAGAGAAAAACATCATCAAATAATCTTTTAAAAGCTTGTAGACCTCAGCATCATTAAGCTAGTTTATATCTAATAATTTCATACTGGGGATGATTTCATTCCTTGAAATGCTCTGGCTGAATACTGCACACTCCAGTGAGTTATCCTGCCCCTTTCCTCCAGAAGATGCCTATACATGATTACAGACATAAAATAACAGGTTCTGAGATCTGCCTCTCAGTGGGAATAAAGGGTGTGGTAAGTGACTGGGCATCAATGACTTTTACTTCAGTATTACTAGAATTTGATGTGGAGAAAGTTCCTTGCAAAAGTTCCTGAGTGTTAAAAATAGTACTGAGTCTGCAGAGAAAGGACCAAATGGAGTGAACTTTTGTTTAGAATATTAACAGTTATTGTATTACAGATTAAACAACACAAACTTACCCAAACCCTAATTTGGATAGATTTTATATAAAATATATAGTAGAATCATAGCATCATCTATTTGTAGTCAAGGTAAAAAGATTTATGAAAGGAACTAGATCTGGATGTTGGTTTCACTTTCAAACACAAAAATAAGTTTCTTCTTTTAAAAGTGCAGTAGAATATCCCCCGTTCATAATTGTAACTAATTTAGCACAAGCAAAGAAATGACCTCAGGAACATACCCAGGTTTTAAGATAGATTTCTAGGTAATGGGCCTGAAAGGCATTTTGATCTGAATTTGATTTATTTTCCAACAATTTCAAATATAATTTCTCATCTGTGTGTAGATATATACAGGCACAAACACACTCACACACAGTCATACACAAACACTTCACTTTCTATCAGATCAGGGTAATTTTTTATTGCAGGTCTCTTATAGTATTGGCTAACAGAAAACCTATCCCCAACCTAACAGATTACACACATACACACAGCCATTTCCACACTTCCTCACAGTGAAAAGCTCTCTGACAAGATACCAGAATGTCGAGAGAGACATGTTTTAATGGCTGGGCCTTGAGGACAACTCTGGCTGCATTTAAATCTCAGTGCCAAATGCACTAAGAGTTCCCTGCCGCTATAATTTTTGGATCAGTCTCTTCAGGAATCAGGCCATGGAGAAAGCAGGATGGTTTTTCCTGATCTCTCCTATAAACCACAGTGGTAAGACAAGATTTCCTTTTGTTCTGGGCTATCATCCTCATGATCGCGTGTGCTTCCTTTTCCCTTAGGAACCATCCGAGGAAGCGTTAAGGGAAAAGATCAAAGAACCACTGCCTTGCCACTAGTACATGCTCTGGAGTTCTGCAGACTGGAAACTCAGAACAGGCTCGTTGGATGATGCTTCTTAATAACATAATGGGAAAGAAACTATTGGGGATGTTCAAAAGAGGAATTGTATCTCCTTTCAGAATGTGAACTCAGAAGCCCACACATCGGAGCTTAGCGCTACCTTGGAAGACAGTTGTACAAAGGTCCAAATACTTCACTAACTCCTGAACTGGACTACCTGAGTCACTTCCGCTTTTGAGCACATCATTTTTCCTACTGAAAGCCCCTATCTATTATTTGACCATTCACGGTTTATACAAACTGATCCCAGATTATGACCTTCAAAGGGCCTCTTGTACAATTCCACAGAAAGACTTCTGATTCCTGATGCTCAGAGGAGCTAATGAAGAGAGGTGACTTGGACTCTCCAGCGCCAAGAGGGTGCCTGCGTCAGTAGTATTTTGAACACTCTCTTCACAGCTACCTCAGGCATCCGCCTGAGCTTCAAGGCTTCTCCATTCTGCTGCTGGGACTAAGGACTTAAAAGAATGACAGAAGTGCCTCATCCAGGGACCACTACCAAAAACAAAACATGAATGATCAGGTGAGAGAAGGGGAGACAGAAACGGTTGAGTCAGGAAAGGAGCACAAGAAGCTGATCCCAAATTAAAAGACAATATTAAGAAAGGAAAACATTATGTATGTATATATAAACTAAAAGCAGAGCATATAAATGCTTAATCTGGTGGGAAGCCAAGACAACATCTATAGAAAATCTTGATGTGTCACAACAAGGCTCAGCCATAAGGAAATAAGGCAATATAAAAAAAAAAAATGACCAAGGTATTTTGGTCACAGAATGGTCTCCTTCCTCCTCCCAGCCAACCCCTGCAAATGCATATCTATATATCTTTTATATATATATATATAATATAGAATCTGTTTTTTGTTAAAAAGTATTTCAATGATCATATATATTTATCAAGGCATAATGGCTTTAGGAAATGGGGGGGATCCATCATGGGGGAGCTGATAAGGGAAAATGCAGGAAGGGGAGGCTGGGGTAAGAAGTGTTAAGAAACTGGGGTCAAACAAATGCTTGTCAAAGGGTGGCACCAACAGAATTTTCACTAATGTTTCCCACTTCAAAGAGGTACTGATGATACAGGGGGGTGCCAGGACCCCATCTCTTCTCTGGTATCCCTCCCCCAATTCTTCCCACTGCCATGCATTTTTAATGCCTCATGGCTCTCTCTCCCACATGTCTTTTGGACCCACGCTACCTTGCATCCCAGGGTTGATGAGTATGGCCCATATGTCTCTACCCCGGGGTGCCTGATTTCAGAAGCCATTGCCACTGATATTAATGGACTGCAGATCCGCCACCTGCATGACGTTGATGCCACTGTTGGCAAGACGGGCAATACCCTCTGGACAGATGGCCTCCATGGCTACCATGTTGGTGGTAATAAGGGCCGAAGGGGTGGCAGTGCCGCTGCCTTCTGAGCCTGCCCCACTGTCCAGGGGCAAAGTGCCCACACTTAGGGCTACACTTGGGCCTCCCTTCTTATTCTGGTGGGTCTTAATATGCTTTGACAGGTGGTCACTCCTCATGAAGCGCTTGGGACACTCAGGGCAGGCAAATTTCTTCTCACCTAGGTAAAGGAAGAGAAGGAAAATAAGAAACTGACATCTCAGGAAGTAGGGGTCCCTTATCCAATTCATTACTTTCAAACTACATAAGGCAGATAAGGCTAGTCTTAGAAAGTGAATAAAAACAAGAAAAGTCTAATGAGTACCTTTGGTTTCTGGAGGGACAAAAAATAGGGAAACGTTGGGGAATATTCAGAAAGGAAGGAATATAGCAGAAAAAGTAAGGCAAGACCTTAAAAATCCCACTCAGAAGCTGGCTCCTTCCTTCTTTAAGGTTTTCCAGATTAACTCCAATTCCATTTGTGACCCATACATTCAGTATCAAATGCAAGTTGCTCGGAAATTTAAGTTATTTCTTAAGTATATTTTGTGTCTTCCCATTCTGGTCTATTACTACCCCTCTCTTCCCCAACTTTCAACTTACCTGTGTGTGTGCGTTTGTGCCTCTGTAACTCATCCGAACGAGTGAAGCGTTTCCCACAGTATGACCAGGTACACATGAACGGCCTCTCGCCTGTATGCCAGCGCAAGTGTGCCCGCAGGTGTGAGGTCTTGCCATATACTTTGCCACAACCTTGCATGTGGCAAATGTGCTGTTTCTTTTTGCCAGGATCCCCAGAGCCCCTGAAAGTGAGAACACAACTATTCATCATTCATTCTAGAGACAAAAAGTAAAGAATCACAGTATCCATAGTAATTACTGGACCCACTCAAAACTAACCAAACTTTTGTTTTTAAAAGAGCCTTCTCTTTAGTATCAAAATTATCAAAATCTTTAGTCAATCTGATGTTTGATATATGCAGAGATATTCATTCTCATGGTGACCTGTGAAATCTGTAAGGCATTTTCTTGTATTCTTCTGGGAGTTTAGGATTCAATACAAGCATTTTCCATTCACTACTGTGAAGGTGGTGATATGGTGAGTTTTTGGCTGGGAACTTACTTAATGAATAAAGGGTCTCTCCATTTAAGCATTTGGTGAAAAACTTTAAAGAAAACATGTTTTACAACTACAGAACTTTTCTCCTTGAATAAAGGTCAAGAGCCAAACAGTGAAGATTAAAAGCTGAAAAGATAGAGCAACTATCAGACTTCAGTGTTAGAGAAAGATGGGTTGGATAAAAGTTAAAAGAGAAATAAGGATGCTAACTATAATTCAAGATATGTAAGAAAATATTCCCTGTATGAAACAAATCCTAAATATTTTTCCCAAACCAATTTGTACCATGTGTGACCCATCAGTGGGCCCTGGGGAGATTCCCAAGAGGGATTATTCTTGGGTTTTAACAGCCCATATTAGCAGACGGGAAAAAAAACAACAGAAATGAAATCACACTTAGGTGAAAATCAGACAATTTCCTTCAAAAATTTAAATCCACTTTAAGCTTTGTTAGAGGGAAACTCTATTGTACTCAGTGCTTTTAATTTAGGTTTTTCCTGCAAAGTAGGGTAACCTACAAAGATTTCAAATTATTTTGCTTTGGTACTTTTCTTGTTTTTGTGCTTATTTTTAATGAGACAAAATTTTAACAGATTTTTTCAAAGGCATTTAAAAAACTATGGGACTTTCTATCCTCTGTCAAGAGCAGTGACTTGAAGGAAAAGAATGTAACTTGGAACTCTCCAGAGATAAGACTGAATAGCTGGTATCCCAAGGAGAAGATCTGTCAGAACTCTGTTCCGTAGAACATATTACATTCCCTAATAGAAGCATTTTCCACCTGGAATAAGCACTTTTATCTATTTTGAGGGAAAATAAGATTCTGGAAAACTCATGATTTTCATACAGCCACTGTAAAAAAAATCACTACAGTAGACATGTTTCTTTTTCTTTACAAGGCTGTTTTACAAGCTACCTTATTAAAACCATCTCAAAACAGACATATGGTAACAATTATTTGACCTGTTGGCTCCATCTGACTTCTTAATCTCTAGGAGAAAGCAGGCACCTACGAAGGCCCAAGGTCTTAAGAGTTGATGAAAAGGATCAGAGCTGGAACCAACACCTTATATAACCTAATCAAATATATTGTACTATCTCTGATCCCTCTGCAACACCGCCAAGTCTTAAAAGTTAAAAAAAAAACCTTTTCTTTTTACCTCTAGATCTATTAATTTTTCTTCTTTATACTCTTAAGAAATTGGCTGGGTCAACTTACCTTCCTTCACTGTCTTTACAGTAGGGGCATGTGCATGCTTCCCGCCGGGTCCTCCGACCAGCTTGGGGTTGGGGATCTGGGCTGTTCTCTCCTTCCTCTCCGCCTGCTGGATCATCATGTATTCCATCACCACCAGCCCCATGGAGACCAAGCTGAGCTCCATGATCACCTGAAATTAAGAGAGTAAAGGGGTCAAGGTGGGGAGTAGGGGAGGTCATCACAGCCCCAAGTATCTCAGTGACAACTTACTCCTACAATACCATTTCTTCAAGCTTTGAAACCACATTCAGTGATACTGTCCATACTTGAAATCTCAAGAACTGGCACTGAAGAGACAAAGAGCCAGTAAGTATATGAAAACATGTTCATTCTCACTCAATTTTTATTTATTTTGGTTTTTTTTTGGGGGGGGTAATTAGGTTGGTTGGTTTGTTTCTTTCTTTCTTTATTTTTAGAGGAGGTACTGGGGATTGAACCCAGGACCTCATGCATGCTAAGCATGCGCTCTACTACTTGAGCTATACCCTCTCCCCCATTCTCACTCAATTTTTAAAACGCAACTCTACTTATTTATAATGGACTTTTTATAATTTTTCACCTACCAGATTACAAAAAGTTAAAACTCTAATCGAGCATTGGCAAGGATATGGGGAAATAGACAATTTTTATACACAGGTGGTGATAAATTAGTATAACCTATTTGAAAGCCAATTTGGCAATGTTACTAAAAATTTAAATGCACATTTTCAAAGTAATTTCATTAATCAGCAATGTTCTATGGATATATTCCTGAGTACACAAAGATGTGTGACAATGATGTTTCCTGCAGCTTTAAAACAAAAAAAAAAAACTTGAAAAAAAATCAAAATGTACACCACTGAGGAACTAGTTAAGTAAATTATGATAAAATTATGCAATGGAATACTACACATACTTTAGAAGAATGAGATAAAATCATGTACTGTTATAGAAAGATATACAACAAATCTCTTATTCTTTCCCAGAGCTAAAGTGCTAGGAACCAACCAAATTGAAATGACTAAAAATAACTTTCAGAGATTCCAAACTCAAAACCATATAAAATCTAAAAGGGGAAACTTCCTTAAATAAATAAAAAATTGCACTGAATATACAGCAGGAATGTATACTATAAATTTTGACACAAAGAGAAAAGGAAAGAAATGAGGTCAAAGTTAATTCTGTATAGCTAGCAATACACCGCAGGAAGGTTTTGGTTTGGGACTGGATGCTTTTCAGAATGCTAGAAAAAGGAAGAAAATACCATGTACATTCTATTAAGTTACTTGAATGTCATTTGCTTGTAAAGATAAATTTATATGAACTCATTATAATTTCTGTCCTGGTTAAATTAAAAACGGTAAATGCCACAAAGCTCTAGGACAGTGTTTTTTAAACTTTTTAAGCTTGCAACCCACAGTAAAAAATATACTTGACATTGTGACCTAGTACATACACACACAACTGAAACAAAAGTTTCACAAAAAATGCTTATGATAAGTTATGTATTCTGAAATTTCCTACACTTTAAGTTTTTTTCCTTTCTACTGGTCACGACCCAGTATATTGATTTTATAAATTAGTAATGAGTCACACTTGACATTTTTAAGCACTGGTCTAGGACAATAGACAAAAGCAACATTTTAAAGGAATAGATGACATTCTTCTCAAGCTTTCACATCTACTATCAGTAAGTATTCACCTAAGAAAGCATCTTGTAAGTAAGCTAATGACTCTACCCATATTTATGATTCCAATAAATGAAGAATGTTGAATTGGTCTGCTTTGTTTTATCTATTTTATAAAGAACGAAACTAAAAAAATGGGTAGGTCAGACTTATTACCTAGAAACCTAGGCTCTTGACTTCACCTCTGTAGCTAATCTCTACTCTTCTTAGTTCATCAACATAATTGTGAGTTACTATATCCAATAAGCCGCTCTTCTTGTGCTTTCTTTCTCACTCTACCATTTCTAAGCACCAGCCTATGGTATTAACATAAATTTAATTTGAATAGTTTGAGATTTTCATGATATTGGCAGAACTAAAACTGGGAAGTACTGGAGTACAGGGTTAAGAACAGGTTTTTAAGTAAGACAGACCTAGATATTTGTCCCTGCAACTATGATTTGATTAGCTTTCTGGCAGTGATCTTCTCTAGTTATCAATTTCACCATCAATAAAATTGGGATGAAATATTATCAATCTCATAAAGTTACTGTAAAAACAAATGAAATAATACATGTAAGGTGCTTAGCATAGTATCTGTCACAGAGCAAACATTCAACACACTGTAGCTAATACTATTAGGAAAATATCTTGTGGGAAAACCATAGTGCCAAATCATGGAATAAGATATACACAGTATTTTTTTCACAATATTTTGTTTAATCATTCTGCCTTAAAAATCGTATGTGTTACTGAGTAGAAACTCCATCTAGTGGAGATGGAGAATTTATCCTTTAAAATACGCCCAAATAGCTGACAAGGTAGGATGCTAGTTAGTACTGTCAGTGGTTACCTACTAAAATTACCTTCAGAAGAGAAATTTATGAAAACTATAGATCCAACTACCTCTAATAGGTCTTTAGAAAGAAGACAATACTGTGGTACATACAAGCAAATCATCTTCTTTGATCTATTTTCCAAGCTAATCTAACTCTATTAAAATTAAAGAAGTTAATTAATCCCCAAAGTTCTCCCTTGTCCCAGTCAACTAGAAAGAGGCAAATCTTTCTCCATTTTATTGAAACATAAGAATAACATTCACGATAGGCATCATTCAGTAAATTGGGACACAAAGAAATACTTAAATATCAAGTCTACCAAAACTGAATCTCAAACCCTCTTTTAAATTCTTACAGAATGGACAGTCAACATTAATATCCTCCTGGACCCCTACAATGCTTTCAAATTTTTTTCTTAAATATGAAAACTGAGAATGGGATTAGAGAAAATGAACAATTCTCAATTTCATTTAACAAAAAGGAGGGATAAAACGTCAAAAAAGCATCAACATCAGACTAGAATCCGTTTCCAGCCTGTTTTAATAACAGTTTTAGAAAAAGAACAGTTTTATCTTAAAATGTGGCACTGGTTAAGCAATGAAATAAATTAAAGATTTTCCTTACCATGATGAAAATAACTATAAACCAAAGGCACAGTTTAATGACAGTCTTGCCCAAGCCAGTGGTTGCCTCCAGCAATAGTTTCTGAAATAGCCATGGCAGTTAACACACTTTTTTAGTTTCCTCAAAGTGAAGAAGTGTGCTGAAGTCATGAACTTTCAAGACCACCACATGGTAAGTCAAACACCCTATTCTTCTCTGAGAAAAAACTTGGGTAGTACTAAAATAAGATGAAATAACCTCCTCAATAATTTTCAAAAGAGTGGTTTCCATACACTTCCTTATTCATCTGCTTTCTGAAATGATTCTGGAAACATTGTGTTAACATTAATTATTAATACAGTAAGACTGAATTTTAAAACTGTATCTATATATATTAAGCACACACTGGGTTTTCTGAATGTGTTTCATTTTACACAACAGATTTAATTCAAGGAAGTATATCTCAGATCACAAAGTGTGTTTTCAGCCATGCGGAACTGGAGTACTGGTAACATCACTTACGCATGAGGAACAGAGTATCTAGAATATGGCCCCAAATCAAGAAATAAAAACATCTCTATTAACAGAGATAGATAATTAATAATACATAATATTTTATATTTTTAAGTAATAATAATATTCTTGTTTTAGTTTCCCAGTCCAAACAAACTGAATTAGCAGGGAGGGTTTAGCTCAAGTGGTAGAGCGCATGCTTAGCATGCATGATATGAGGTCCTGGGTTCAATCCCCAGTACCTCCTCTAAGAATAAACAAACACTAAATAAATCTAATTACCTCCCCCCACCAAAAATAAAAAAATAAACTTCAAACAAAGTGAATTAGAGGCAGCAACTTAAAGAAAAAGGAAAGGAAGAATCGTACTTTTAATGGCATAGTAACTGACAACTGGGAGTGATATATACATAAATGGCCCACAAATCTATCCCTATATTGACCATCTGTGCTCTTGAGGTACAGTTTAATGTAGGAGAGACAGGATAAATGCTTGATTCTGTCAATTACTAGTTTTTAAAATAATGAGTTGGTTTCCTAGACTTCTTAAAAAATTACCAATGAATTTTTCTTTTATTAAAAATGAAGTTTTTTGAGATATAATTTACATAAAATAAAAATTTTACCCTTTTACAATGTAATTTGGTGCAGTCACTATGGAAAACTAGTTAAAAAACTAAAAACAGACTTACCATATGACCCAGCAATCCCATTCCTGGGCATATATCCAGAGAAAACTCCAATTCAAAAAAGATACACGCACCCCAATGTTCACAGCAGCACTACTTATAATAGCCAAGAAATGGAAGCAACCTAAATGTTCATCGACAGATGACTGGATAAAGAAGTTGTGGTGTATTTATACAGTGGAATATTGCTAAGCCATAAAAAGAATGAAATAATGCCATTTGCAGTGACATGGATGGACCTAGAGATTATCATACTAAGTGAAATAAGTCAGACAGAGAAAGACAAGTATCATATAATATCACTTATATGTGGAATCTTGGAAAAAAAAAAAGACACAAATGAACTTATTTACAAACCAGAGACAGACTTACAGACATAGAAAGGGGAAGAGTGAGTATAAATTAGGAGTCTGGGGTTAGCAGATACAAACTACTACATATAGAATAGATAAAACAACAAGGTCCTACTCTAAAGCACAGGGAACTATATTCAATAGTTTGTAATAACCTATAATGAAAAAGAATGAAGAAAAAATATATATACATATATATATATATTTAAACTGAATCACTATGTTGTATACCAGAAACTAACATACCATTGTAAATCAACTATACGTCAATTAAAAAAAAGAAATTCACCCTTTCAGTAAATTTAGACCAAGGTTCTCAAACTGGAGCCTTTATACTGCCCAGGAGACATCTGACACTATATGGAGACATTTTTGATGGTCATGTCTGGCATCTAGTGCTGCTAAATATTCTATAATGCATAGGACAGCTCACTCCTCCCCAAAACAAAGAATTACCTGGTTCAAAATGTCAATGGTGTCAAGGTTGAGAAACCATGCTTTAGACAAATATATACAGTAAGCAGTGTAAACACTACTACAAGCAAGATACAGAATATTTATACCACCTCAAGTAGCTCCCTCAAGCCCTCTGCAATCTGTCTTTTTTGCATCCATATGAACTCATGGATTTAAATGTATTTGATGTTTCAATCCACTGCACTTACTATCCTTAATGATGCTCAAGCTATTCTAACATTTGGCCACAGAAACATCAAATTGGCTCCTTTATTCTTTGACAAGATATCCCATGTTTGATGTTAATTTCCTGCTCCAGATCTAGAATCAGCTATTCAAGTATTCCTAGTTTTTTTTTTAATGAGAAATTAGTATTTGGTTCCCATAATCTGGTTCTGTAGTCATTTTAGTTATTTGAAGCTCTTGTAGATTCCATAGGAAGGGATCATGTGAACACTATATCCTGAATTCTTACATGTTAGTATTGAATTGTCTGTGGTCTTTATACTCGGAAGTCTATTTGTCTGGACAGAAAATTCTTGGTTCTTGTTTTATTTACTTGACTCTCTTAAATGTTAATTGACTGCATCCCAACACTAAACATGCTGTCAAAAAGTCTAGTGAAAATCCATTTCTTTCCTGTATAAGTGATTAGGTCTTTTTCTGCTGGGATGCCCAAATGATTTTTTTCTTTAGTGTCCATCAGTTTTACTAGATTATGTCTCAGTGCTGGCCATTCTGGGTTGATTTCCCCAGGCACATTTTGGGAAAGTTTTCTTTCTGTCCCATGGCTTCAGTTGTTTTCTCCCTCGGGAACTCTGTTTACATGAGTGCTGGTTCTTCTTTGCCTATTTTTCGTATCATTTTTCCCCCAGTCCCCTTTATCTCTCTCTCTTTTTTTGGAGGGGGGGTTCTTTTATATGCTTCCCTCTATTACATATAAAAACTTGATTTTGTTTTACTTTGCTTTTACTTTACTGAGTCATTATCTGTTGTTCTTATTATTTATGTTCCTTTTATTATCATCTTTATTTCTGAAATGATTTTTTTCTCTTATTCCTAATTCTTTTTGTGTGGTCCAGCACTTCTTTTCAAATTCTCCATTTCGCCAATCACCTCAATTCTGAGATTTTTCTAATTTGAATTTATATTTTCTTTCATAACTTCTATCATTTCCTAAATTAGCTTATTTTGAATTTTCATCTGTTTGGTGGACATGTCTTTCCAGGATCCTTTCATTGCCTTAGAAAGTTTTTCTGCTTCTTTCCATTGTTGCTATCACTGTCTTTTGCTAATTGTAACTTTATATGGAATCAAACTCATTTTTTAAAGTTAAATGAGTTTTTCTTAAATTCTGGAAGGAGGGGTAGGAACTAGGATGGTTTTTCTAAGTTTCATGGTTTCAGAGATTTTAAGACACAAAACAAGAAACACACAACTCTGATTCTTTCTACCCCTCTGCTTGTTCTCTTTTATCATGTCCTTTTCTTTGTCCCT
This sequence comes from Vicugna pacos, assembly GCF_048564905.1. NCBI lineage: Eukaryota > Metazoa > Chordata > Mammalia > Artiodactyla > Camelidae > Vicugna > Vicugna pacos. The sequence continues at coordinate 10,057,487 of NC_132998.1, forward strand.
GTCTTGCTCAAAGTGTATTCTACTCCTAGAAGTTTCTCCTCAGTTTGCTGTGCATTAGAACTTCAGTTTGTTAATTTCAAAGTTCTCAGACTTTATCTCCATTCCCTTGTACTCAACCTCTAAGGGCAGAACTCCTTCCTATTTTCAGTTACTATTCTAGATGTTTCTTCAGTGAATACCTGCTTGTGATTTAGAGGTTATTCTGTTCTCAGGGGCATCAGAAGTCCCGTTGCCTTCCCTCTGCTTCCTTCCCTTCCCAAATGCCAATAATCATAGATCTTATAGCTTGTTCCCATCATTTTATAGTTCATTGTACATATAAGCTTTCATTGTAGAGTTTTCGGTTTTGCTGTCCTAGTTTCTCTAGCTATTTTAATTTTTTGTTCTGAAACAATTTTAGATTTATAGAAAAATTACAAAGATTCAGAAAGTTCTTGTATATTCTTCATCCAGCTTCTCTTAATATTAACATCTTACATAAGCAAAGTACATTAGTCAAAATCAATAAATTAATATTGATATAATACTGATAACTAAATGACAAACTTTATTCATATTTCACCTATTTTTTCACTAATGTTCTTATTCTCTTCCAGGATCCCATCCAGGATACCACACTGCACTTAGTTGTCATGTCTCCTTAGGCTCCCCCATCTGTGACAGTGTCTCAGTCTTTCATGACCTTGACAACTTCGAAGAATACTGGCTGGTATCTTATAGAATGTCTGTCAATTTTGATTTGTCAGATGTTTTCTTATCAGACTGGAGTTATGGGTTTTAAAGAATACCAAATAAGTGAAATGCCCTTCTTATCACATCATATTAAAAAATGCATGGTATCAGCATACTCTGTTTTTAGGAGGGAGATACCGGAAGATAATTCAGTGGATTCCTCACTCTCAATGTGTGGCTGTTTCAGTGGTATGTGTATGTATGTGCACTAGGCTACAGTGCTCAATGGGAGTTACAAATTCTTGTTCCCAGTTTTCATTCTTTCTACCTAAAAGCCACCTGAATTTTGTTCAGGGTAACGGTGCCCAGATTAAAAATATTCTCCTTCCCAGATTCCCTTGCAGATAAGAAGTAGTTAAGTATCAAGGTCTTGGCCAATCAGGTATTAAAATAAAATTGCTGGATAAGACTTTCAAAAAAGCTCTTTAAATAAACTGGGAATAACTAGGCTTGCTTCCTCCTTTATTGTCTGGAAAGAGATCACAATGACCAAAGGTGGAGTAGCTGCCTTGCAAGCATGGCAACTGTCCCATAGATACTAAGGCAAAAGTAAACAGGGCTGGGATTCCTACTGTTACCCGGTGTTGCCACACCAACCTTGAACTCACTACCTTCAGATTTCATGTTGTATGAGAACAATAAACCCCTATCTGGTTAAGCGCCTGCAATAGGTTTTCTAGTACATATAGCTAAATGCACTGCCTAACTACAAAAAAAAAAAAGGAATTATGTTTTCTTAAAGTAAGTCATGATTATATTGAGCACACATAAATTTCTCCTGGCTACAGTCTATATCTCAGTATGATCTACCAGTATTCTGTGTCACTATTTTGTGTGTGTGTGAAACTGATAAGAGTCTAATTTTCTTTGTCCAGCTCCCAGAACTATGCTGTAAGGGTAAGCATGTAACAAAAAATTCTGATGATGATAATTTTACATTAAAGCAGACCACACAAGAGTAAAGAATGGACACCAGAAATTTCCTTCTGTTCCAGACTGCAATCCCTTGCTAATTCATCAGTAACTTGTGTTCTATACAAACCCGTGTGTGTGTGTGTGTGTGTGTGTTATAGTTTCTAAACTTATTTCTTCATATTACATCTTTCCTGTTAGAGAATTAGCACAGCATATTTTATACACGCACATACACACATGTATGAATGATAATTCATAGGCTTTACTACATATAAACTTCCTTCAGAGCTTATTCCTATCGTGCCTTATACGACGTGGACTCCATAAAGGCAATCTATAGAAATGTTTATCAGTTATTTACTTTTATTGCTCCAGGTATTATACTAAGCTCTGAAGATTCAAAGAAATAGTTCTCAATGTTAAAGACCTTGTAGTTCACTAGAAAAGAGAAAAACACATAATTTCAAAATAATGATATATATTATAGTAAAAACCATTCAAAAGATGTTCCAGAATTGAAAAGAGTAATTTCTCCAGTCCGGAATTTCAGAAAAGGCTTGATTCCTAAAGGAATTGAGCTTTGGGCCAAACTTTAAAGAATGCATAGGAGTAGCCAGGTGAAGAATGTTGGCAAGGGAAGGGCGTCCCAGGCAGAGGGAAGACTATAAGCAGGATTAAGGAATGTAGTGAGCAGGGGATGGAGAAAGAAACTTCAAAACAGATGATATTACTAGATGAGACAGATGTTTAAATGACTGATTTTTTTTAAAAGTGATGGTAGAGAGAGTATGGGGAGAGAAGCAGTTTCATACAACTCCCAGTAGCATGAATGCACAAAAGCATATGTCAGCGAAACAGCATGGTGTGTGTAGGGCAGGGTGGCAATATAGATCAAATCTTTAAGATGTGACTAATATTTAACTTAGCAAGTATACTTATAAGAATAAGAACATGTGCCAAATACTGTATTAAGCTCTAGGGATAGTTAGGTATAATCCTGGCCATTATAGGGCTTCCCAGCTTCATTATCTCACTTGGAAGACACAAAATGAAATCAACAAGTATAATATGTACTTTATTGTAATTTGTATAATAAAGTACTAATAAAATGCTCTAATAAGATAAGTTTAAGAGTTGGGAGGGGGAAATATTAGAAGAAACAAATGGAATATTCTGGGCTATTCCATTAGATAATGGTGAGAGATAATAAAGGTCTAAAGTAGGGCAGTGGTTCCAGTACAGAAAGACACAGATAAAAAAAAATTCAGGATTTTAAAAAGGCAGGATTTAGTGGCTGAACACAGGGAACTTCCACATTTTGGGGGTATAACTGAAACAGCAAGACTGTGTGGGACATGAACAAAAGAGAGACAACAAATATTTTCTAAGATTTTTCAAAATACAGATTAAGGAACTCATTAAAACTGAATCTAACCCAGTAACTCCACTCTGAGGTATATAACCAAGAGAAGTAAAAACATATGTCCACACAAAAACTTGTACACAAAAGCTCAAAGTAGTTTTAGTCCTAAGAGCTAAAAAGCAGAAACAACCCAAATGTGTATCAATTGATGAACTGATAAACAAAATTTGGTATACCCACTAAATGAAGTATTATTTAGCAATAAAAAGGAGGTACTGATTCATGCGACAACATGGATGAACCCTGAAAACATTATGCTTAGTCAGTCCCAAAAGACCACATACTTATGATTCCATTTATAAGAAATGCTCCCAACTGGCAAATCCAAAGAGATGGCAACTAGATTAGTGGTTGTCTTGGACTAGAGATGAGGAGTGAGAACGGGGAATGACAGCAATGGGTCACTTTTTGGGGTGATAAAGATGTTCTTAAATTCAAATTGTGGTAGTTGCACAATTCTGTGAATATACTAAAATCTACCGAACTGTACATTTTAAATGGGTGAATTAGAGAGTATATAAATTAGAGCTCAACACAACTATTTTAAAAAGCAAATTAAATTAAAAAACTATTTTTAAAAAAAGGAAGCGAGGAAAAAAGAAGGAAAAAGTTTGAAGAGGGAAAAATTAAAAAGAAAAAACACTAAACTGCCAGGGAGTGAGGAGGGTACCATAGGAATAGGCAGAAGGAAAATATTTATCTTTTATTTGTTTTAATACAACAAATCTTTATTGCACCTCTGCTGTGTGCCACACACTTATTTTAGATGCTACAGTCAAGGAGGCAAACTCTAATGAGATAACACACAAGAGAGAAAATGTATCTCCAAATTGCCTTTTTTGCTCTAGATGTCAGGAGGCTCAGAGACAAACCATATGTTCAAAATAACTTTAGATAGCTCCACCCTTATCACATTTCAAAAAAAATTCTGGGTAGATAATGTTCAATTGTTTACAAAAATGTCTGAAAGAAAGCCTGGCAAGAAATTAAAAAACACTAATACTGTTTTCTTTAAATGATGGATTGCCTTCTTCATGTATTTTTTCATGTTAAATATAATAAAAAAATAAAGGGAGAGGAGTTAAATACATACACATATATATTTAAATATGAAGAGAGAAAACAATTATCAAACTTTAAGAAGGCATAAAGCATAGAGATCTATGTTATGTCATTTTTAAAAATTCATTAAAGAAATCACAAGAAAAAAGATGAATTCATTTGACATACAAAAATGAAAGCTCCTGTATTAGAAAAAGCCAGTAAGAGCTTGAGGAAGTTATTCTCAGTAAACTTTAAAAACAATGAATTTCTTTATTAAAAAAAAGAGAGCCCAGACAAGTTCTTAAGAATATTATGCCAGTAGACAAATCAACTGGTACAACTTGTAAACAAGCAGAAGGAAAAATATTCAATGTCACTAGTAAGCAAAAACACAAAAACTTATTCGGGGAAAGGTCAGAGTCCATTAAAAAAATCCAACTATGGAAAAAGTCGTTTGAACAGACACTCATCAAATTATTTACAACAGCAATACAAGAAGTGGATTAAAATGTAAATAAAGAAATTGTTAAAGTAACCTGATGGAATACTAGGCAGTCAGTAAAGTTTATGATTAACTGAAGTATAACAATTTGGAAAAAATGTTTATGCTATATAACTGAACAAACCAAGAAACACATTACATGCATACTAAGAAGAAAGCTATGCTAAAGAAATACATACATTAAGATTTACATAATGTAGAACAAACACTAAATTGGTGACTAATAAAGGAGTGCTGTTAGTTTTGTTTTTCCCTTTCTCCTTTCTTTTTCTCTTACTTTCTGTAGTGTAATTATACAACTTTTATCATTAAAAACACCTACACAGCAAAAAAAAAAATCAGCCTATGCGTCTCCCCACTTTTTGGTATGTTAACAGTGTTTTATAGATTTAACAACTAGTTCTTCCCATCTCAGAAAGTGGGTAGTTTTCATGAGGTACAGGGCAATCAACATAATGATGGCAAAGGCTCTCTCACCACTAGGTGTCACTGTATCTAAGTGACAGATGGGCGTTTTAAAAGTTCACTCTCCCAAGGAAGAGGCTGAAGGGAAAAAAAGGGGGGGGGGTGTGCACAAATTTTAAATGGGACCATTTGAGGAACTATAATTCAGCTATCTCTCCATTAAACTACATTTTTTTCCCCAAGTTTTGGTAATGTTTCCTTACTAAACACTCTTAGTTTTTATATTATCCACCATGAATCCAAAGGTACACATTTCTCTATTTTTCATGTCCAAGAAAACTAAAGATTGAAAATTTGATCATTATTAGTAATATACTGAAATTCTTGTAAATTTCAAGACTTTCACCTACTTCTCAACTCTGTCAACACCATTCCATACTAAAGATTGTTTTTTAAGACAGAGAAATGAATTAGAATTATATTATCTTTTTCCCCAGCTCTCAGAATAGTGATGATTTCCTGGGAAAGAGACTTACTTAAGCATCCTTCCAAAACTAGTTATAATTACCGATTGCTATTCATACTGGTATGATTTAAAATCCATTTAAATATATAATATATACCAGAGAAAAGCTGTGGAGGGGAAGCATAAAGGTTAAAAGAATATAGTCTTTTGGTTTAGTAAGAACAGTAAGATGATAAAACAAGAGAATGATAAAAATATTAATTTTGGACTATTTCATGCCTCCATCATTTCCCTGATTAAAGGAGAGATGAACACAATTCATCTCCCTCACTGGATTTTAAATCACGTTCTTTTAACTGACTTTCAAACTGTGCATATCCAACAACTGACATTTTAAATTACTGAGCGCCTCTGATGATTAAAGTTAGTAAGAGCTATTATGTACACTGTAATGCACTAAATGGTGCAACTGGAAAAATCTAGGTATGAATCCTGGTTTCACCACTTACTATCTGAGTAACCTCTGAGTCCTACTTTCCTCTTTGGCAAAAAGGATATAATTATATTATGCTAAAAAATAAAAATTAATATACAGCATACCTAGCATTGTTCCTGGCACTTAGGAGGTACTCAATAAATCCCTGTATATTAGGAAAATAAAAGGAGAGCTAAATGTGACTTTTAATTTTTTTTTTTCTATCTCTCTCTCTCTATACATATATGTACCCTTACTACTCACAGTATGTTCTTTTGAATTTATCTAGGGGAGTTGTAACATCAAATTCAGTAACTAGTGTCTAAAACAGCAGCAATAAAAGAATACTATAAAACAAAGGATAAAATGCACAGTAATCTAACATTTAGTTTCTAACCACTGGATTTACCATTTAAAAAGGATAATCATATCGGAATTTTCAAATTACATGTAATTCCCATTAAAAATAGCTTAGGGTTGATTAGCAATGCAGAAATAACTGTTCTGAATGCAGTGTATTTTGAAAGGAGAAACAGTGTGGATAAAATTTCACATTTTCAGAAAATTTCATGGATAAAATATAGCAAGGAGATGTTGTGTGATAATAAAAGCATGAAAGAATGCTGAAACAAAATAAAGTACATGGGAAATACCCTAGAGATTGTCCCTCAGGGCCTGAAGAAAAATGAGTAATAGTAGCCATCTATCATACTCTGTGAACAAGATTCTAAAAAATATTTATAGTACTGTTAACAATAATGGAAACCAAAAAGGGGGTGAAAATATCCATTATTATCACTTTTTCTTCCCCTCAATTACTATTAATTTGCACAAATAAACTTTACCTATGTGTAATAATACAGTAGTAACATTAAGCATAAATATCTGAATTAATATTAAAAAAGTAACTTTGCAGATCCATACCATCCTGAGATCCCTGAAGTGACCAGGTAAATAGGCAATTACATGTTGGGTACCTTTTAATGACAGGGGTCTCTAAGTTCATGCATGAGTAAAGCCCCTAGTACAAGCATAGGATCTGATATAGTACAGCTGATATTTCAACCCCTCCCTAGGTATAAACTCCAGGGTTACTTTTTAATATAAGATCTAGACTCTCCCTTGTCTTAATTTGTCCAGATTACCAGATAAGCACTAAAAGCAGATACTCTCATTTCTACTCAGTCTTACAAAAACACATCACAGCTTTAAACTGCCAATGACAGTATGACACAAGGATAAAAGATGGAAATGCTACTCCATAAAAATAAACAGGTGCTCTTTTATGCATTTGTGTACTCCTTTTCTTAAATTGTTTTCCTTCAACTTTTGCTTAATATGGCAATGAATAATTCAGATGTATGCATTTTATTTAATATATTTTGAGTTTTCTGTTCTCTGCTCTTTTAATACTGATTATGCAATGAATAAAAACTAGCAAACTCCTGAGGACTTATTCTAAGGAAATGATTTAAAATGAGAGAACTGTATGCTCTATTATATTCTATATTTACAATACAGGAAAATTTGAAACTACCTGAGTGACAAAAGAGAAAAAAATTGTGCAAACTACTTGACAATACTATGCAATGATGAAAAATCATCTCTTCAAAAGTAAGATATAAAACAAGGATTCCCTACTATTACGACTGTTATTTAACAAGACAAGAATGAAATGAGGTATAAATATTAGAAAAGAGTAGGTAAAATTATTTGTAGGTGACATAACAGTACACCTGGAAAATCACTGAAGAAAATCACTGAAAACTACTGAAAGAAATAAGATTACAGTAAGATAGCCATTATAAAACTAATGCACATAAGTCAATAGGCTTCCTATACACAAATCAGAGCCAGTTAGAAATAAAACAGAAGAAAAGATCCTATTAGCAATAGCAATGAAAACTGTAAAATACTAAGCTTAAACTTAGTAAAAATAAATATGTAGGATCAATAAGAAAATAATGAAACTATAATATGAGTCAATCAAAATAAAAATTCCAGAAGAATTTATTAAGGGAAACTGACAAAATGTGTCCAATTCACCTGGAAGAATAAGAGACTAATCAGGAAAAAAATTCTAAGTAGTAATGAGGGAAAATATTACAACTTTCATAAAGGAAGAGTTATTAAAACAAAGTACCAGAAAAATAATAAAATAAAAACAGGCAACTCAAAAATGAGAAAAAAATGCAAATAATAAATGAAAATATATTTAATTCCCTAATAACCAGACAGTGCTAATTAAAGCAAGTACCTTTTTTCCCCAGATCATACTGGCAAAGATTGATTATCAATGGTAGTATAAATTCCTAGCTTTCTGAAAAATACCATATGGTATGACTTACATGTGGAATCTAAAAAAAAAGACAAATGACAAAGGCTTGATCTCCAAAATATATAAGCAGCTCATACAACTCAATAAGAAAAAAATAAACAACCCAATCCAAAAATGGGCAGAAGACCTAAACAAGCAACTCTCCAAGGAAGACATACAAATGATCAAAAAGCACATGAAAAAATGTTCAATATCACTAATTATCAGAGAAATGCAAATCAAAACTACAATGAGGTATCACCTCACACCAGTCAGAATGGCCGTCATTCAAAAATCCAAAAATGACAAATGCTGGAGAGGCTGTGGAGAAAGGGGAACCCTCCTACACTGCTGGTGGGAATGCAGTTTGGTGCAGCCACTATGGAAAACAGTGTGGAGATTCCTCAAAAGACTAGGAATAGACTTACCATATGACCCAGGAATCCCACTCCTGGGCTTGTACCCAGAAGGAAATCTACTTCAGGATGACACCTGCACCCCAATGTTCATAGCAGCACTATTTACAATAGCCAAAACATGGAAACAACCTAAATGTCCATCAACAGGTGACTGGATAAAGAAGATGTGGTATATTTATAAAAAAAAAAGACAAATGAACTTATTTACAAAACAGAAACAGACTCACAGACACAGAAAACAAACTTATGGTTACCAGGGGAAAGAGGGAGTGAGAAGGGATAAATTGGGAGTTCAAGATCTGTAGATACTAACTACTATATATAAAATAGATAAACAAAAAGTTTCTATTGTACAGCATAGGGAATTATATTTAGTATCTTGTAGTAACCTATAATGAAAAAGAATATGATAAAAATGAAATAAAAGATTTAAAAAGAATATGAAAAGGAATATATGTATATATACGTATGACTAAAACATTATGTTGTACATCAAAAAAGAAAATAAAACAGCCAAAACACACATACAAAATAATAAAATTTAAAGCAATAAATTGCTAGCTTTCTGAAACTGTTTAGCTATAAATATCAAAACATTAAATGTATAAAACTTTCGACCACTAATGCTTAGAAATTTTTTTTGAGGACCAATTCACACACAATTACCTATTTTAAAGTATAAAACTCAGTGGTATTTAAATGCATTCACAATGTTGTGCAACTACTTTCCTCCCTCTACTTTCAAAACCTCCCTCTACTTTCAAAACTTTCATCACCCCAGAAAAACTCCTATACTCATTAAGGAATCACTCCCCAGTCTCCCATCACCCCATCCCCTGGCAACCACTGTCTTTATGGATTTTCCTATTCTAGATACTTCACATAAACAAAATGATATGTGACCTTCTTTGTCTGGCTTCTTTAACTTAGCAGACTATTTTCCAGGTTATCTCACATTGTAGCATGTATCACTATCTGGCTGCTTTTTAATGTCTGAATAATATTCCATCAAAAGGATATACTTTTGTTTATCCACTGGACATTTAGGATGTTTCCACCTTTTGGCTATTATGAATAGTGCTGCTATAAACATCTGTGTACAAGTTTCTGTGTGGACATACACTTTCATTTCTCTTAGAAATATACCTAGGAGTAGAACTGCTCGCTTATAGAACTTTAACCTAAAAAGTATGAATGAGAAAAAAAAAAAAAGAAGTAAAAAATAAAAAAATTAAAAAATAAAAAGTATGAACAAGGATGTTCATCAAAGCATTGCTTACGACAATGAAATTTTAGGAAAAAAATTTTTATCAGTACGGTTAAGCATATCCTAGTACAAACATACTATGGAATTCCCATACAATCATTTAAAATGATGATGCAGATGTGTATTTATTATTATTTATGGAAAAGATGTTTATGATACATTGTTCAGTGAAAATAAGATCATGAAGCATTGGGGATGGTATGGTCCTATTTAAGTATTAATATAACAAAATACAGATTTCTTTGTAAATTGTACACAAAAGTACAAAAAGATAGCTCAAAGGATGATTACCACAATTTCAACAGTGATTATCTTTGGATAAATTTCAATTAATTTTTACTTTACTTGCAGTATTATCTGCATTGTTTAATGTCTTTACCAATATCATTTAAACAAGTTATTTAAAAATATATTTTAAATGTTTTTCTTATCCTCAAAGAAAAGTTTTCTAATCTCAGCCTATAGAGCTTCATAAGGTGAATGCTTTGAATTTTCCCACTTCCCACACTGAACTGTAATTTACATCAGCAGCCTTTGTCAGCAACCATTGTTCTCTCTTTAGATCATTTATTCTGCATTTCCATGTTTATGGTATCAAACAAGCCCCATATAAAGAAAAACAGAGGTGGTTCCTGCCCTATACACATTTAAGATCTAAAACACTGATGTAACTAAAATTGTACAAAGAGCAGTTAACATCTATGACTCTAAGATGTAGAGAAGAAACTAGTGGTTACCACTGGGGAGAGGGAAGCGGGAGGGGCAAGATGGAAGTGGAGGTTAAAAAGTACAAACTATCAGGTATAAAATATGCTACAAGGACATATTGTATAACATGGGGAATATAGCCAATATTTTATAATAACTATAAATGGTGTATAAACTTGAAAAATTGTGAATCACTATATTGTATACCTGTAAATATAATATTGTACATCAACTCTACTTCAATTAAAAAAATATTGTAAAATTAATAAATAAAAAATTTTTAAAAATCTATGAATCTACATCATTCCAAAGAATTGAGCAGATATAATCCTTGTTCTGTAGATGAACAGAAGTCAGGAAATCCCAAAACTACTAATTAGTCAGTTCAGACCTAATCAGTTTCTTAACTTTCTATTTTCCTTTTGCAACAGAAGATTAAAACAAGCTAGTGCATACAAACACACAACCAAAACAACCATTACTCGATAAAACCACATAATTCAGCAGAAATTTTAAAAAATTTTAAGAGGGCAGACATATTTTGTGAACTTTAATAATATTTGCAATGTATTGTTTCATCAACTGGGATATGGGTAAAAGAATATCCATTTGTATTATCCTTTATACCTGCCTACATGTCTCAAATTATTTCATAATCATTTTTGAAGTGTTGAGTGTTTTTTTTTTTTTGCAGGGGCTGATGTGATAGGTGAGACAAGAATTAGCTGAGAGTAGAAAAGGAAGTAAGTGATTTAGTAAAACCAAGTTCTAAGAAGGTAAAATGAAAAACCAAAACTGTTTTAATGTACAGAAAACCAAACAACTCTTAAGAAAATAGGAACAGAAAAATAATTCACTGAAACAGAAACTGAGAAACCCAGTATCATTAGATGGAGTGCTAAAGTGTTCATCAAGGAGAATGTTTTTCTAGCAAAGAGTCTGTATCAACTTCATAACCAGGCCAACGAGAGATAAAGAAACAAAATCCACGGGTAATTCTAAAAACCTCTATTGTCAACTACTATTTATACCAGAATGGTTTATGAAAGAACAAAGCATACTAGCTGGAATTTACTTCCTTTGGTAGTTGTGGTAGTTTAAGGCTCACAACAGTGGACAAGGACTATATTGGGCAAGAAAGAATATGAAGGTCTGCACACAACAAGAAGAAAGAGTAGCCTTCAACTAAGTCATTAAAATCCTACCTTTAACTGGATGGGAGAACTACAGGGATGGAACTTTAATTACAGAGACATAGTCTCTGATATGTGTTGAGCACTTGTTTATGTGCTCTTACATGTTATCTACCTCATTTTATTAATACTAACCCCTTTTTACAGATAAAGAAATCTCAGCTCAGAGAGGATGAAGAACTTCCCCTAAATCACACAGCCAGTAAGAAGTAAAGTTATGATTTGGATCCTAGTGTGTCACTACCCTGTCCATACTAAATATCTCATTCTGGACAAACTTCCTTTTCCTTTCACAAAGGATTTCCAATTACTGCTAGTTTCAGAGCTGGAGTTATTTCATCCATCAGATTAAAGAGTACACTCACAGCTAAACCAGTCAACCTTATACAGGGTGTGAGACATGTTCATTTGCAAAAATAATACATTAAAAAAAAACACACACGCACAGTATTTTGGCTTTAAGATTCCAGTTTTTTTTTTTTAAGATCCCAGTTATAGTCAGTCATCTATAACTTCCCATCCAAAAGAGTATTAGCCAAGTAGAAAAACTTTTCCCAACAACTGTTCCCAACAATTTTGTGGATTTTCATATTGTACTTTCAAAGAGTCATTTCATTTTCCCTCCTAACAGCAGCGTAACAAACAGTATTCTTGAGCAAGCTCCTGAGTTTGTTCATAGTACCAATGTCTCACAGGAGACTAGAGAAAGAAATGGGGGTGGGGTGGGAAGGGATAAATTGGAGTTCAAGATTTGCAGATACTAACCACTATATATAAAACAGATAAACAAGTTTATACTGTATAGCACAAGGAACTGTATTCAATATCTTACAGTAACTTATGGTTAACAAGAATATGAAAATGAATATATGTATATTCCTATATGACTGAAGTATAGTGCTGTACACCAGAAACTGACACAATATTGTAAACTGACTACACTTTAGTAAAAATTTAAAAGAAAAAAAGAAAGAAAGAGGGGTAAATGTGGAGTGGGGTATAGAAAAACAGGGGACATAACACAATATGGATTCACTTATAAACAGAACCATTCATGTGCAGGAGTAGGTTTCAGTATCAGCCTCCATTTCAGGTTTTAGAAGGCAGCTGCATGGGCCTGAAGGTGGTTTTGAACCAGAACCAGAAAAGCCTCTGAACTTGACTTCTTAATTGAACAGAAGCTTGTCTTCCAAACATAACCCTTGTATTTATGTTTCCTCTAGGTACAATATTGTAGAGCATGCTGAGCAAATGCCAGGCATCTCTAAACAATCCCCTTCTGTGGTCCTGGACACCCTTGCCTTTATGAGTGGGTCTTCAGATGATACAACATTAGTCCTTCAGAAATATTCTCATTAAGAGAATAATTCTGGACAATGCTATCTATAGTACTGAGGCTTTAGGGGAGCTAAACAAAATGAAAGGTTTGCTATAAGTTTGATGTTTAGCTTTTTGGAAATTTCTTTGCTGGTACTACTTTTCAACAGCAGCAAATTCCTTTGCCAAGCAAAGCAATGATTAAAACCTAACGGAGTAAAAATTTTCAATACTAAGAAACATGTACAGGAAACGAAGGTGCCTATTTCATGTAACCCCTATTACATGTGCCTATTTCTTTAAAGTTTAAATACTTTTTCCTAAATTTTTTGGTAAGACACATCTAGATTATGTAATATGATAACATTTTATAATGTCTCCATTCTAGTTATTGCAATAAAATTTTTAAGTCTTAAGCCAATTAGTCATCAGTACGTTTTCAGGAATTAATCAAAGAACCATCAGTAATTTAAGTCTGAATACATCTGAATTTGCTTCACATTTCAATTAAAAATATTACAATGTCATGATATGTTAGTGCTTTTATTAAGACAGCTGTGACCAGGTATTTGACTAAAAGATTAATTACCACTTCACCAAGATGCTTGGCCATGCTGCAGTTTCCTAAATTTTCTGGGGCTCGGGGGCAGGGGGTCACTGAATTAATTCCCAAAAGGGAACTGCTTGCCAACAAGAAGCCATCTTTGCTTTCTGTATTCTTTTATACATAAGTAATTAAAACAAGGAGGTAAGCAATTACTAGTTACCTAAGAATAATTTATCTTTAAAAACATGCTCAAACACATTGTGTATCATGACAATTTTTCATGTACAATCCTAAACAGCAGTAAGTCCTGTCTCAAATCTCAATCCCTGAGCTACATTTAAAGCACTTTACTTCACAAGTATCCAAGATTTAAATAATGTAAAAACAGCCAGATATCAGCTATATTGTTTTCATGATCTTGCTCTGTTAGATTAGGAAATTTGAAAGTAATTTTGTTTAAAAAAAACTGCTCAGATAGAAAAGCTTAAAATGTAGTTCTGACTAAAAATATAGTATAAAAATGTACTTTTTAAAAATGTTTATTCATAGAAGTAAAAGCAAAGTTACAAAATATAATTTCCTCAAAAAAATTAAAATAGAATTACCATATGATCCAGCAATCCTACTTCTGGGTATTTATCCAAAAGAAAGAACTGAAAGCAGGATCTCGAAGATATTTGCACACCCAAGTTCCCATCAGCACTATTCACAATAGCCAAGAAGCTGAAGCAACCCAAATGTCCATCACATATGAATGGATAAAGAAAATGCAGTATTAACATACAATGGAATATTATTCAGCCCTAAAAAGAAGGAAATCCAGGCCCTTTTTGGCTCCCTCCTCTTCAGAGACGGCCCTTACTCTGTCTATGGAGTGTGTACCTACTTTTACTTTAACCTGAGCATCCAATTCCCACACCTCTTTACTTGCCTTTCTCTTGCCTTACACTCAGTGGTCAGGCTATGCCACAGCTTTCTCTGTGAGAACCCCATCATCTCCCCAGCTTCATTTTCGAAGCTTCTCCCAGCAGCATCAATAATGGGAATGCATTATGTATGCAGTATGTATCTCTCTAATTAAATCTACCTTTACTCAAAAAAAAAAAAAAAAAAAAGGAAGGAAATCCAGTCACATGCTACAACATGAATGAGCTTATAAGACATTATGCTAAGTGAAATAAGTTAGTCACAAAAAGACAAATACTCTGCGATTCCACTTACATAATATATCTAAAGTAGACAAATTCATAAAAATACAAAGTAGAATAACAGTTGCAACGGACCCAGAGGAGGCGGAAATAAGGAGTGTAATGGGTACAGAGTTTCAGTTTTGTATGATAAAAAAAGTTGTAGCGATCTGTTGCATAACAATACGAATATACTTAAACTGTATACTTAAAAATGGTTAAGACAGTAAATTTCATGTGTTTTTGACAACAATTAAGAATAATTGTTTAGAAAAATAACTATATTACTTTGCATATTCTTTCATTTTAAACTATTTTTCCCTAAAAATACATAAATGCTGGGGATTTAACAGTGACCAAACAAAAATACCATTAAGTACATCACAATATTTATGCAAATCTCTTCCCTCTTTCCATGCATCTGCTTCTGCATGCACTCTTAATTAAAAATAAATAGCCTGACAATATATAACACAGTACCAGGAGACTATAGTCCAAAATACTGTGGGACCCTATTATTTCATATATTTGCTGCAACCCCTAGGATTAGCTGTGTGAAAACTGGTCCCCTCTAAAATGCATCAAGTGTAGGTAACTACAGCACAATAGAAACTACAGCTCCAAGAAGGCAAGGGACCATATTATTTGTTTCCATGAATTTCAAGAGCCTAACTTACGTAGGCATTTACTAGACACCAGTGTACTTAGTAATATAATTGCCCCCAACAGGCTTAAGAGTTATATACAAAAGTGTTAACAGTGGAAATGGGTTCCAGTTTTGATGCTTCATTCGTAGACAAGTTTAGCAAAATTTGTTAAGCATTTATGTGCCAGAGTTAAGAGCTTTTTGTCTTGTTTAAGAAAAATGGTCTGCATAAAAATTAAAATACATTTTTCCATGAGTGCAAGAAATTGGCAAAGAATTCTAAGCAGAGTATTTTCAGATATATCACTGATGACTATAATAAATATCAGACTATAACTCAATTAAAAAAAAAATATCATGCATTGTCTATGTAGAACCTGGATAAAATTGGGCCATACACAGTATCTCAAAGAGTTGTTAAATCATATCCCCAAATACATCAGGATAATTTTTTTTAAATACATCTAAGTTTGCTATAAAAATGTCTTAAGCACTTCAGGGTGAAAATAAGAAAGGAACAGTCAGGGAAACAGATCACATCTTCCTAACTGCAGGGGGAAAGCTGGAAGAATAGAGTAATACTCCCTCACCCCAGTATGACACAGCTGACCTTCATGTTTTCAAAAACTGCTTATGATTATGTAAGTCACTGATTTCTCTTTTGCCATCTTGCTTCTTTCTTCCTAATGTGTTGATCATATCATTGACTATAATTACAGATTTAATAAATTCAAATTAATTGTTCTGGTTACAACGAATTTTGATTCATAACAAAGTTTATAAAGAGGCTGTTGATTAACCATGCCTTTTGTCCTTTTTTTCTATTATTTGTTTTAGGTTACAAATTTAACACTTCAAAATAACTGAACTGGGTCGAAAAACAAAATTCATTTTCCTACTTGAAAGAAGTCCTAGTAAAAGATAAGAAAGTAGTAATAAAGTGGAAAGGATACTGATCTGAGAGTCAAAATCTCTCTGTTACTCTAAATTCTGTCAGTGACTTTCGGCAACTCACTGAATCTTGCTACACCTTAGGCTGTCAAAAGGTGGGTACTGGAGATGATGTGGGTTTCCAGCTCCAGCAACGTGCCGTTTAATTGCTATTAGCATGGACAGTCTGGTTTAATTGTACTGTGTTTGCAAAGAGCTGTAACTTCTAAGCAATCCAACGTCAAGTCAATGAAGAACATACGGAATAATTTGAAAAGATCCATCTCAACAGCATGTAACCGTATTTAAATTATTTGCAGCAAACATCTGATTTTCTATGAAAACCATCAAATTTTTTTCAGAGATGTAGATTTTAACTGAGTTCTCTCATTTTGTAAAGGGCAAGTCTTTGTCTTGACCTGAGTATTTCATATTTTAACACCTTCTCCGAAATCGTTAAACTATTATTTTGTACGTATAGGGTGACAAGATTCATACCAAATTAGATAGGCACATCCAAACTTGTCAAACAAGTAAAACCTCCCAGTTTCCATAAGCCACTCAGAGTTTAAAAAACACTGGAGCAAAAGTACAAATTCAAATTACAGCCCAGATTTGCAATCAACTCTGAAGAAAATAACTTTCTTCAGTAACTTTTTCAGGGTCTTCTAAAGGGACTAATTATTAAAATCTAATATAGTATTAACAACTTACCCACGGTGTGGTCATAATACCTTTTAAAATAATGCTTCAGCACACCAGGGCCCATATAATAATGCTAAATGTTAGAGAAAAGGATAGTACTGTTGTGACACAAGAAATATAAAAATATGCTTGTTTTTCAGTTAAGCAGCAAATTCAAAAAATTCAACTGATTATTATCTATTAATGTTTATAGATACTCAATCGATAACTTACAAAGCATTATGTAATAAAACTTCTACAGATGTTCACCTTACATTTTAAAACATTTTCAAGGAGGAAAACAAAACAATTAGCAAGGAACAAGAAGAACTAAATTTCTAGTGGCAACACTTACATGTTACTTTACAAAGTAGAACAACTAAACAGAAAAGGAGATAAAAGAACAGAAGAGATACTAAATTCTGAAACACTAGGCACCCTTGTACTCTTGTGTTATTTAATTAAGAACTAAAATGGCCACATTACACAATGCAACGTGATTTAACAGTGACGTCATTTACAGAAAGGCACTGGAATGAATAAATAGGAGCAACTGAAAAGGTCTGAAGACTGCCTTCTCAGTGGTTTCAAATCATCAAGGCACCTAGGTTTTAAAGAAGACCTTTTCTACTTAAAACTGAACTCAATGAAAAAGCACTTACACTCGAAGAATCAAATATATTAGAAAGAAAGCAAATGATGCAAAAACATTTGATGCTGTATTTGATAAAAGTATATTTTAAAACAAAATTCTCTTCTATGACCTTTTTGCACTAGAATGGTAATTTTGAACACATTTAAATCATCTAAACCTACTTATCACTAATGTTCAAATGCACTAGTCTAAAACACAACTTTTTTAAACAAATTAGGTCTCAGTAATCTGACCCCAAGTTTAGCGACACTGTTGGCAAACTAACTCTGGTATCACATTCAACTTAACATCTAAGAGGAGGCATTTTCCTAACCTCGATAAAACTGAGCAGATGTGAGTCTGAAATTTGCTTCTTGAGTGAATTATAGCCATCAAGAAAATATGTTTTATTCTCCTGCCAAAGCCCAGCCCTGCACTCTTTATTAGGAAGAACTCCCACGAAGTTATCCAAACTCAGTCTTTCAAAACCGGCCCCTCCTCAACCTGGGGGAAGTTTTCTGGATTTAGCAGTGACTGACAAAAAATGTGAAGCTTTAAGCTTAAAACAAACAAAAAACCAAGATCTACGAGAGTATCACTACAAAATGAGAGGAAAGGGTGCTGAAAAGGGGGAAAGGGTGTTGGTAAAAAAAGAAAAAGCTACTAACTTCAACAACAACAACAAAAACTAAGAGCCCACAGATAATTTCACTGTCTGGAAACTAAACTCAGTTTACTGGGTGGTCCCTTCCTCACTACCACCCACCAGGGGCAGAGCCACGAAAGACAGGAATACAGAGATGGCTGGCTTATTTTGGTTCTAAGTTTGTGCCTTTGCGTGTATATTCAGCAAAAAAAGTAAACAGTGAAAGTCAACAGGAGAGGTTAGAAGATTTTTAAAAGACGATTTTTAAAAATAATAAAAACGTAAACAGACTAAGTGCACACCATGGAAGCTGCAGTCTTCCACAACCAAGTAATAATAATGTCTCACTTTGCAGAGTGCTATCTACCTACTTATCTGTATCTTACAACATGATTTCACATCCAAGGCTCTTTCCACTACATCATACTGCCAAGTTGTTTTTCCAAAATAACTATATACCAGAAAAGGGAGTAAAATGAGAGGATTTGTAGCAGCCAGGCAACAGATAAAGAGCACTATGGTTCCAGGAAATGATTTTATTCTCTTTCATTACGGATAAAGTCAGATCAATTGAAGGGGGAAAAAACATTGCACAAGTTTGACAAACCAGAAAGGAGGAAACTTGTATCTTCAGAAACCACTATTAATGAAGCAAGCAATCTCAACTCTCACAAAATGGCCTTTCAGAGCCTCATTCTCTCCTTAGCAATGTCACGCTGCTGCTACCTTACAGAAAGGCATGCATTTTCTAAGCTCAGAGACCATCAGTTTAACAGCTAGGTAGCTCTATCCTATGACATATTAAATGGCAGGCTTCCCCAGAGTATGATTTAGCAATGAGAGTGCCTTCATAACTGTTCTTTAGGGCTTAAGTTATAAACCTTTTAAAAGTTGCAAATTAACACTAACTGGAACAATCGCAGCTTTGCTTTCCTGTGGAAGAGCAAAACTGCTGGATACAACAACCTAAGAGCAAAGAGAAAACACACAAATGTAGATTACCTAGAAAGTGTCTAATTTTCCAGGCTGTAGGGTTCAGGTTTTATTAAACTTTTCCCATTTCTACTCCCAAATTCTTAGCCTATAAAACACTTGCCAACTCTAGAGCATTAAATTTCAAAGAAACAAAGATACCTTTTCTAACACATTTTTAACAATCTAAAGGATTTCTCACTTCCCAAGATAAAATTAACAGGTAACGCATCAGACTAGAACTAATGGCAAGCAGTCTCATCACTAAAGTGCTTCTCAGTATCTCAAAGTCCTCATCTAGAAAGGCAGTTGTATAAGATGATTTCTCAGGTCCCTTCCAGCTCTTTCTATTATTACATGATCTCCAATTCACTAAGAAAATTACTGTCTTAAGGCTCAAAATGTAGTCATTTTAAACATGCTACAAGAATTGTTAGAAAGTTAGGGAATGTGAGCAGACCACCCCGCCAAGGATTTTACTTAACTGCAGGAGGCAGGAAATACGGTTGCCTATTTGTTATCCTCTCTTACATAAGAACCAGCCTAAAGGGAATGAGGACACTATAATAAAAGTAAACAATTAATAAACCTACACATACTCCAACAGAAGTAGATGTTCGGTGGTATTAAGCTATTTCCCATCATTATTTCTACATATCATGCCAGAATATAAAAATGTGTATGTATCCTTATTGTGCTTTATTTAAGATTAGTTCCATCACAATGGAATTTAAAATGACAAATTCTAAATGAACTTTTACCTTTTTAAAAAGATGTTTTAAATTTCAAATTAACCAACAATGAACACAGTTCAAAATAAATGACTGAATAGTAGCGTTAACTGACTCAACATACATTCTAATATATACTTTCTCCCTGACTCTTTTTCCCCTTCAAAGTTCTCCTTATTCCTAACTCCTCTCAACTCCACCTCCCAACTCCATTCCAAGCCCCACTCCTTTTCTTTCCCCTCCTTTTTCTTTTTTTCTCCCCTCCCTTTTCAACCATTCACTACTTTCAAAGCAACCTAGAAAGTGCTCCTATTACCTAGGCAGTATGAGAATCACCTAGGAAGCTTATTACAAATATACACTAGAAAAAAAAAATCAGTACTTTCAAGGTAAGTAGAATTTTAAAAAATTAAACCTTGATTAACCAGCTTGCTCAGAGGATAGGTTACTCTGGTTAACTAAAGATTAACGAGGGAACTTACTTTGTTGAAAAATCCTTTGGAATCCATTGTATCACAGTTCCCTTGCTTACAATTCACGAGAAATATCTGATGACTTACTGTCCTAAAAATAGGTTAAGTTTATAATGAATTCCTATCCACAGGGGTAAGCCCCCAGGCCAAATAAAGCCTTCAAGGTAAGAACAGTTTTACATTTTTAAAGGGTTGTAAAAAACAAACAAAAAAGTACCTGTAACTGAGATCACATGTAGCCCACAAGGCCTAAAATATTTACTATCTGGCCTTTTAGAGAAAAAGTTTGCCAACCCTTGTTCCGTAGCACCAAAGGCACTGGAAGTACAGAGACCCCCAAGAACATTGCCCAGAAGTGCTCCTTTCTCATCTGATTACCTGAAGAAATAAAAAAGTTTCCACCATGTCAATTTCAAATGATTTAAAGAGAATCATTGCTGTTTCTCTAACTGACTTGCTCTCAAGAAACTGTTACCCTCAAAAGGTTCTACTCCCTTAGTTAGACTCAATAGTTTCAGCTGAGATGCTAGGTAGTTTTGGAAATAAACGCAAAAGATTGAAGCCTTACCTGAGGCATTTGCGATAGCCAAGGGCAGGCTTGGAAGCTGGTGCACCTGGATTCCTGAGGCACCCAATGCGCTGAGGTTAATGGTCTGGAGGCCAGGCATGGAGGAGAGTTGAGCAGCATTCACAGTGACTGTGCCGGCAGGGATGGAGGCAGCTGAGGCAATGGGTGTAAGGGTGGTACTGCTGCTGCTGGTCTGCCCCAAGGAAACACCCTGCATTGGGGCCAAGGTGATTGTCTGGGCCTGTGGGTTCTGAACTTGGAGGTTCTGCAGCTGAAGAGTCTGCCAACTGACCTGTCCATTGGGCCCCACTGTTGGTGTCCGGATGATGATGGGGCCAGAGTTTGGAACAGCCTGAAGCTGAAGGTTCTGGAGGGTTTCCTGGGAGATAGCTTGAGTTGTAAAGGTCTGCCCTGACAATGGGGCTGCTTGGAGGGCCTGGAGGGCCTGTCCCCCCTGAACTAACTGAGGCTGGATAAGAATTTGTTGCTGTTGCTGTGTCTGCTGGTTTTGCTCTCCCTCTTTTTGTTGACTTGCCTGCAGTGAGCCTCCAGATGTCTGGTTCTGCTGGATGTTCAGAGCATCAGACCCCTGTAGCCCACTGACCCTCTGCGGTGTCTGGCCTTGAGAGTTGGTCCCTGCTGATCCGCTGGTGGTAAAGTTCATAATTCCCATGTTGCTGGTGGTAGTAGTTGTTGAGTAGCTATTGGCATTGGTGAAAAAGGAGCTGGAACTGGCTTGTGATGATACCAAACTGGCAGAACTGATGGCAGTCCCTGAGGTGACAGGCTGTGAGCCACTCTCCTGGGACCCAGAGCTGCTGATCGTGACTGCCTGAGAGCTAGGAGTCAAGGTAGCTGCAGAAACGCTGTTGACAGGTAGCAAGGTGATATTCCCATTCAGGGCCACTGGTACGTTGGTCACATACTGAGTCTGTCCTGAGAGTACATTATTAGCCAGGCCTTGGAGGGGGACAGCCTGCTGGAGTAGATTTGGCATAGCAGCAATGATGTTGCCTCCACTTCCTCGATTTGTGATGATCTGCTGGTTTGCACCTGGTATGATCTGTATCTGACCTGAACCATCCTGCTGCACTTGGGCCCCAGTGGCAGCAAACTGCAGCTGTTGCCCATCAACGGTCTGGAACTGTGGGATTACTTGATACTGAATATTAGGCATCACTCCAGGTAGTCCTGTCAGGACTTGCTGGTTCTGTAGGTTGGAGGTGGCAGCCACAACATACTGCCCACCAGAGACCGTGCGATTCTTGGAAGACTCACTGCCACTGTTGCCATTGGTACTGCTGCCACTCTGTTCCTTTGAGGTAGGGGTGGCCCCAGAGGAGGAAGAGATGATCTGCCAGCCATTGGCACCCTGGGAAAGTTGTGTGGCTGTGAGGTCAAGCTCACCTGTGCCCCCTGACTGGCTTGGGCCCTGGGAGTTGTTGCTGTTTTCATTGGGTGACTCAATTCTGCTGCAAGTTGCTGCCAGCAGAGCCAAAGGGGATGGCTGGGATTCCTGGCCAGAAATAAGGGAGAGGAAAGGAGGGAGTTTAATGACACCCAACTACCAGCCCAGGGGGCACTATACAAAAAAACCCAACCAGCCAAACAGTGCAGACAAATAAAGAGAAAAAAAAACCCCAAATAAATAAAAAACAAACAAAAACCTGACCTGTCTGTACTACTGAAATTCTCATCTTTGGGGATCTTCAAGTCACCTGTCTCTGTGCTTACTTCCCAATCTATAAAATGGTTTAGCACTTTCCTAAAAATTCTTCTGTGAAAAGACAATCACCTAAGAATATCTACATCCTCTCAACACCTTCCTCACTCTGTCCAAATCATCACTTACCTGCCCTCCTCCTCCTCCACTGCTGCTGCTACTGCCAGTGCTGCTGCTTCGAGCCTGAGAAAAGGCACCACCACCATTACCATTGCCCCCATTATTGCCACCAACTCCTTTTTCAATCTTCACCACAGCTGTCATTTCATCCATGGAGTGATCTTGGTCTAAAAAGAAAAAGATAACTTAAAGTTGGGGGAAGGAAAAGAATAAAGTGAGGAAAGGTTAAACAGGCTATGATGAAACAGAAATGACTAACAGGGAGGTGAAAGGCACCAGTGCAAAAAAAAAAAAAAAAAAGGGATTGGGGGATAAGGGACAGTTGTAGGACGAGTAGGACGTGAACTAGGCTCGGTGGTGCCAAAACTGGGCCTCAATTCTCCCTTGCACAAAATTAAACTCAGAAAACACTGAGAAGATGCTTGTGGTATAGAAAATGTGAAGGTCTGTTGGCATGTTTGAAAGAGTTTAGTAAAAGTATCCTGGGGAAAAAAAATAAGGATAGGTAAGACACAAAACAACATGTGGGTGGATGGAAAACTTGCTAAAATTAGGGTCAAAGGAGACGGAGAAAGAGAAAAATCCAAGTGTAAAAAGTAACATGAGGTGAGGAGGAGAAAGGGGAAAAGAACAGATAAAAAGTTTTGAGTGGGGAATCATTTCTAACACTTGTAAGGGGCTAAAGGGGTCCAGTGGTTAGAAATCAGTAGGTTTCGGGGCTGATAGAGGGCGGGCCCCAGAGGGAAAGGGCGGTTTCGGGGTGAGGGGCGTGGAAAGGGCGGGACGGTAGGGGGAGGGGTAATCTACCGGGGGGGGAGGGGTAATGTAGGGGGGGTTGGGGAGGGCCTTGGGGCCGGCGGCGACCAGAGGGCGGACCAGGGAGGCGGTTGGCCCGGGCGGGGCCTGCACTGCTCGGGCCGCCCCCGCGGCTCCAGCCCCCGGCAGGAGGAGCCTCAGGCGGGCGGCCGAGTAGTGGGGGGTAAAGCCCGTCCCCCGTGGCCGGGGCGGGCAGGGGGCGGGCGAGGCCACGCTGCCCCCTCCCCCGGGGCGGGCGGCCCATCCCCCTCCTCCTCGGAGGCCCCGCCACTGCCCCTTCTCCCTCCCTTCCCTCCGCCCCGGGCGGGACCAAGGCCGCCGCCGCCGCCTCCCGCCCGCCCCCCCTCACGGCGGGGACCGCCCGGTCGGCCCTCGCGCGCGCCCCCTCACTTCCCTCCCACCCCTAAGCTTGGAGTGGACTCATCCTTACCGCTCATGGTGGCAGCTGAGGGATGAGCTCAAGGGGGTCCTGCCGGGGGGGTTGGGGGGGGCCAGGAAAAACGCGGACGCTGACGAGGCAAGCGAACCCGGACCGGACAGGGAGGGGGGGGGTAAGGAGGAGGGAGCAGAGCGCCACAAGCCCAGCCTAGGCCCCGCCCCTTCACTGCTGCCCCGCCCAATGAGGGAGGGAGAAAGGAGGGATTTGCAGAAGAAAGACGGCCAGATGACCCAATGGAAAGACTCAGTTGCTCTCTAAGGCGTGTAAGACAAAGTTGCGTGCGTGGTGTCCGCCCTGAAAGAGCGCCCTCTCAGTTTTAAAGACCAATGAAACACGCAGGAAGTGAAGATGGGCGGGAACTAGAGATGATAGGCTTCGGAAAGAAACCAGTCAACTGCCAGGCGGGCTCCCTGAGTAGTAGGGATAGGAAGAGCTTTTATTGGAGTGACAGAACAACGACCAACCAGAACCCTGGACGTACCTGGGCAAAGTACTGGTGGGAGGAGGTAAGAAGTAGACAGGAATGGGATAGGATGAAGCCGATCAAAACCAATCAGAAATCAGGCGGGCAGCCAGGAAATTTATGATTGGATTAACACTGAAAAGAGACAGGCTAGGACGTAAATTGACGTGAACTAAAAGCCAATTAAACGCCCTGTGCATTCTGAGGGCGGGAACTTAGAGTGGGCAGAGGAGAACTGGCGTCTCCCTCAGTTACTCAGCCCAATGAGGCGGCGGGGGAAGCCAGGCACCGCCTCCAACTTGGCCAATGGGCGTTACTAGAGCCGCCCGTCGTCAGGGAGGGAACAGGGCTGTGCCAAGAGGAGCCCGTCGCCATTTTGGCCCTCCTCAGGGGCTGTCTTTACAGTGGTTAGGTGGCAACGCTTCCCTGGAGTCCTGCGGCTCAACAAGTGTCCAGGCTGAGCCATTCGGCGCGCAGTTCGGCCTCACCACCAGGGCTCGTTTGAGTCTTCATTTAATCACTCTTAAAAGTACCTCTCAAGTCTCACCCCTCCCGGGTGGGCAGGCAGACAGGCAGGCAGGCGGACGCCTCTGAATGTGGTCTAAGCCCTGTGGGGGCAGGCGAAACGAGATCTGGCGAGGGCGCTCACACAATCAGTTAATGCTGACCAGTTTGCAAGGTCTTCGTGAGACTCCAGCAAACGCCATTTTATTAAGTTCCCCCAGACAAAGGTGCTATCTGCTTATGGTGGGTTAACTTTTTAAGAGCTTGCTTTCGAGGCTGGAGTATTTTGGAGAACCTCCCAGAGTCAAGGTCCTGTAAGCCACTTCCCCACTCCTTAATTGTAAATACCCTCTGACATAAAGCACGATAGCAAGATAAGAGTTCCAGGTTTTTTGCAACTACAAAGGTTAAAAATTTTTCCTGAGACACCTAAATTTGTGGCCTCCCATTCTAACGCTCTTTTATCCTAGTTCGGTGATGGCAGCCTAGGTGGCTTGTCAATAACATTGTCTTTCCCACTTGGATTTTATATGTGTCACTTCATAACTTACAACTCAGCACTTCGTGTTATTGTAGTCACGTCAGTTTTTAAAGTCTGGATTCCCCGAAAACAGGCCTCTGCTGCTTTGGGCAAGATCTAGAGAAGGTGAATTCCTACAGTGTTAGGTGCCTAGGTCAGCTAAGCATCTTGCATTCCTTATGTCATTCTCATAAGTAAGATATTAGTAGGTATTACAGATACGTGTTTTTGTAAGTGAAGAAATGGACGCTGGGAAGTAACTTGCCCAAGATCACAAAGCTAATGAATTGTAGTGCCAGATACCAATCCAGAATAGTTCCACAAAGTTTTCTACAGGTTCTTAAAGTGAATAAAGTAGTGCCTTCTGTAACCATTTATAAAAATGGGCTTAATTAAAAAAATTATTGTTAAAAAATTTTTTTACTTTTACCTTTTAGGTCCTGAAAAAAATCCTGCCCATACTTCCAGGACAGTTCACATGCCCCCTTCCCTCCTGTCTCAGTATCATTCCCTTCTATAACTTTTTTATAAAACATCACATTGCATTTCCATTAATAGCATGTCTCCCTAGATCAAAGGTTTTCAAAATATAATATCAGGGTCTTTGTCCATATTCTCTGGACTGTTTCTTTAAAAAGGTAAATTCCTAGACCCCATCTCACACCTACTAAATGAGATTCTCAGGTGGGGCTTGAGAATATGCATTTTAAAGTAGCTCTTCCATTAGTCTATAAATCAGAGATTAAGAAACAGGAAAGAAAGAAACTCAGAGAAGAAACTTCCAGAAGGAAAGAAACTTCCTGGAGGGAAGAAACTGCATTACTCATCTTTGTAAACCAAGCTCTAGAGATTCCAACAGCTGTTTAGTGTGTTTAGCAAAAGACCACACCCAAACTGGCAGGCGGGGAGGGAGGAGGAACTAACTTTCTGGAGCAGTCCTCTGAACACATCACGTATATTGTCTTACTTAATGTTTCAACCATTTTAAGAAATTGTCATCCTTTTATACAGATGAGAAAACTGAGGCTCAGATACTTCAGTTAAACTATGTTTTGTTTGGTTCCAAAGCTTGTGTTTTTTCCCCAGTTCTAAGTTGGTCTAAGCCTGCAATGGGAACTAGGGTTTGATTTAATTCCAGGTAGTGAAAAAAAGGCCTAGATTTAGACTCAGAAATTCTAGAGCCATCATCCTTTTCACAGTACTCTCTCTTGCTTCTCCAGGACAAGACAGAATTCCGAACCTGCCTAGTCAGGGATGTCCTCAACATAAGCTTGTTTACTGACAGATCCTAGGAGCAAAAGAACATGATCCATCTTGCCCAATTCATCTGTGAAAACCTGAACCAATTTTCTTTAGACTAAACAAAACGAAAAAAACAAAGAATAAACTTATTTCAAGTCTGTCTACATAACCATTTATGAAATCACTTAAATAACTCCTAATGACTGTGTTTAAAAAGCAATGTGGATGATTTGAGAGTTGTCTTGCTTCAAAGCCACTTAAGCAGTACTGTTCCAGAGTGGCAGTCAGTGGTCTGCCCTGCACCTATTTAGGATCATCTTCCATAACTGTCCACTATACTCTCTTACCCTTCAGTTTGTTCTTTGTTGAAGTTTTCTCCAAAAGTATGCTTTCTTGGGTCTCCAAAGTTCAGAACCACAGTTCATTGAGCTTGTCCTCCTTCTGGGCTCATTAACTCTTATCTTTAATAAGAACGATTTCTAATAAAGTCTTTCCTACATTCCTACAAGTCTTTCCCAGTTATTGAATACTCTGTCCACTATGCTCTTTTTGTTTGTTTGATTGTTTTGTGGTGGAGGGTAATTAGATTTATTTATTATTATTTGTTTTAATCAGGGTACTGGGGATTGAACCCAGGACCTCATGCATGCTAAGCATGTGCTCTACCACTGATCTATACCCTCCCCACATGCTTTTCACATACGTCCATTAGAGGTATCTAAATGTCACATTTTCTCCAACCAGACACAGTAATCTGAGGGCGAGGATGATGCCTTTTCACTTTGTATCCTCAAGGCCTGGGATATAGTTGACACCTAGTAAACACTTGATAAATGGAAGGGGAAACCCAGTCCCCCAAATCCTGAATGTATCTCCAGATATTACAATGCCAAGGACTGATGCTCAGCTTCAGTTGGTTGCCTTTCACCAGTTAAACCTGATTTTGAAGCTACTCTTTGTTTTTAGCAATTTCCCACTTAGGAATCTGGTAACGTGAACATTTTACAAATTAAAATACACAAATGATTCAAATTCTCCTCTTTTTACCATCATTGTAATCTTCCCTCTCAGTAAGCTTTCAACTACAGCTATTCAGAGCAAAACACACTAAAATTTCATTTACCTGTCCTGCCTCCTCTAGGATAAAGGAGCTTAGGAAAGAAAAATAGTCCCAACAAGAAGATAGTCTCAGCAGTCTTGCAATCCTTCATGTTCTAGTTCTCTGAACAAGAAAGCAAGCCTAGATTTTTCACATCATGCAGGCTAAGGTCATTTGCAGTGCAGTGAGGACTGGAGCAGCTAGACGGATCATCACACACATCCCTCAGTCTTTTCAGGACCCTAGAAAGGCAAGAAACTAAGAAAAGAACTCTAACAAGTCAGGTTTCTTACTGTTTGAGAAGCCCAGAACCTGCTGATGAGAAATCCAGGATGGGCTACTGATATTCTTTATTATTATTATCATTTTAAATGACTCATTCTGTATCTTTGCTGGCTTTATTTCCTTATCTGAGAAGCAATACAGTTCATCCCTGCCTAGACTGTACCTTGTACTAGAGGAAGGCCTTTGTCTAGTCTGGCAACTAGTCAGTTGCTCTGGTGCTGGAGAAGGCCCTGGAGGAGGAAGAAAGGCTGGCGGAGAAGGGTTTTCTCTGAGAGTTGGGAGGCACCATCAAAAGCACAATTTAGTTATTGTAGGAGCTGAGTTATTCTCTTTTCTGAAGAGGACTGCAAGAAGACAGGCCTGATTGTGAACCCAGCTGATGATCCCTGCAGCTTGAAGACCCTTTGGCAAATAAAAGGAGAGGTGGTTTAAGGCATGGTGGGGAAGAGGAAGAGAAACTGCTAAGAAACAAATTCCAGGATCCATCTGCATTCTTGAGAGCTAGAAGAGCCCCCTGGGAGACTCAAGAGAGG
The DNA here is from genome assembly GCF_048564905.1 of Vicugna pacos. Classification (NCBI taxonomy): domain Eukaryota; kingdom Metazoa; phylum Chordata; class Mammalia; order Artiodactyla; family Camelidae; genus Vicugna; species Vicugna pacos. The sequence goes on from NC_132998.1 coordinate 10,086,432, forward strand.
CGCCTAGAACTAGCAGAAAGCATCACTGAACATTTAAATCTGAGCCCTAGGGACTCCAGCTTGAAACGAACACGTAATCAAACTATTTCCCTCCCCCAAACATCCAAACCCCTCAGGCTCCTCAGCTTCCTAGACCTGGAAGGAAGCGGGTGCTTACTTACTGCCAAGTTACCCTCACCAGTTACCCCCACTCCACCCGGACCCGGACCTCTGCATCCCAAGGGTGACTGGGGTCCTGCCTGGCAGTTCAGCATTAGAAAGAAAAAACAAGTTCCTCTTTTAACCAAAAATGAAGCAGTTTCCTTTTTTCCTTCCTCTCCTGGGACAAGAAGCCCTGAGTCCCCTCCAGAGTCCAGAGTTGTGGAGAGAGCTACACCACCCCCAGCTTCTCACTCCCAGAAGGGAGGATGGCCCGGACAGGCTCAACAGGTCTATAAAAAGGATCTGCCCTCTCCAGGCATCCACAGCCGCGGCTGGAGGAAGGAAGGGGAGGGGGACGGGGTGGGGGGTTGGCTAGGGGCTGGCCCGGTTTCCCCCTTCCCACGGAATTGGGGCCACCCTAAGGGCGGGCGGAGGGCCGGGCTGAGGAAGGAGGGAGTTGCATTCATAAACAAACCCGCCAGGGCCATGAGGTGCCCAGAGGAGCGGGGTGGGGCTTGCCGGCCTCTCGGGCCCAGCAAGGAGCTGGAAGACTGGTGTGGGCCGGGCCGGGGCCTCTCCACCCCCAGTTTCCGGCTATGGGTGGACCATCTGGCTCTCCTCAACCGCAAACCCCTCCTTCCTGCTTTGCCCTCCCTCCCTTGAGCCCCAGAAGCCAGCTGAAGTTCGTAGAGGCCTGACACCTGACTTCTCTCTTCTTCCGGAAGTTTTCATTGTCCCCAGGGCGAGTGGGTGGTTCTTGTTGGGGGAAGGCCCTGGAACACCATGTTCAGGACTTCTTGGGGTGCCCAGGGAGATGGGGAGAGGGCGGGAGCTTCGCAGACTTTTGCCTCCGAGAGAGGTTTTCCCACCGCTGCCCTGACGTTGATGCCCAGCCTAGAGGTAACCTTTACCAGGCCTGCTTCTCTCTTTTCTCCCCTCCCCCACCACGGCAGCTGATCAGAGGTGCCTGGACAGGGGTCCCTGGGCGTCTTCCGGGAAGAACTTACCTTCAGGCAGTCCCAGCCAGGCTAGTAACTAATACCTGTAGATAGTATGGTGTCTCTTTCTTACTGATGGGGAAATAAATTTAGAACTTGAGAGGTGTGTCCAACCAAGGTCTCAAGGCAGAGTTAGGTGGGACTCACTGATGTTAATTCTACTCCAGCATTTCCCAAAGTATGGGGGCATTGAACATTTCCGTAAGCTTTCAATAAAATTTTGGAAAGAAATTGAACTACATATCAAACCTGTCATTTCAGAGGTGTTACTGTTAGAATGAAGAAAAAAATATCCCTATACTGCGGAACAAGGAGAACCTGATCATGATAAAAATAAGAAGGTGGAAGTGGAGTGTGAATGACTGAAGTCTGGGGAAATACATGGTACCATCCTGGTTTCACCATCTTACATGTAGCTGTTTCTAAGAAGGATGAGGGAGAATGAGGATTCTTCAGTGAAGGGCTGGTCTAGATGATCCACAAGGTTTCTTCCAGCACTGACATTCTAAAGTTTACGATCAGTCAAGGAGTATTTCCTCACAGACATAGAAAACAAACTTAAGGTAACCGGGGGGAAAGGGAGTGGGGAGGGATAAATTTGGAAGCTCAGGATTCATAGATAACTACTATACAAAATAAACAATGAGGTCCTACTGTATAGCACAGGGAACCATATTCAATACCTTGTAAATGACCTATAATGAAAAAGAACATATATAATATGTATAACTGAATCACTATGCTGTACACCAGAAAATAACACATTGTAAATCGGCTATACTTCAATTAAAAAAACAAAAAATAAAAGTGATAAAATGGGAAAAAAAAGTATTTAAGGCAGACCCTGGAAGCCTGAGAACAAGAAAAACTGAGCTAGCAAAGTCAGGAATTTTCTCTGAGCCACACCAACACCAGGCCCACCACCAAAAGACCCAGAGCAAAAAGGAAGGCTTCCTGCTCTCCACAGAGGACAGTGCAGGACAGCAAACAGGGCTTGGAATGGTTAGTCTGCCTCCAGTCCTGGGGAATTTTGTCTGGTTAGTCTCATTCCTGCAAGGTGCACACAGCAGGGCTGAAGGGAGGCACTGCTGCGTGTGTAGTATTTCTGTCCCAGGACCCTCTGCTCAATCCTGCCAAGGGACTGAGCCACTCCAAGCTGCCAACCTTAACCTGATGCTTCTCTGAGTGCCCCCTCTCTGACCTCAAACCACTCTGTGCTGCTAAGGCCAGCAGCCACAGAGGCTGGGGTCCCTCAGAGCTCAGCTTTCAGGTCAGGTCCAGAGGTGGCTGAATGCCTAGATCCCCTCAGGCTTAGCCTCCTCCAGCAGCTTCAAAGACCCTGAACCAGGCCAGTCATGTACGTTATGTGGCTCTGATGTAAGGCAGTGTGAAGAACACTAACAAATATTTTTTCCAAGAGTATTGAACCTGAATCTACGGAAGTCTCTAGAGCTAATTTCCAGTTTGCAGAAAATATGGGGGCTGGAGGAATAAGGTAAGTGAAAACATAAAGCAAACCCCTAAAGGTAGAGCAGTTTGCAGGGCATCTCACTTTGTTTCTTCAACAAGTCATTGGCACAGAAAAGGAGGAGGAAGAGCTTCTCTTACTTAAAAGAAACTAAAGAGGCAAAACAAGCACATGCAACGTGATCCTATTTTGAGCAAAACAAAGGTAAAAAGACATTTTGGAGACAGTTGGGAAAATTTGAATATGGGCTGTGTATTGAATGATATTAAGAAGTGATTGTGAATTTAGGGGGCATGATAATGGATACAACAATATGTTTTTATTAGCAATGCATATTGGAATATTTAAGGGTTTAACTCATAATGTGTGTAAATTATACTAAAATACTTAAAAAAAAAACTGACCTAAATAGGGCAAATATTCATAATTGTTAAGTCCAGGTGGTAGTTATATCAGATTCATTTTCTTCTCTCTTCTGATTTAAATGATTTTTTATTAATACAAATAGTTTTTTAAAAATTAGATAATTAATTAGATAATAATAATTAAAATTCCCCCTGGCTCCTTTCTTCTTTCACATACCAAGTCTCAGGCTCCTGACCTCCTTTCCTTTCTGCTGGAGTTCACACCTTCTCTCCCCGCTTCCCTTGCCACATCAGCCTGTGGCAGGGTGCCAAAGACATGCCACCTCTTGCCATACATCTCAAGGTTTGGTGATTGAGAGCAGGGGAGTAGAAGTCTGAGGCTTCTCCTGAGGCCCCCTTTTAGAATCCGTTTCTGGGTGGTGGTAACAGAATTTGAGGGAGACACTCCTCTGCACACTGCAGCCACCCAGGTCTGAGCCAGTCAGCATCCATCACACTGTGTGGCAAAGGCAGGGAAGGAAGGGACTTGGGGGAAATAGGAGCAATCCCCCCTGGGGCAGGCTTCTGACCGAGGCTGAGGAGGGAGGCAGTAGGCTGGAAAACTTCCTGCCTCCCAGCTTATGTGATTATTCACCCCCAGCCATTCCCTGCTCCCCTGTCCCACCCCAGACCAAAAGCCAGTCTCTCTGCTGTGTTGTTTCAGTCAGTACTGAACATGTTCTCTGCGAGACAGGGCACCAGATCCTGGGGAAGATAGGAGGAAATGCATACACAAGCAATCCTTTTTTTTTTTTAATTGAAGTATAATTGCTCAAAGGACCCCTTTTTAAAGGACCTTGTGCCCAGTTTTCTCCCCAACAAACTTGTACTCTCTTCAGACCCCTGCCCCCAATCCTCACTCACAGCAGTATTTAGTCATCGAGTGCCAATGATGATCTTATTCCACAAATATCTCTCAGATTCATCCCTTCCTCTCTCTCCATATCACTAACCACTATCTTTTAAAAATTTTTAATTGAAATGTAGTTGATGTACAAGGTGTACAGCAAAGTGATTCAGTTATACATATATTATTTCTCAGATTATTTTCCATTATAGGTTATTACAAGATTTTTTTAAACTTTTTTTATTGAAGTATATTCAGTTTTCAATGTTGTGTCAATTTCTGGTGTATAGCACAGTGCTTCAGTCATACATGAATATACATACATTCGTTTTCATTTTCTTTTTCACCATAAGCTACTACAAGATATCGAATATAGTTCCCTATGCTATCCAGTAGGTACTTGTTTTTTATCTATTCTTTGTATAGTAGTTTTTATCTGCTAATCCCAAACTCCTAATTTGTCCCTCTCCCCACCATCCCCCACCCCGACCACTTTCCCCTTTGGTAACCATAGTTTATTTTCTATGTCTCTGGGTCTATTTCTGGTTTGTAAATAAGTCATTTTTATCTTGTTTTTCTTTTTTTAAGATTCCACTCATAAGCAACATCACACAATATGTGTATTTCTCTGTCTGACCTACCCTACTTAATATGATAATCTATAGGTCATCTATGTTGCTGCAAATGGTGTTATTTCATTCTTCTTTATGGTTGAGCAACACTCCACTGCATACAACACCACATCTTCCTTATCCGTTCGTCCCTAACTACTATCTTAATCAGGCATCCCATCCCCAGCATTGTTTACTTGATGATGTTTCTATAGAGAATGGATTCCTTGCCTCTAGGTTGATCCTCTTCCAAATAGACCCCAGGGAGTCTTAGCTCATTGATAAGACAAAGCTCATCATCTGGTACAAATCAAATCAAATCTTCCCAGGCCCTGCCTCTCACCTAGAGAAATAAGCGAAGCTCCAGCCATCCTCACTTAACTGCTTATGATTCATGAAATAGTCCAAATGGTCTCCTCCAGGACATCCATTGATACACATATAAGTATGTGCCTGAAGTGCCTGTCCCCAGTAGGGGTTCAAGAACTCACTTTTCAAGTCTTAGATCAAGCTTCATCTCTGAACTCCCTTCTAGAATTATCCCTTCTCTCTGTAGGATTGGCCACGCTTCTCCAAATGTGCCACTATTGCAACCTCTGCTGTCTTCCAGCTTGCAGCTTTCAACACTTTGTTGCACTTACTTATCTGTACATTTACAAACAGTGGCGGGAACGGGAATCTGGGTCATGGAGCCACAGGTCAAAGTTCACATCCAGGGTTAGAAACTGTGTAACTTGAGGCAAGTTACCTAACCTCTCTGAGCCTTAGTTGCCTCATCTATAAAATGAGAATATTGTTTCTTACCTGAAGTGTTGCAGAGAAATTAAATGGAAAGGTAGTCAGTCTTTTTTGCTTTTGTTGTGGGGCTTTTAAAAAGTCTGTTTGGTTTTTGTTTTTACTATCCAAGTAACATGAACATCATGTCTTTGTATAAGATTGAAACAGTTTAGTGAGTATGTGCACATTTCCCATCATTATCCTACCCCCCTACATACACCATTCTTTCTTCTTCCAGGGTAGGGGACCACCTTGACCAGTTGACAGTGTGATCTGCAGCTTTTCAATCCCTTTTCTATGTATTTACATATATTTATATACATCCAACAGATATTTACTCAATATCTGCTATGTGCCAGATACTGTTCTTGTGTGACAATAAGACAACAGTGGGGAGGAGAGGGTATAGCTCAGTGGCAGAGTGAGTGCTTAATAAGCACAAGATCCGGGGTTCAATCCTCAGTACCTCCATTAAATAAATAAATAAATCTAATTACCCCCCAACCAAAAAAAAGACAACAGTGAAAACTCTGCTTTCTATTTTTTATTCTTATTTTTTATTGAAGTGTAGTCAATTTACAATGTTAGTTTCAGGTGTACAGCAAAGCAATTCATATACATATATATATTCATATATATTTTTTTTCAGTTTCTTTTCCGTTAAAGCTCATTACAAGAAATTGAATATAGTTCCCTGTGCTATACAGTAGGTCTTTGTTGTTTATCTGTTTTATATATAGTAATGTGTATCTGTTAATTCCAGACTCCTAATCTATCCCTCCCCTCCCTTCCCCTGCCCTGTAACCACAGTTTATTTTCTATGTTTACTTCTGGTTTGTAAACAAAATTTTTATCTTTTTTTCTTTTTTTAGATTCCACATATAAGTGATGTCATATGATGTTTGTCTGCTCTTTTGAGAGCTTACTTGCTATATTCACATATGTTCTTTGTTGCTGGTATTTTTTAAAGTAGATATTATAATATTCTATAGCTTGCTTTTTTTCTACTTAACAAAATATGCTGAAAATCTTTTCATTAGTTTCATCTGTTCATAATTTTTCCAACTCTCCTGCAGCAAACATCTTTGTATTTATATATTTATGCCCATTGGGGCATTTAGGAGATGGAAAGCTGTATAGAGCACTGATTCTGGAGACAGGTGTGAATCCAGGTTCTGTCACCTACTAGCTATATGACCTTGGGTGAGTCACTTAACCTCCTTTCCTTCCTTCCTTACCTTATCTAAAAAATGAGGAAACAAGAGTATTTACTCCAGGGAGGAGGGGATAGCTCAAGGGGTAGAGCACATGTTTAGCATGCATGAAGTCCTGGGTTCAATCTCTAGTACCTCCTCCTCTAAGAAAAAATAAATAGTAAACAAACTTAATCACCTCCCCTACCAAAAACAAGAAAACAAAACAAACAAAAAAGAATATTTACTCCAGGGAATAGTTGAGGTATGGTAGGAATCCCAGGGCACAGAAGTATTGGATTATTGGTATAGATTCTTAGATGGAATTACAGAGTCGAGATTAAAAACATTTAAAATTTTGATACACTGCCAAATTATCTTCCAAAAATATTTCTGATTACACTCATACCAGTGTTGTGAAAGTCGTAGTTTCCCTGAATTCTCACCAGTTTTGAAAATTGTTGTCAATCTGACAATGCCATTATCAAAATTTTTCTCCTGGTTGAGATTTACAAGGACAAATGTCTTTTCTGTTATTGTCCATTTGTATTTTGTCCTCTTTAAATTATCCTTTCATGTCCTTTGTCCACTTTTCTGTTGAATTGTTTGACTTAAGCTCTTTATGTGTATTAGATATTAATTCTTTGTTAAAATATGTCAAATTTTTTCTTTTTGTTTGTTTTATTTTTGAAATAGAAAAAAATCAACTGTAGTGAGGCATAATTTTTACACAGTAAAATGCACCCATTTTCAAGGTACATTTGGATGAGCTTAGATAAACGTATACGCCTGTGTAACCATCACAACAATCAAGACATAGAACATTACCCTAAAATTTCCCTATGCTCCATTCCCTCAAACAGTCCATACCAACCCATCCCTCACCTCAGCCCCCAGGCAGCCACTGGCCTGCTTTCTGATTTCTAGATTTGATTCTAGAAAAGAATTAGATTTGGTTTTTTAGAGTTTTGCAGAAATGGAATCATACAGTATGTACCTTTTGTTTTGCTCTAGCTTCTTCCACACTGTTGGGTATATCAGTAGCTTGTTCCCTGTTATTACTTAGTAGTATTCCATTTATGAAAATACCACAGTTTGTTCATCCTTCTGCCTTTTGATGGACAATTGAGTTGTCTCCAGTATTTTGACTATTGTGAATAAAGCTGCTATGAATCCCTTACAAGTCTCTGTGTGGGATTTTGCAAGGGGGGTGTTTTGTTTTGTTTTTTGCTTTTTTGGGGGGAGGGAGTAATTAGGTTTATAGGTTTATTTATTTATAGAGGAAATACTGGGGATTGAACCCAGGATCTCCCGCATGGGCTCTACCAGTTGAGCTATAACCTCCCTCCTCTGTGTGGGTATGTTTTATTTCTCTTGGGTAGAATACCTAGGAGTGGAATGGCTGGGTCTTATGGTAAATGTATGTTTTACTTTATAAGAAATTGCTAAACTGTTTTCTAAAATTGCTATACTATCTTACTTTTTAAAATATACATAAATACTACTAATCCTTTTTTAAAAATATTAGAAATATTTTCTCATCAGTTGCCTTTTAACTTTATTGTTATCTCTGCAATAGAACTTACTTTTTGCAGATCAAATCTTTCTTTCTTTCTGTATCTTGGTATCCCCAGCACCTGGACCTGGGCCCTCAGGGAGTGTTTACTGAATGACCCAAGGACAGTGAGGAATTCCACTGCCATTCCCAGGAGTTTGTAAATAGAATCAGATTCCAATCATTTGGCTAACATAAACAAGTCACAACAGATGAATTTAACCACCAGTAAAAGACTCCATAATATTATCTGCAAGGAAGAGGCTGATGAGATTTTGGAACACTCAAACCCAGTGTGTGCTCCACTATATACCCGAAGAAAGCCTTCTTTAAGAAGCTCATCTGATTGTATTATACTTCCCCGCTTAAACCTTTTCAAGGCTTTCCAGCACCCTTGGGATAAATTCCCCAACCTTAACTTGGCCTATAAGGCTCTGAGTCATCTGGTCTTCAAGTTTGGCCAAGGTTTCCTCCTCCTAGTTCATACATGTTTCATTCTTGCAACATGCCGTGATCATCCCCAACCCATTGTCCTTAATTATGCAGCTCCTTCTGCCTGAAACACTCCTTTCTCCCTCCACCTCCTCCTAACTTCCAATCACCTTTCTGGACCCAGTTTAACTCTTAATTTCTCAGGGAAGCCTTCCTTCCCCAATTTCTAAAACAGACGTAGGGTCCATATAACCCTGTAATTACTCTTTCAACTTTTGTTTTTCCCCCAAATTATAAGTTCCACGAGAGAAAAGACTGTGCTGTTCTTATTGGCCTCTTTGTCCCCACTGGCTACTGGAGTGCCTAGCTCATAACAGACACTGATAAAGGTTGAATGGATGGATGTATTAAAGTTAAGCCAGGAACAATAGGAATTGTAGGATTCCTTAAGAAGTCTAGATTTTATCTTGGGGGAAAGGGAAGCCATTACAAGGTTTGAAGCAGAAGAGTGAGACATAAAAGGCTCAATCACTCCCACTAGGCTGAGATGAACTGTTCAGAAAATCAGACAATAGAAACTGCACAGTGATAAGGGGCCCCTAATCCAGCCTGGAAACACCTGAACTGAGAAGATCGTGATTCTTAACCTACCTGAGGATCTTTTAAAAAACACCCATATGTGGCCCCACTCCAGTCTGATTAAATCAGTATGTCTGGGGTTGATTGAGGCTCAGACATGTATACATTTTTTCAGTCATTTTAAAATATTGACTATATTCCCTGTGTGGTACATTACAACCCTGTGACTTTTTATTTTGTAACTGATGGTTTGTACCTCTTAATCCCCTTCACCCACTTCACCCCTCACCCCAGCCCTCTCCCTTCCTGTAACCACTACTTCGTTCTCTGTATCTGAGTCTGTTTCTGTTTTGTTTGTCTTGTTTTTTAGATTCCACATATAAGTGGAAACATACAGTATTTATCTTTCTCTGCATTTATACATTTTTAAAGCTTATAAAGTCATTTCAATATGCAGCCAGAGTTGAAAGCAAAGGCAGAAACAAGGATATTCCAGACAGAGAGCAAAGGCAAAGCAGCTAAGTATTGCTGGACATAAGTTCTAGACACAGGAGAGCCTTGAACTTTGTCTTCTAGATTATGAAGAAATTTTGAAGACTTTTAAATAGAGACACGAGAGCCTGGAATACAGAATCTTTTTTTCCCCTAATCTATATTGCAAAGTCAACAAGTTAATTATATTCTTGGCTTCGTAGTACATTACTATGAAAATTAATAAACAGAAACCTTATTCAAAATGGAATCAGAAGCCAAGAAAGGGGAGCACTCATACCCTATGCCTTGATGACCTTACTACTTAGCAGAAGGAAGAATTTCTCCTTGCCCTGCGACAGCCCAGCCAATTAGAGACTGTCACAACTCAGCCAGTGAAAAGCTACTACACTTTGAACTCCCAGATTCCTTCAATAGACTCTTTGTTTATATCAGCCCCTCTCAACTGCCTAGTCTCCTCTATAAAAGAGGGATCCTTTCCTTTGTTCTCAGTACTTGCCTATGTTTCAGCAAAGATTGCTTGTCCTGACTTGCCATGCTTTGCTCTTCCAGAAAAAAGCCCATTTTGCTGGTAAAATACCTGGCTGTTTTATTGTTTTAGGTTAACACTGTCATCACTTGAGTTCATCCAAGGCCCCTCTCTAGTTCACTTCATTTTTTCCCTCTTCATTCCTGAATCCTTCCCCTCCTCCCTATAAGCATCATTCTAGTGTGCTTCATTTGTCCCTGAATATACATATGCTAGTTTTATGGGTGTGTTTAATTTGCATGTAGAATTTAATTGCATTGTAAGTGTCATTGTTTTATCTTTTTCACTCAACCCTCTTTTTGAGATTTATCCTTGTTACTATAGTTCATCACTTCTGTTGCATAGAATCTTCCTGACACCACAAAGCTTTTAATATCCTCCTACATGTTGTCTTTTGTTCTGTGCAATATTTTCTCATGGTGATAATTCTAAGATAACAATCTGGCCATTTCACTTCCCAGTTCCACATCTGTCAATGACTCCCCATTTCCTTAGGATAAACACAGACTCATTAGGATGACCAAGGCAGTACTCAGGATTTAGGATCTGGCCCCTGTAATTGCTGCCTCTTCCCCCCATCATTAGCTAATTACAGTTTTCGAAAGGTGTCATGCTCATTGATACCACCCTGACTTTGTGCATGCTCTCTTCTCTGCCTGGGCTCCCCTTTTTTTTTCCTTCTTGGCTTTGCTGTTACCTTCACATCTTTCAGGACTCAACATAGTACCTCCTCAGAGGAGATGCCTGTCCCATATTCCATCTCCTACATTCCCAGGCAGGGCATCCTCATAATGTTAAATCCTTTCCCCAGTGTGAAGGAGAGGGACTGCTTTCTGCCCTTTTACACTCCCTCAACCTGCTGAAGAAGCACGAGGAAGCAGATACAGGTTCCTGAGAGACCCCAGTTTAGCATCTATTAACTGAGTAACCCTGGGCGAGTCATGTTATGTCTCTAAACTTTCCTATTCTTCATAAGAAGACCTAACAATACTTGCCTGATGGATAAGGCATTTGTAAAGATCAAATGAGTTGCTTCAGGGGAAGTGTCATGATAGCCTGGAAAAAACTATGAATATGATTTTACTAATAGATTGCTATTTTTTTTTTACTTGCTTGTATCTTTTTTTAAAACTGAAACATCATTGATTTACAATGTTGTGTTAGTTTCAGATGTACAGCACAGTGATTCAGTTATACATACATGTTCTTTTTTATTATAGGTTATTAGAAACTTTATATTAGGACCTTGTTGTTTATCTATTTTGTATATAGTAGTTTGTATCTGCTAATCCCAAACTCCTAATGTATCCCTCCCTCCCCATAAGTTTGTTTTCTATGTCTGTGATTCTATTTCTATTTTGTAAATAGGTAAATAAATTCATTTGTGTCATTTTTTTTTTTAGATTCCACATATAAGTGATATCATGTGATCCTTTGTCAAGGTGGGCTTTGTGTTCATTTTAGCTAGACTTGAGTGGTGTGGTGTGAAAACGTAAGGAGTGAGCAGCATGCTCACTGAACTTTCTAGGCAGTCACCCAGACTCAAGTGTTGATTCAGTATCATGAGGGAAGAGGGAGAGCCAGAAGGTGGAAGGTGAGAGGGTCAGGTTAACCAGGCTTAGAGTAGGAGGTTCGGGGCCTTTTTCTTCCCAATTTCTGTAGACTTCATGAGAACAAAGATCTGGCTTTTTTTTTTTTTTCTTCCATTTATCTTCATTATCCCTTATAACCTTTGAAAGAGGCTCAGAGTAGGTACTCACTAAGTGCATGTTGATTCCTGGAGACTTTGCCAGCCTCAGATCTAGGAAGCTAGCCTCTTTGTCCCCATTGCTGGTGAACCAGAGAGTGTGCATCCATCCTCCCCACAGTTTTTCTGTCCACTCCTTCCCTACCCACCTCCTCTCTCCTCCCATACATGGGCGCCTCTTCTCCCCACTTCCCCTATAAACCTTCCACTAACCCTTCAGGTTTCTACACAGGGGTCATCTTCTCTGGGAAGTCTCCTCAAGACTGAACTGGGTGCTGCCCGCCTAGTGTTTAGCAGTTATAATAACAGCTATAAAGCAGACAGTGAATTTTATTTATTTTATTTATAAAAATATAGGCAGTTGGGGGAGGGATAAATTAGGGGTTTGGGATTAGCAGATAGAAGCTACTATATATAAAATAGATGAGGGGAGGGTATAGCTCAGTGGTAGAGAGCATGCCTAGCATGCATGAGGTCCTGGGTTCAATCCCTAGTACCTCAATTAAAAATAAATAAACCTAATTACCTCCCTCCCAAAAAAAAAACAAACAAAGTTTTTAGTAAAAAAAATAGATAAACAACAATGTCCTACTGTGTAGCACAGGGAACTGTATTCAATATCTTATAATAACCTATAATGAAAAAGAACATATGTATATGTATAACTGAATCACTATACTGTACACCAGAAACTAACACTGTAAATCAACTGACTTCAATAAAATAAAAATTTAGGCAGTTAATTTTTTTTTAGGCAGTTAATTTTTATATATCATTTTGGTAGTCTCCCATGCAAGTCATTTACCCCCATTTTACAGACAAGGAGATTGAGGCTCAGAGTTTGCACAACTAGCCAGTGGTGGAGCTTGAATCCACACCTTAGTCTGACTTCCAAGATGGTGACTTTACTACTCAAACTGCCTCCATGTGTGGCTGTGTGGCTGTCCACCAGGCTCACTTCCACTAGATCGCACACTTTGTGTTTAATGCTATTTTGGACACTTCTAGCACATATCTGGCACACAGTAGATGTTCAGGAAATGCCTGTGAAAGGCTAGTAGGAAGGTGGGTCAGGCAGAAAAATAGACTTTTGCTTCATGAACTCTGGCCTAGGAGCCTGGACACTTTGGGACCTTTGACAAGGGTCTTGCCTTCTCTGAGTCAAGATTGGGGGAAGGTGCAGAATCAGTACCATAACCTCTGAGGCTTCTTCCCAGCACAGCCGTTGCCTCAACACTGGCAGCTCTGCCATTGTCACCTGCAAAAAGGTGGCAGCCAAGTCTCTGCCCCAAGAACAAGCCCTGGAGAGTAGGTAATAGGTGGAGTTGTTGGGCAGCTCACTCCTGCCACCTGGTGGTACTGGGCAGCCTTGCTCACTCTTCTTTCAGACCCATGGATCTAGGGAGAAAAGTCTGAAAAGTCTAGAAGCTATTTATTTGCACACTGCCCTTTCTCTAAGAGTTTTTCTTTCTCTGAAATCCCTTCCCATTCACAGAAAGAAACTGAGCTGAGCTGGATGGAATTAAGACCCTTACAGATCCTAAGCTCCGAAAAGATTGTGGTGCACACCTCTAATGTAAAGGCTTCAAGACAGAAACAATACTAACGGTAAAATAAGTACAAATAAGGAGGTGACACAAAATTCTGATTTCTCTTACAATGATTACTTTAATGCTTAAAAAATGAAATAAAAACTTTTCTCAAAATTTCCACTTGTTTTAATGCCCCTGCTTTGCTGCCCTGTGTACTAAGCCCTACTGGGTACTGGGTACCCAGGTAGCATACCATGGATCCTGCTTTGAAAAAGAAAATCTTCCTAGTTTAAGCCTATGGGCTACTTGAGGGTACGAGTTGTTGTATTTTAAAAATGTTTGTCTTTCTGGGGACCCCACAGTGCCTGGGAGATAACAGGAGATAATAATCAATGTTTGATTTTTTTTGGTCTTTACCTGAAATGCAGTCCTGGTTGGCCTGCTGCCAGGACCTTTGGGAGACCGTCTCTACTTTGTCACAGTCTTGCTGGGTGCCTAATGCCTAGCTGCCTATCTCTCTGCATCTTTAGTTTTACTCTTTGCAAGTCAGAACCCTTTCTCCTCCCTCCAGGAAATCTGATTTCAGTTCCAAGAAAGGAACCCTTGAACTTTAGAGCTTGTAGGGACCAAAATACTAAGAATCCCTACCATGTGTTGAATCTTATTTTTTTTTCTATTGGGTTTTATTAAGAACACCCTTTTGTTAAAAAGAAAAAAAAGAATAGCCATTATGAATTTTGTCAAATGTTTTCTTAGCATCTATTATATTGATAATGTGACTTTTCTTGTTTGACATATTAACATGCTCTTTATTAATGACTTTCATTATTAAATATCTATTCTAGCATTCCTGAGATAAACCACAAAGGAACCTTAGTGCTCATGGAAGTCACTGGTTCCCAATTAGATGTAGCCAAATTCATTTATTTTCAGATGAGGAAACAGAGGCAATGAGAGGTAAAGTGGGTCATCTATGCTTTCAAATATGGTCCCTAACTTTTTCATGTTTCTTTTTTCCCTACACAGGTTGTTAAGACCCTGAAAAGTAAGTGCTGAGAGTCCTATGTAGCATTTTCTATATTTCAATCAAGGAGCCACTCAATGAACCCCACTGACTACTAAAATGATGAGTAGGCTTTTATACCAGAGCTGGAGCAAAGAACTGCAGGCTAAATAGGTAGGTGGAAGCTGATAGCTACACCAAATAGAGGACTTCTAGATAGTTGAGAGGCAAACCATTAAAAAGTGAAAAAAGATGGCTTGAGGCATCCCCTCCCCAGGTGAGCTTGAGAAAGAGAAGGATATGCCTCTAACTAGGCCACTGGATGAGTAAAGAACACAGTGACTTTGGGCCGGGCTGGTTAGCTTTGGTTCTCCCTCTGATTATCACATTCCCTCATCCCCCCATGGTGACCTGGAATCCTGGATTTTTCTGGAACTTTACAACTTCAGATATTTCCCTTAAACCAGTGAGATGTTCCAGAAAAAGAGCAGACTATGTATCTCCATCCTTTTCCAATGCTTTGTCCCATGTTGTATCCATGCCCAGATCTGTATCCTTCCCAACAAACAACAAAAGTGCAGGATATAAGAATTAGGCCCTGAACTGGAAAGGCAGTGGGAAGAAGAGGATAAGGCTAAAGAGAGAGCTGAGCCGAATATAACAAAAAAGAAACAGACTCACAGATTCTCTAACAAACTAGTGGTTACCAGTGAGGAGAGGGAAGCAGGTGAGGTGATTAAGAAGTACAAACCATTATGTATAAAATAAGCTACAATGATATATTGTACAGCACAGGGAATATAGCCAATATTTTATAATAACTATAAATGGAGTATAACCTTTAAAAATTGTGAATCACTATATTGTACACCTGTAACTTACATACTATTGTATATCAACTATACTTTGATAATAAAAAAAAAAAAGGGCTGAGCTGGGGGTACCATTCCTATACTCTTCTCAATCTGGCTGAGATAGAAGGGGTCGGGGGAGCAGAGGTGAGCGCTGGAGGGTGGGTTGTCACCTCTGAGCCACAGGTCCCCAGGCTCCTGGAGGCCACATTCTTGCCCTCTCTTTGTCCCTTAGTTGCCATGACTGAGTCCACTGGACAGCATATGTGTCTTCTGCAGGAATTTGGAAGTAACTAGAAAGTGCTCTAAGGGTAGCACTGAAGGGAAACACTGCAGACTTCCTCTCCCTCCTGGGTCAGGCCTGAGAACTGTCCAGGAATGGAACACAGGGTGGGGAGGGGGGCTCTCTGGCAGGGCACAGGCAGCCCTAGATGTCTTGGTCTGCCTCCTCACCCTGTTGAGTAAGGCCTGCCTGCTGTCCCACCCTGTATTCTTGGATTCCTAAGGTCTCCTTAGCTGGCAGGGAAGGCCTAGGGCCCAAGGAGACTTTTGAGGGCTAAGGAACTGGGGAGAGAGAGCCTGTGATCATCCATGTGTGTGTTGAATGTACTAATCTGACTTCTATGATATATGTCTCCTTCTAAGACCTGGCCCCTGTGGTTGTTAGTGTCGCCATGAGTGCCCATGGGTGTGTGACCGTGGCATGTGGTGTGTGCCTTTGTGTGTCAGGGCAGGGGCTCCCTGTGGTGTGCATGTATGTTGGGAGGGGGTGATGGTGAGATCCTGGCTCCCTCTCCTCCTCCTCCATCCCTGCTCCCATCTGGCCTTGATCAGCTGGTCCCTGGGGAGGGAGCCGCGGTTTCGGATACAGGAAAATGTTCCAGGAAGCGGCCACTGTGCTGGGCCCTGCTCTGGCTCCCCCAGCGGAAATTGTTCCAGGAGGGAGGGGGAGAGTGTTGAGATAGGATTAAGGGAGGAGGGGGTGGCTCTTGGATCCCCTCTCTATGGATAAAGCAGGATAAATTGATGGGAAGCTCAGGTCAGCCAGGAACCCGGATGCTGCTACCTAGATCATTTAATGCAGGAAAACTGAGAGCCAGCAAAAGAGGGTTCCCTTTCTTATCTGGTTCTTTTTCTAGTGAAGTTTAAGGATTGGGGATCTGGGTGGCCTCTGGTGGGGGCGTCCCTTTTCTGGCCCTGCTAGCATATACCCAAGCTGGGGACCGGGACACCTGGGTCTTGTCTAAAAGTGGTGTGGCTTGATTGGGGGAGGAGCATAGGATTCAGCCCCCTCTTCTCCCCACAGAGGGGGCTTTGAAGCTGGGATCCAGGACTGGGAGGGCTGCCTAATTGGGATAATGGAGGTTAATGGGGCGCCTGGAGGGGGTGGCCACGCTCCTAGATCAAAGAGGCCAGCTCTTCCCAACCACCACAGCTGGAGGTCACAGCTGGAGGGGGAGGGGCAGGGGCTTCAGGCCAGCCAGCAGGGGGTGCTCTGGCCCCTGAATGCCTGTCCTCTCGAGTCGGACCCCTTCTTCTCTTGGAACTACTTTTGTCTAAAGGGTGCTCGTGGGGAGCGAGGGATGGAGGGATGGAGGAATGTAGGAGTCCTGGGATTCAGACTCTTCTCTGTGTGGATGGATAAGGAAAAGACAGGGCACGAGAGGCTGGCAGCTTGGGGTCCACGAAATGCTAGTGTCTTTGGGACCTGGGGCTCTGCAGGGTCCGGAGGAGGACGCTAGGGATCCAGGTCTGGAGAAAGCCAGGGCTGGGAGGCAGGAATTCTGTCCTCGGTTCAGGCCGTTGAGAAAGGACTGGGCGGGGCAGCTGGGGGCGCTGGCTGGGGCGGAGGGGAAAGGGGCACACAGAGCTCCCCGCCGCCGCCTTCTTTCCCCCTCCCCCCGGTTGGCGCTCTCTCTCGGGCTCTAATCGGCGCGGCGGCCGCAGCGGGCAGAGTCAGCGCCGCCAGTCTCCGGGACGCGACTCCCAGCAATTGTGGTCGGGACCGCAGATATGCAGCTGCCTCCTGCCCGGGCGCCCGGCCCGGCCGGCCCCGCCCGCGCCCCGCCCCCCGGGCCTCGGCTGGCCCGCCCCTCCGCCTCCCAGCCGCGCGCGCACATGTGGGGACACTGAGGCACTGCCGGGAGGCGACGTCCCCGGCTGCCCTGAGCCCAGCCCAGGCTGCGAGAGGCGGCTTGGGAGGTCCTCGGCCTCTCCTCACACCCCCAGACCTCACGATCTGTCCGTCTAGGGGCACCCATCCCTGCAACAGCTGGAGCTGGGGCTGAGACCATCAGTCTTGCCTTAGCTTAATGGCTCACAGGGCCTCAAACCTCGCCTCGGAGAAAGTTGAGCAGTGCTTGCTCTGGGATCCAGCGGGGGGCGTCCGACTGAGCGTGTGTGGGGAGGAGGTTGTAGTGGTGGTGGCTGAGTCCCAGGGACTCTCATTAATCCGGGCGGTGGAAAAAGGAAGGATGAAGAAAGGTGGCCTATGCAGACTCTGAACTTACAGAGTTCCCTCGTTGGGGTGGGGGTGGGGCAAGTTTGGGTGAAAAAGGGAAAAAGAAATAGTTAAAGAGGGGCTAGGGCAGAGTGTGTTGGGGGTTCTCCTGGGAGGCTGGAGGCCAGGTGGCAGACACAGCATGGCCCTTTACTCCCAGCAGCTGGGAATCAGGGGCCATTCTCAGGACTGAACAGATCCCTCTAACGTGCCTGCATGTCCTGTGTTCAAGTGCCCACACCAACACACTTACCAAGGGAAGTCATCCTTGACTGCTCCCTCTCCCACACTTTCTACATGCCGCCAGTCACTAAGTCCTGTCTATACAACCTCCTAAATATCACCTTTCCATTGACTTTTTCTCATTCCCTCTGCTGCTACAGGCCACATCTTCTCACCTCTTGCCTGGACTGCTGCAATAAACTGGTCTTCAGTTTTGCTCTCCTCCAAACTCTGACTATACTAATAGGCACCATTTATGGAACAACAACTAAGTGCCAAACCCTGTGGTAAGAGTTCCACATGTATTATTTCTAATCCTTATAACAACCCTGGGAGGTTGCTGTATTATATTTCTCCATTCTAAAGAAGAAGAATCCAAGGCGTCAAAGGTTAAACACCCTGCCCAATCTTACACCATAGTAAACGGCTGATTTGCCCAGAATGGCCTGGCTCTAATTCCCTATTCCATTCTCTTTTATGCAGTCCAGGTCATCTTTTTAAAATACAAATATTCCCATATGTTGCCCTGAGGATCAAGTTCGGATTCCTTGCACAGCTAATCAGACCTCCATCAGCCTCCACTTTCTGTGTTCTCGTCACACTCAACTTTCAGCACCTCAAAATGTCATTAAACCCTCAAGACCTCTGGGCCTTTGTATACAATACCCCACCCCCCAGCCTATAACATTCTTCCTCTCTTCACCTGGCTGACTCTTTTTTATCCTTCAGTTTCTTGACCTAGTCATCCCTTCTTCCAGGAAGCCTTCCTTGATTCCCCCAACACTGGCTTAGATTCACTTTGTTGTCTCCAGTAACATCCAGTACTTACTCTCTTAATATACTCCCCACTCTTTATGTTGGTTGCTGGTTTGTGAGGCCAAGGACTGGGTCTGTCTTGTTGGCGGTTGCATGCCTGAGCCTAGCCCTGCCTGCGTGGTGCAAAGTAGGTGCTTGCTGAGCATTTGTTGAATGAAAGAATGTTCCTTGGGTCCAGTCTACATTTTAAAAAACTGTACTGCCACGGAAACTCTAAGCCAGTCAGAGAAAGCAGGAGGAGTGGGGTGGAGTGTGTCTAAGATTTTGAAGGACCATGCCTTAGGTTGTTCAGTCCCATTGCTAAGGATAGAAATCCTTATAGGATTCTATCTATAAATAGGATCAGGACCCTATCACCCCAAGTTCTCTTTATTTAAAGACAGTAAGTAATATATTTCATGTATCGGATTCCAGGGTATCTTTCTTACAAAGAGGCACTTCCTGGAGATGACCCGAGATGACCAGAGTCAATTCCACGCTGACCCTTTTGAAACACCTACCCTACGCAGGTTCCTTTGTTTCAGGATCAGGATTCAGTGTTCCCTTTCTCTCCATTTTCCTCTTTGTCCGCTGCCATCCTGGCTCCTTCCTCCCCCTCCCACAGAACTTCTCCTTCTGATTCTGATCTGCCTCTCCTGGAACTGCTTATATTATCTCAGGGCTCAGATGTCAACTAAGGAGACTGAAGCTCAGAGCAGAGGGGAGCCAGGGCCAGCACCAGTAGTCCTGCCTTGTAGCCTGGGCACTGGAAGAGGGGATGGGGAGACCCAGCAGAGAGGGCGGGAAGTATGCACAGATGTGTAAATGTGCATATGTGAATGCTGGGGTGGGGAGCTCCTTTTCCAAGCTGTGCTCCTTTTCTATGCTGTACAGAGGTTGCTGGCCTCCTAAGAACTTCTTCCCTTCTTCCCTGTGTCCTCAGCTTTGCCTCCCAGAATGGGATTCTCTTCCCCAAGCTTCCTGAGCCTAGGCTCAGAATGTCAAGGCACTGGGCAGTATCCACATCCCAAGGTTATGAGTGGATCTTCCCCTCACCCAAGGAGCAAGTTTCCCTCCATTGCTTTTGGAGGACCCTCTCAGATTAGCCGCTGTCCCTCGGGGTCTCTTGTCTGTATCCCCACCATCTCTATTTCCCTCGATGTCTCTCCCTTTGTCTTTCTGTTTCCCTGTCTCTGGGTGTCTTCTTCTTTTCTGTCCCTTCTGTGTTCTCTGTCACTAGTGACTCCACTGGAGACAAGGGTTGGGCCTGGGTGCATGGCGGGGCGGGTAGTGGCCAGACCAGGGGCCCGGGACATGAGCGCAACTTTCCAAGCCTCTCTTCCAGGCCCCTGTGGTTGGGGAGCTCCACAGAGGGAGAGATGAGTCAGCGGGGCCGCAGAGCAGGGGGGGGTCTGGGTGGGGGTGGGGATGCCGGGGTTCCCCAGGGCCAGGGAGTTTGCTGGGGCCATCTGGGTCTCTGAACTCTGGATATGGGGAGTAAAGGATCAGCAAGTTAAAGGTAACCTGGAGGTTCCTAAACTAGCAGGAATTGCAGGCAGCAATTTTTAGGACCGGCAGTGCCCTCCACATCACCCTGATGCCCAGATTCTGGTAGGAAGAGGAGTTCCTAAATCCCCTCCAGGGGCTCTCAGGGATTTCTAGAGCTGTAAGATTGTGATGATAGACCTATGTGTATGAATGTGAAATTGGCCATACATATAAATGCGTGTGTTGATGTGAGTCTGTGTGAGTCCCTGGGTAGGGTGTTGTAGGTGACTGTCAGTTTATCCACATGTCTGTATGCTGGACTGTGCATTTTTGTGACTGGAGGTTGGATCAGTGTCCTGGTGTAAGTACCGTCTGGATAATGTATATACATCAGTGTGTGTCAATGTGGATGCCTGCAGAATACATACATGTTCGTAATTCAGCCTGTGTCCAAGTCTGTATCTGAAAGTGTGTCACTCATTAGGTACATATTAGAGGATGTGTTGATCTGTATCTCAGGGGCTCTGCTCTCTGTTCACTAGTGGCTCTCTGTAGGGTAGCCAAACCCATAACAACAACAAAGGAAGGGTTAGGCGTCCCTTCAGATTGGAGCCCTCAGAGGAAGCCCAGCCCAGGAGGGTGGGCAGAGGGCAGCGGGGTGGAAGGAGGGGGCGTCCCTGAGGAGAAGGGAGGTAGAAGTCTCCCACTGTCCCCAGTGTTCACTTTCTCTCCACCCTCTCTGACCTTTCCAAAAAGAGCTTAAGAGAACTGAGGCGGGTTCCAGATTCAACCCCCTCTAACCTAGAAATCCCACCCTGATTCTTCTAGGAAGGGGAGAGAGGGAAGGGAGCGGTCCCTGTGGTTCAGCCCAGTCCTGGGGTTGAAAGATCAGAAAGGCACTACCCCACCCCTTCCTTCAGGGGCGTCCATCTCTGGAGCTCAGCGTCTGGGTGGCCATGGGCGGAGGCTGAGGGGCCCCCAGGGTGGTGGGGGGTGGTGGATAGAAACCAGATGCCTAGGGGGTTTATACTGGAAGGACCAGAGCCGCAGCCTCTACCCGCCCCTGCCACATGGCGCCTCTGCCTGGCCTGCCCCACCCCCTGGGAGGCTGGGCTGAGGGAGGCCTGCGAGGGTGGAGGCAGGTCCTTGGTCAGGACTCCCAGTTGCTGACCCCAGCCCTTGGGGGCACTGGCAGCGGGGGGTGGTGGTGGTCTGGACCCAGGAATAGCAGGGCCTAAGTTGGGCTGCAGGACTATCTTTAAAAAGGATATGGAAGAAGTCAGAACCCGGGGTCCTGAGGGAAGCAGCTGGGGGCTTCAGGCAGCCCATCTGCCTGGCTGTGACATAGATCCCTGGGAGGGGGCTGTATGTCCAGGGACGATCCTACTGGGGTTGACACATCAGGGGCCCTGGCTCCCATCTTCCTGGGCACCCTGCTCCCCCTGTCCTTCCCTAGCACTCTTGCTCCTGCCCAGGTAGGATTCGGGATCCAGGTCCCTGGAGGAAGAGAAGGCTGACCACCCCTGCCCCCTTCTCCTCTCCTCAACCCCACATTTCCTTTCATCCTGCCTCTTTTCCCCACCCCCGTCAGCTTCTTCCTTTCCTCCCCAATCTAGTTTGAGCCCCAACTCCTCTCCCACCTGCTGTCTCTTCTCTGGAGTCTAGACTTTTCTCCTTTGCCTCAGTTGCCTGCCTGATCTAACTGGCCTCAGGCTTCTCTGCTGGCAGTGCGGTCGTTTCTCCAAAGTTCCCCTGTTTCTTCTCAACTTCTGAGTGGGGGTGGGGGTGGTCCAGAAGTCCACCTGGCACCTCAGGATCAGAAGCACCCACCACCAGTGGGGGGACTGCGAGGTCATGGGACACCCCACCACGGGCACTTCCTCTTGGGCAGACGGGTGGGGTGGCCCGTGTAATCATCGGAGACAATTACGCACTATTTATACTCCATCCCCGCCCCCCACCTGCCTGGCCGCTTTAACCCTCTGCCTCCGCGGGCTCTGGCCAGGCCTCCGGCTGTTTTCCCTCCCCTGTCCTCTGAAGCCATTGTCTCCTTATCTTTGTTTCTCTGGGCCTGTTTCTTTATCTTTTTTCTTTCTTCCTCCCTTTCTTCTGCCCTTCCTCCCTTCCTCCCTCCCTCCCTCCCTCCCTCCCTCCCTTTCTTTCTTTCTTTCTTTCTTTCTTTCTTTCTTTCTTTCTTTCTTTCTCTCCTCCTTCCTTCCTTCCTTCCTTCCTTCCTTCCTTCCTTCCTTCCTTCCTTCCTTCCTTTCCTTTCTTCCTCCCTTCCTCCCTTTCTTTCTTTCTTTTTTCATTTTTTATTGATTTATAATCATTTTACAATGTTGTGTCAAATTCCAGTGTTCAGCACAATTTTTCAGTCATACATGGACATATACACGCTCATTGTCACATTTTTTTCTCTGTGAGCTACCATAACGTTTTGTGTATATTTCCCCGTGCTACATAGTATAATCTTGTTTACCTATTCTACAATTTTGAAATCCCAGTCTATCCCTTCCCACCCTCTGCCCCCTTGTCTTTCTTTCTTTCTTTCTTTCTTTTTAAGCTCTCTGTTTTTTTTTTAAAGCCACATACCTGGTCTTCTCTTTCCTCTCTTTCCTCCCTGTTACATCCCATAGCTTCTCTTCTGATTCTCTTGGATTGTTTCATTTGCACTGTAGGCCTCTCAGTCTTTCTGTGTTTCTTCCTTTGCTTCTTTTCCTTTGTCTGCCAGCCATCCTGGTTCCCTAACCCTCTTGTCAAAAGTTGGGCCCAAAGGGTACCTGGGGGGAAACCAAATCATGGGGCTGGAATCCCGAACTCCCCCGACCCCGACCCCCGGGTCCTACTCTGAACTTTGCTCCTGCCTGCTGATGAAACTGCTGTTAACCCTCTCTGGACTTCCAGCTGCTCCTGCCCCCTCCCCACCTTTTCCTGGGGGAGCTGGGAGAGCAAAAGGAGACTGGAAGTGGGCACCCAGGAATTGAAAGTTAGGGGACTGGTTGGGGAGTGATGGGAGCGGGGAAGGACAAGGCTCCATTCCTCTGATGGGCAGGGCTGGGAGCGAAGAAAGGGGTGTGTTGGGGAATAACTTGCAAAACAACCCCAGCTGGCTGGGCCCCTCCATGGGGGAGATGCAGGTTCTACCACTTGGCTGCCCGGTCCTCTCTCTCCTGTAAACTTACCTCAAGGCCCAGGTTTCAGTCAATAGACTTTTGGAATGTCCTTCTTACAACTGGTTGACTTTCTTTCTCCTCTTCCCTGACTGCTCTCTCATCAAAGTTGGGAAGTCCTGCCTCAGCTCTAACTTCAATTCTTCCTGCTGCAGAGGGAATGATGCATGGCACTAAGAAAGGGAATCTGGCCCTCCCTCCCAGGAAAGCATGATCACTCATGAGAAGAACTGGCCATCAAAGGATGGAGATTTAATGTGTGGCCAAGAAGGTCCTAGGGGGTGTTAACTGGCAAGGAATGATGGAGGCGAGGGTCTATCTTTTTGGGAGGGTTAATCCAAAGAGGCTAGGCTCAGGCATGGATGAGTTGACCCAATGACCTTCTGCCCCCACCCTCCCTCCTGCCTGCCTTAGATTTTCTCAGAACCAGAAGATCTAGCTTCTGCCCGACAAAGTGAGGTAGGCCTAAGTGTCACTTCCTAGGAGTGAAACTGAGGCATTGGGAGGAAGACTGGGGAGCCCTGAGCTTGTGCCAAGCCTCCCCCACTTCTCCGCCTCTTCCTCCGGGCCTTACTCTGGAACCTGCCTCAGTGACCCTAAAAGGTTGAGCAGCAAAAGCCTCCACCCCAGAGCACACTCCCCTTCCTGGCTTTTACAATACACACCGCGCTCCTGACCTAGAGGTGGGTGACTGGGGAAGCAAGCATCTCTGTGGTCAGCTCTGGTGTGTGTGTGGTGTGTGCGCCTCCGGCCATGTCACTGTGTTCATTTGTGTGCGAGTCCGTCTCTGTTCATTCATGACAGCGGCTGTGCCCCTGTGGGGAGCTCTGTGCATGTGTACGTGTGCATGTATCATCCTGTGTTTGTCCATGAGTGTGGATGTCAGTGTGTTCCAGTCTCTCTGTGTGAGTGTCGTCCCCAATCCCCCATCCCCCCCCTGGATCTCTAATTAGTGGTTTGGGGTTTGTTCCTTTTCCCTCCTGTTCCTTCCCTCAGCGGCAGCGGCGGCAGCGGGAGCAGGAGCAGCAGCAGCAGAAGCAGCAGCCGCCGCCGCTGCCCGGCAGCCAGGGCTCTGGAGTAGGACTGTAGGATCAGAGCCTGAGTGGGAACAGGAGTGGAGCTGGCCCAGGAGAGCAGCGGAGCCCTCCCGGGACCCTCAGGCCACCCCTTGCCAGCACTCCCAGTGCCAGACCTCCAGAGAGGAGAGACCCAGGACACCCAGCCCCAAATCCCCCAGGTACAGGACACTGGGAGCTCTGTCTGGGAGGGGTTCCCACAGATGCCTATGGGACTGCTGGGGGCAGGGTGTGGGACACCTGGGCCCACGTGCCCTCGGTCCTTCCCCTCAGCACCCCCCAGCATGCTCTGCCAACTTGCCCTGTCCCTACCCTCTCCTGCTTCCACCCCATCCCGGGGAGCCCTGTTTCTCCTCTCCCGCCCAGATCCCTTCTTTGGGGAGCTCAGCAAATGGAGCAGGAAATTTGGACCCTCTGCCTCCCTCTCTCGCCCTGCTCATTGGATCCGGAGCCTTCTCCGCTGGGAAAGCTGTAATTAGAGGGTGGATCCCTACAGACAGAGAGCAGCCCCCCCCACCCCCCACCCCCCAGTCTCTTCTAACTTTAGATCTCTTCTCTCCCATTCTCCCATTCTCCCTCCCTCTCCCTCTCTCTCTCCGGCTCAGCTCTCTCCATCTGCCTGGCTCCCTGGGACCCGTTCCCCAGCCTCAGGATGGCGTCCTCCCTGCTTGAGGTAACTGACCCCTCCTTCCCCCAGGACACCAGCCACGATCCGATCTTGATGGTCTGCATCCCTGTCCACCTCCCACCTCCCAACTCACACAGACAGTTGCCGTGGTGCTTGTCACTTCCAGGGGTCAGAGGAGTGAGGAGCAGTGGGTAGGAGAAAGGGGAGGGGAGAGCAGGGCCAGGGGTCAGAGAGCAGTCAGGGGAGGATGAGAGGGGATTAGGTTAGAAGAAGGCATGGACCCCTAAGGTCAGGCAAGCCCAACAACTCCAAGGAGTGGGAAAAGGATGGAGAAAGGAGAGAGAGGAGGGGGAAGTGAGAGTGGGAGATGGATAAGCTGGCAGCACACAGTGGCAGAGAAAGAAAGCCAGAGGGCTGGCTGAGTGGGCACAGAGTAGCACTGAGTCCATGGTCCCTTGGGGGTCCTGGCTCCCGGGACTCTTAGCCTAAGCAGGGTCTTGTCTGGTTTTTAGGTGGGGAGGGGCCTGGGCCTCTGGGCTGGTGTGTGTAGGAGAGGAGGTGGGCAATGAGAGGAGAGAGAGGGCAGTCCGTGCATGTGGGGGGGCTGGCCAGAAGAACTGGGCCCAGGCCTGAGAGGCAACCAAGGAGGAGGGCCAGGGTCTGAGGCCGCCTGCCCGGCTCACAAATATTTAGCTTTCAGCCAAAGACAAACTCAGCTCTATTTTGGGAGTGGGAGGCTCCAGGGCGGACTGGGCCACTTCCCCTCTAGGCTGGGACCCCAGCATCCCTTGCCTCTGGCACTGGGGATGGAGGGAACTAGGGTACCATGGGGGTCAGGGATTGGGGGCTTGAGAAATCACTGACTCTGTCAGGGCTTCTGGGGGACTCACAGCCACTCAGAGCCTGTTCAAATATCCTGAGTTCTTGCTTTTGGGTCTCTGACTCTGTCTCTGTCACCCTCTGTCTGGCTTTCTGGTCCCTCTGCAGGAATCTGGGACCAGAGAGCTCTCCCTTAAGATCAACTCCCATCAATAGCCTTGAACCTTCCATATTCTTGGGCTCCTCTGAAGGTCCTATCCCTGGTCCCAGTGCACTAGCTCAGGTCCCAGGGGTGATGGGCCAAACTGAAAGCCGACTCATTCAGCCTGCAGGAGAGGTGTGTGTGAGGTGGAGCTGGAGTCTCTTAATACCTGTGCTCACTGGCCTGCGTGTAAGTGTCAGAATGTCAAGCAGCACACCTGCCCGCCTGGCTGGCTTCGTGAGAGCACAGGTGTGCGTGTATAAGCTGGGTCCTCTGAGTCCCTGTTAGCCCAAGTGGGGAATGGTGCATGTGTAAGGCTTGGAGATACTGAGTTTGTGACTGAGTTGGAGAGAATGGCGTGCAAGCCAAGGGGGTGGAAACCATGACCCAGCCGGGGGTCCCCAGGTGTTATGCTCCACCCCCTGCTGCAACCAGGGCAGACTGCTCACCCCGCCATCTCCCCAAGAGACTTTCTTTTGAGCCAGCATTGACACACTGTGGTTGGTCTTGAGGAAGCTGGAGGACTAAGGAGCATGGAAATCCTGGGTCCATCCACCCAAGGCCAGGGCAGTGTCAGTGGGCATGGGCTTCATGCCAGGGTTGCCAGCGTGGCACTGGTGCCTGCGGGAGGGGCTGGGCCAGAGGCCTGCTGGAAAGACACGGGATTGGGGTAGCACTTGGCAAGAGGCGTGTGTCGTGGAAACTGGACTTTCATGTCCCTCACTCCCCATGAGCTGGAGATGCCCCCACGCCAAGGCTTTCAGTCCCTCTGTCTCTTTCACTGATCTTTTGGGCACCTGTGCCCTCAACTTTCTTCTTCCCTGCCCCCCCCACCAGGAAGTCCTCTTTGGCAGTGGGAGGAACCTGGGGGTTCAGAGAGGGACGGTCACCTGGGCTGAGTGAGATGCAGGGGAGCAAGGAGGAGGGAGAGATGGGGATGGGGGAGAGATGGGGATGATGGAGACTTGGAAGTGGGGAAACCAAGCTGAAAGTGGAGAACTAGAAACTGGGACCTTGGGTGCCCAGAACCTATGGCCAGTCAGCCCTCAGATGTCCAGTGAGCATTCCAGTGCAGGGGCAGCAGAAAGATGGGGCTCCCTTCCCTGTCAGGGCGGGAGAGCTGGGACAGCTCCTTATCTTGTCCCTTCTCCAGAGATTCCCCTTCCACACTTAAAGCATGTTTTGCTGTTGTTTTTAATGGATGGCAGGCGGAAGTAGGAGGAAAAACAACTTGAAGGTGGGCTCCTGGGCCCGGGGAAAAGTAATACATTTGATGAGCTATGGCGACGCGTATTTAGAACCCTTAGCCAGGACCCTGTCCCAAGTTCTCAGGAAAGCCCAAGCAGCAAGAGAAGGAAACTGAGGCTGTGGTGAAACCTAGCCGGGTTGCCCAGCTCTTGGCCTCCAGAACCTTCTGAGTGGGTTTGGTGCCTTGCTCCCCCTCTGCTGCCCTCAGGGGCCCTGGGGGCCTCTGCTCCACAGGACTGGGGTCTCCTGTTGGTCTGGGGCTGCTTGCCTTCTTTCACCCCTCCTTCCCTCCCCACGGCTGGGTGGGGTCCCTGGGCTTGGCTGAGGCCCCTGTGGCCACAGTGTGAGGGCCGGGCGGGGGGACGGCGTCGGCGTTTTTAAAAATAAACCGACCGCAGGGAAACCAACGGAGCCGGCGGGCAGGCAGAGGGGGAGGGGGTGGTCAGGGGGAGAAGGAGGGAGGAGTGGCCTGGTCTGGGGGTTTTCTGGGGCCCAGCACCGTGAGGGTTTTCTCTTAGGTAGGAAATCTGCCTTCCTCCTCCCCCTCCCCCTTTTCTATTTTCCCCTCCTTTTTCTCTGTTTTCCTCTGCCTGCCTTGCCCAGTCTCTTTCCATCCTTCTCTTTCTTTGTTTATTTTGCTTTCCTCTCTCTCGCTCCTTTTTGTCATTTTCCCTTTCTCCTTTTCTGGGTCCCTGCTCCTTTCGGCCTCTTAGGGCCAGTTCTCCCTCTGTCCTCTCTTTCCCGTCCCTGCGGGCTTTTATGTCAGGTCCTCACCCTACAGGGTCCTCTGCTCTGATGAAGTCTCTGGGTCTCTGCCTCTCTCCTTTGCACCCCATGTTTCTACCTCGCCTTTCTGCTAGGGTTTGCCTCCTGCCCCATCAGCTACCCTGCCTCACCCACCCTCTGCTTGGGAGGTAAGAGACTCCGGGGAAACCCTGGCTGGGAAGGACCCAGGGTTTTTGCCATGGCCAGATTTGAGAAAGCTTTTGGTGGCTCAAATTTGAGAGTCCATGAGGTCAACAGGACCTCAGAGAGAGGTAACTGGGCAGAAGGAGCAGCAGGTTTGCATTTGGGGAGTAGTACAGGACTGGTGACTGCACATCCCTCACCCCAACCTTTAGACTCCAGCCCTTCCTCTCGGATTGGTGTCACAGACACATACCACACATACCGCATGCTAGGAGCTGGCGGGCAGGTCTTCGAACCCTGGATTCTTGGGTTCTTTTTCAGCTTTACCAGGAAGGCACCAGATACTTGTTTTTTTGAGGACCTCAGTCAAGGAAATGCACAGGATCAGCTTTTGCGATTATCTTTTTTGGTGGGATTCTCAGCAATGGATGCCTGTCTATGGCAACCATGGATCCTGAAGGGCATCTCCTTCTGGGATGTGTCGAGACTGACTCAGGAAGGGGTAACGTGAGCTCCTGAGGGATGGTGATCTCAGGGTGGTTTGGCCTGGTAGCAGCAGCATGATGGGCATGAGGGGCAATTTGTGTTTCTAAAAGACCTCAGGCCCCGCATCGACATATCTTCCTTCACTCACTGTGCTGGAGGGGTGCAGAGAGACGAGTTGAGTGATCTCTACACGTTAGGGGACACTGAGGCATGGAGCAGTGTGGCTGTGAGCCAGTGTCTTAGCCACCCCAATTCCCTGCCCTGGGCGGGTGTGAGGGCTTCCGGCTCTCCTAGCCCTCCCAAAGGGGTACTAGTTGGCTCCACAAAGCAGGAGGTGCCCAATGCCCGCTTGAAAGACATTCTTCCCTCAGCCACAGTCCTGGCTGGCGGCAGCCCTGTTCCCTCTCAATGTCCCAGTGTCTCCGCCGTCTCTTCCTCTTGCTCCCCAGTCCCAGGGTGCCTGCCAAGAGATTCCTTACCAGGGACATGAGGACACGGCTTGAGGGAGACCAGGCCACTGCCTTAGTCAAGAGATGAAGTAGAGACAGGATGTGAATAGGGATAAAGCTGGGAAAAATCTGGAATGGGGGCAACTACAGTCCCCTAAGTCTTCGCCTTCTCCCCACGCGGCTCTTTCAACATCATCTTTCCTCTCCAAGTCCCTGACCATGGCCTCTGTTCCAAACCCACTTCCAGGGGTCAGGATCCCTAATTCTCACCACATCCAGGTGCTGCCTCTAGCCCCAGCTCTTCTCACAGCCATTTAAGAAGCATCTCCTGTTTCTCGGAGGCCCTTGCACACCCCCAGTGCCACAGTGAGCTCTATGTCCTGCTCCTGGGTTGGGGGTTAGTCTGCAGTCCTAGTCCTCTGCTCTTTTTCCAGACTCTGCCTGAGCTCTGCCCAAGCTCTGCCCTGGGTCCCAGTCCTCACTGCCCCTCCCCCACCCCTCAATTCCCCATCCTCTTCAACTCTCCCTTGACCCCTTTGTTCAGTTCTCCAGGTCTCTGGGTCACAGTCCTGTGTCTCCTCTTCTCCCTCTAAGCAATGCTTCCCTGTCTCCACAGGAGGAAGCTCACTATGGCTCCAGTCCCCTGGCCATGCTGACAGCGGCGTGCAGCAAATTTGGTGGCTCTAGCCCTCTGCGGGACTCAACGACACTGGGCAAAGCAGGCACAAAGAAGCCATACCCTGTGGGCAGTGACCTTTCTGTCCCCAAAGCCATGGGGGATGCCTACCCAGCCCCATTTTCAAGCACCAATGGACTCCTCTCACCAGCAGGCAGTCCTCCAGCACCCACCTCAGGCTACGCCAATGACTACCCTCCCTTTTCCCACTCATTCCCTGGGCCCACGGGCACCCAGGACCCTGGGCTACTAGTGCCCAAGGGGCACAGCTCTTCTGACTGCCTGCCCAGTGTCTACACCTCTCTGGACATGGCACACCCCTATGGCTCCTGGTACAAGGCAGGTATCCATGCAGGCATCTCACCGGGCCCGGGCAATGCTCCCACACCTTGGTGGGACATGCACCCAGGGGGCAACTGGCTAGGTGGTGGGCAGGGCCAGGGTGATGGGCTGCAAGGGACACTGCCCACGGGCCCTGCTCAGCCTCCACTGAACCCCCAGCTGCCCACCTACCCGTCCGACTTTGCCCCCCTGAATCCAGCCCCCTATCCAGCTCCCCACCTCCTGCAACCAGGGCCCCAGCATGTCTTGCCCCAAGATGTCTATAAGCCCAAGGCTGTGGGCAACAGCGGGCAGCTGGAGGGGAGTGCTGGAGCCAAAACCCCTCGAGGTGCAGGCACAGGGGGCAGTGCTGGATACGGGGGCAGTGGAGCAGGGCGCTCTTCCTGCGACTGCCCCAACTGCCAGGAGCTGGAGCGCCTGGGGGCAGCAGCAGCCGGCCTGCGGAAGAAGCCCATTCACAGCTGCCACATCCCCGGCTGCGGCAAAGTGTACGGCAAGGCCTCCCACCTGAAGGCCCACTTGCGCTGGCACACGGGCGAGAGGCCCTTCGTCTGCAACTGGCTCTTCTGCGGCAAGAGGTTCACCCGTTCGGACGAGCTGGAGCGCCACGTGCGCACTCACACCCGGGAGAAGAAGTTCACCTGCCTGCTCTGCTCCAAGCGCTTTACCCGCAGCGACCACCTGAGCAAACACCAGCGCACCCACGGCGAGCCAGGCCCAGGCCCCCCTCCCAGCGGCCCCAAGGAGCTGGGGGAGGGCCGCAGCGCGGGGGAAGAGGAAGCCAGTCAGCCGCCCCGACCTTCGGCCTCGCCGGCACCCCCGGAGAAAGCCCCCGAAGGCAGCCCAGAGCAGAGCAACCTGCTGGAGATCTGAGTCTCCAGCCCCCCGGCTGCCTTGCCAGCCTTTCCTGGCTCTGTGGACCACTGCTTGCCCCTCATTCCCTTTGCCCCATGCATGCTGCCCTTTGGGACTCTCTCCATCTCTTGCCCCTGCCATTCTGGGCCTGGGTATCTCCCTGCACGCCTCCTCACCTCACTTCCTCCCCTTGCCATGAGCCCCTTCCGCAAACTCCCATCTCAGGCCTTCACCTCGTGCCTGATTTCTGCACTCAGGCTTCTTAAATTCTTTCCTCCCCAAGGCTCAGTTTCTCTCTCCTCTGTTCCACACCAACTCACTTTCCCTCCATTTGGGCTCCTAACACATTATTTCTCCATCTCACTAACTACTTGACATGCATCCTTTCTGCTTCCTAAGTTTATTTACCACTATCCCTTAGCTTCCAGGCTCCAGTCTTCCCAACTTTGCAGTCCACTGCCTTCTATGCTCTAGAGCGTTTTTTTTTTTTAACAAACACAATGATGATGAAGATGATGATAATTTATTGCCCCCTGGTGGCCTCTTCTTTAGGGACTAGAGCTTGGGGATTGGGGTTAGTGACCTGGCAGGGAGCAGGGTGCCAAGAGGGAGGCAGACCAGTGGGGATCTGATCCCAAAGATGGGGTGACCCCAGGGTCAGGGAGGCTGCCCCCAGGCCTGTATATTTAACCCTTATGTTCCAAGAGAAATGAATAGTAATAATAATAATTCTATTTATCTAAGTTATGATGACAGGTCAGGTTAGAGTGAGCCGGGGAGGGAAGGGGGTCCATTTCTGCTATGGAAATTTTAGCCAAATGCATCTCTGTCTAAAAAAAGTGATAGTGGAGATCTTGTTAATACAATTTCTATCATCAGGGTCTCAGTTAATGGGGTTTCTCTTAATGGAATCTTTGCTAATAGGGTTGATTAGCTAGATCTCTGTTAAAGAGTTGATGGGGTATCTCACAATTAGGCGATCCCTAATATTTCCAGCCCCGGCCAGAAGCTGTGAAACCTCAAGTCCTATGGAGGGGAGGACTGGAATGTACCCCAGCTCCCTTGACCCCAGAGCAGGTTCTTCCACTGCCCCTCCCCTGACACTATAACCCCATCAGGTTAATCTTTTGTTGCCATGGTTATGGAGAGCTTGCAGCTGCCATCATAGACATGCTCTTTGGGGAAGCCCACCTAACCGGAGGAGGACATTGGTTTGGAGGTGCCTCTCCTGAAGAATAGGTGGGAAAGGCTTTCTCTGAGATCAGAACAAGGAAATCAAGTATTTATTGTCTACTCTGTGCCAGGCGCTGTGTTAGGCTGGTGCCTAGAAGCCATGAGAAAGAAGAATTTATAGAGCTAGGAGGACATAAGTCCCTAAGCTGACTTGGGGGTGTGTCCCAACTTGGGACTTCTGATGCCCCCAACTTCACCTCCAGTGACTTTTAAAGCCGCTTCGTGCCTTTGAATGCCTTTCCTGTGACTTTGGATCCTCCTTTTCTCTCTCTTGCTCCCTCAAGGTCCCCAAGTTAAAGGGTTAAAGCCGCTGGAGCTTGGGGAGAGGGTAATATTGTGGAAGGGACGGGATCACGCCCTCATGGAGTCTTTTTTTTTAATTTAATAAATAAGAGTTCGATTTTAAATGTTGTCTTGGTGAGAAAACAGGAAGGAGGGGAAGAAGTGTGAGCCACAGGATTTCTCCTTGGCAAACCAGAGAGTCCCCGTGGGCATTGTGTCGTGCCCATTTGCACGTTACTGCCGGGGTAGAATACTTCGGGCGGCCGGGTCCTGCGGCGGAGTTTTTTGTTTTTTGGTTTTTTGTGTGTGTGACCGCCCAGCGCTCTCTGCAGAGTTGAGAAAGTGGAGAGATTTCTTTCCCGGCTCTTTCTCGGGCTCGACATCAGCAGAACTGGCCGGGGCAGCGGCCGGGCAGAGCGCCGGCCCCGCTGTCGCCGCGCGGACCACGGAGCGGCCCGGGCCGGGCGAGGTGCGGCTCCCGCGGGCGGACCCGCCTGGCACGTAAGCCGCCCCGGGCCTGGGGCCTGCAATCAGTCGTGCCGGCCACGGAGTTAGCGGAGGAACAAAAGCCACACTGTGGCGACCAGCCCCCAGCTACAATAGGGCTTTGTGCGGCCCCCGCCCCCCAGGGCTCCCCCGCCGCGCGGAGGGGCGCGCGGGCAGCTCGCCTAGCTAGGACCCGACTGCAGGCGGAGCCCCTGTCCGCCGGTGCCCCTCGCGGGCTCGGGAGAGGCGCTGGGCAATGGAGCGGGGGAGGGGTCAGCGGGTCCCAGGCGGCGATCGAGGTGGGGTCGGGCGGCCGTCCCTCTTCCTACCCCGCCCCTGTCCAGGTGCGAAATCTCCTGCCCTCCGGCGGGGCGCGGGGCTTCAAAGGCGCTTTGAAGAAATTCGAGTTCCGAGGACTCTTGCGCGGGCTGGGGGCAGCGGCGGAAGAGCCGTGAGGAAGGGGCGGGGGACGCCTGGGAGCCGGACCGCGAGAGGGGGCAGCCGCAAGTGGACCCCCGGGCCGGCTCTTCGGGACCCCCCAGGGCCTGGCCCTCTCGCCTCCCGGGCTCCGCCTGTTCGGTGCCAGCTCCCGCCCGCCGCAGCCTCGCGGTCCTCCCCTCCCAGGCCCCTCGGCCCCTTTCATCTTCCCTAGACTCGCTTGGGGTTTTGCTGGTTTCTAGGAGATAAAAACCGCCTCAAATAGCGGCGGCGCGCTGCCAGGACAAACAGCGATGGGCGGGCCATGTTCGCCTGGTTACCCGCCCCCGGACGGGGAGCCGGGCTTCAGCGCGCCTGGGAAGGGGCGGCAGGCCGGGGTCCAGGCACCCAGGCGCCCGCGATGCCTTCCGCCTCCCAATGTGGGGCGCCCATTTTATAAGTTTTGGTCTGTGCCTCGGTTTCCTGCTCAGGTCGCAGGGAGGGGCCGGGTGAAGACCGCCCGCTAAGCGTCCCGAGCCCGCGGGGCGGTGGGTCACAGTAACTGTGTCGCCGGGACCGCCGCGCCCCCTGGTGAAGTTAGTGGGGGAGTGCGCTAGGCCTGGACTTCATAGCCTCCCAAGAATCTGCAAATTGTGAAAAACCATTCCGCAAACGTTAAATAAGCTGTATGGGGGAGGCGGTGGCGGAGTATGAATACACATGTTTCTTCTCTCCAGGACACATTAAGGGTAAGAGGCAGGCACCCAGCTGATAATTATAACACAGTCTGTTGGTGAAAATCAGGCTTCATTGCAGGGAGGGTGGAAGTTCTAGGCCTAGGCTGTAGTGAGTTCTTAGGGTATCTGGGGTTGGATGGTGTCATGATTAAGATACAAACAAAAAAACTGTGGGTGGCTTCTCACTGCTCTTTACCAATTGTCACAGTCAGGGGTTCCCACTTTTCCTTCAAACGTGTACTGCTTCCGCTCACAAGGAGAGATTTTCCGGCGAATTTCTCCAAACTACCCCCAGTTTTTACATTCTCTTTTAAGTTTTCTGTGACTTTCCAGGTGAACTAATTACGGAGGGGTGAGCGGATACTCAAAGTGTTTTCTGTGCAGTATCACTTTGGGGCTTTTGGAAATACAGTTTCAACTCTCCACCCTAGAATCTGCATTTTAACAAGATCCTCAGGTGAGTCCTATGTCCATTAACATTCTGGAGCCCCTTGTTTTCTGACCCCGGAATAACTCTCTTGGGGGGAACTTTTCATGAGGAAGGGGAAGCAAACACAGAATCCAAGAATGCTAAGCTAGAATGCCTCCTAGATTCTCGAATGCTACTGGCTGCTCTTGGGAGTGGGAACTATGCCTTATGCAGTTCTATGTCCTCAGAGCATGAAATTGCTTATTAATATTTGTTAAATGAATGAACCAACACCCAAGGTTACCTGCTTTATGCAGAGTTGTATGGCTAATAATCTCTAATATCTATTTAGCACTTCACAATTTATTAAATGGCTTCATTTCCATTATTCTGTATGGGAAACAACCATGTGTAATAATTAAACACTCTGCAAGTGAGAAAGATGAAGCTCAAAGAATTCAACGATTTTTCCAAAGCCACGGAGCTTTTAAGAAGAGGAGCCCCTTTCTGCATTAGACTCCAGTGCTAGTTCCATCCTTTGGAGTTAGAATAAGATCAGTTTCATTAAAAAAAAAATTGAAGTATAGTTGATTTACAATATATTAGTTTCAGGTGAATACAACTTAGTGATTTGATATTTTAATAGATTATACTCCATAAGTTACAAAACATTAGCTATATTCCCTGTGCTGTACATTACATCCTTGTAATGTATTTATTTTATACCTTGTAGTTTGAACACTTAATCGCCTTCACCTATTTTGCTCCTCTCCTCTCCACCTCACTATTATTCTGAAGTCAAAATGCCTGGGT
The DNA here is from genome assembly GCF_048564905.1 of Vicugna pacos. Lineage (NCBI taxonomy): Eukaryota > Metazoa > Chordata > Mammalia > Artiodactyla > Camelidae > Vicugna > Vicugna pacos. The sequence continues at coordinate 10,121,833 of NC_132998.1, forward strand.
TTGATACTCTTAGGTCCGATTTCCCTGTGCTTCACTTTCTTCATGTTGATTTAACAGTACCTACCTCATGGGGTTGTTGTAAAGATTATACAAACACTTACAATAATTAGTGCTCAGGAAATGTTATTTCCCAACTCTTCCCACTTTTCCTTCCAGGAGGCTTAACCCTATGGGCTCTGGCGGGCGCAGCCCTTTCCCTCCCAAGGTCTCCCGCCTGACTTTCCTCCTTCCGGAGGTTTTTTTCCCTCAGCTTTCCAGCCAGCGGCCCGGGACACAGTCGGTATTTTCCTCTGGGCGATACACAGTCCCAGAAGAGTTTAATTAGGTACTTCCCTGAACGTGGCTTATTTTGGGCTTTCTTAGCGCTGAGAGTGAGTGGGAGACTGTGTTGGGGAATTTGGAGCTGGGAAAAACAGCAGTCTCACAGGAAAACAAAACAAAACACCGTTCTGACCCTTAACTAGGGGTTAGCCCTGGGGACGCGTCCGCGCCGCTCCCCCTCCGACCGCCAGGCGGCGCGCGAGGACGCCCCGGAAATGTGTCCCTTGACTGCGCACCAATGCTTCGTCTCCGTTACTCTTCCAATCACTTCCGTTGAGCGTTGCAACGCCGTTTGTCTCAGGCGGCTACCCGTACGCATCCGAATCTAGCCCGGGAACTAAGAGTCAGAGGAGTGGGATCCGGCGAGTTTGCTGATTCCGGACGTGCTCGGGACCGGGAAGATGTGTTCCCTGGGGTTATTCCCTCCGCCGCCGCCAAGGGGACAAGTCACCCTATACGAGCACAATAACGAGCTGGTGACAGGGAGTAGCTATGAGAGTCCGCCTCCCGACTTCCGGGGCCAGGTAGCTAGAGCGATGAGGGAGGAGACCTACAGGCATGGAGGGCGGAGTCGGAGAGAATGGAGGAACAAAGGCAGCGTGACAGGGGCGGGGTCGCGGTCCCCAGGCTGCAGGACCGGAAACAGCCTGGCCTGGGCTGGGATGTATTTTAGAACTGGGATTGGAGGATGTAATGAAGGAGGATGAAGGATGCTGAGGATCTGTGGAGCCTAGAGAGAATGGGGAGCGTGAGGGCAAATCTAGGGGATGTGAGGGTGCAGAAGAACTTATGCAAAGTCGGGGACAGTATTTGGGAAAACTAGGAAGGCGCAACCTGGAGCGTTTTTTCCCGTGGTGTTCCTGGGAAGGAAAAGGAAGAGAAACTGACGTTTATTGAGCGATTGCTCTGTAAGAAGGAGGCTCTGAGTCAAGTGTTCTCCACAGTGTTTTAATAATGTGACTTAATAATCGCAGCAACCTTGTTATCCTAGTTTTACAGATAAGGGAGCTAAGACCTGTTTCCCAGTTCCACAAGTGTTTTATTTGTGGAAATAGGAAACAGGTCTGTGGAGCCTCTCACCCTTAGCCCAGCCACAGTTGGAGATGTCAGGGAGTTCAGCAGAGATCTGAGGAAGGGACTGACTCACTGTCATGCCTCTCACTTCTGGCTATAGTGGATCAATCTTCCTGTCCTAAACCTCACTAAGGATCCTCTGAAGACCCCTGGGAGGCTGGACCATGGCACAAGAACTGCCTTTATCCATCACCGGGAGCAAGTGTGGAAGAGATGCATCAACATTTGGTGAGAAAGGGTCTCCTGGGCCGTAGTCTGCAGATGCTGGAGGAAATGAGGTCACCACACCTCTGCCTTGAGCCTCCAGACTTTCTCTAGCTCAGAGCTGTCACTCCTTCAAAGTATCAAATTATCAGTCCTTTCAAGGGTGGAACTCAAGGCTGTGCAGCAGTAGTTCCATTTCATCTCGTGACTTGCCTTCCTTTCTGATTTGATTATATGAATCTGTTCCTTGCCTCCTCTTCATGTCATTAGCACTTTCTGAGCCTTCACCTCAGCAAGGTTAGGTATTAGGTGACAGTTCTTAATTTCATACGCAGGTCATTCATTTTGCATGTGTAGGAGTGGAGCCATACAGCCTGGATTCACTTCCTGGCTATGCCATTCTTTAGCTGTGTGACCTTAGGCAAGTTACTTAATCACTCTGTTCCTCAGTTTCTTCAGCTGTGAAATGGAACCTGTCTTACAAGGTAGTAGTGATGATTAAATGACTAAAACACTTAGAAAACAGTCCCTGGCCCATGTCAATCTCTTCAGGTGTTAGCTATTATTATTATCATTGTCACGTGTAGAGTGAATTCCTACAAATGAAGTAGCTGGGTTCAAAGGTCTTTTCATTTGTAATTTCATGAGAAATTGCCAAATAGTCCTCCGTTTAAATTATACACATTTACAGTCCCACCAGCAGTTTATGAGAGTGCCTGTTTCTCAACACATGAGTATCAAACTCTGATATTTGGTCTTGCATTATAATTTAATTTGCATGTTTCTTTGAGTGAAGTTAAACATCAGTTCATGGTCTGAAAAGCCACTGAGTCCTGGATTCTTCCTCACTTCCTGCCTCTCTAGCTGTTGCTTCTCTTCTGGATGTCTCTTAGACGTTTGTGTCCTGGGCTGGACTTGTGACTGATGTGCTACACCTGGGTGTTCACTTGTCTGCCATGCCCCGAGTCAGATATTCCCCCAGCTTCACCCACTCAGTAGGTTCAAAATCAGTCTCTTCATTTCCCTCTCCAAACCAGCTTCTTCCTTGTGTTTTTAATCTCAAGGAGTGGCCTTACTAATCATACAGGAGCAAGTGGTTTGAGTGTAGGCTCTGGGGCAGACAGACAGGTTGAATCCTGACTCTGCTACTTCCTACCTAGGTCACCTTGGTAATTAACCTCTTCACGCTCTTCGCTCATCTAAAAATGCAGGTCATAACAATACCTAGTTAGGAGGGTTGTGATAACGGCAAAATTAGATGATGCCTGTGAAGCAGCCAGCTCAGCCCTGGCTCACTGTGAGCGATACTAACTGCTGTAATTATCACCTAGGGGGTTCCCTTTGATATTACTCTTTCCCTTACTAATGTCTAATTAGTCCTCAAATCCTGTCCCTTCTACTCCCTCCAGCTGTCAAATCTGTCTTTTCTCCATCCCCAGCGGTTCAGGCCACTTTGTTCTAGATTCCTGAATAGCCGCTTTTTTTTTTTTTTTTAAACTGAAGTACAATTACAATGTATCAATTTCTGGTGTACAGCACAGTGTCCCAATCATGCATATACATACATATATTTGTTTTCATATTCTCTTTCATTAAAGGTTATTACAAGATATTGAATATAGTTCCTTGTGCTATACAGAAGAAACTTTTTCTTAAAATCTATTTTTGTATATAGTGGGTAACATTTGCAAATCTCAAACTCCCAAATTTATCCCTTCCTGCCCCTTTTCCCCAGTAACCATAAGACTGTTTACTATGTCTGCAAGTCTGTTTCTGATTTGTAGATGAGTTCATAGTGTCTTTTTTTTTAGATTCCACATATGAGTGATATCATATAGTATTTTTCTTCCTCTTTCTTGTTTATTTCACTTAGAATGATAATCTCCATGTCCATCCATGTTGCTGCAAATGGCATTATTTTATTTTTTTATGGCTGAGTAGTATTCCATTGTATAAATATACCACAACTTCTTTATCCAGTCATCTGTTGATGGACATTTAGGTTGCTTCCATGTCTTGGCTATTGTATACAGTATTGCTATGAACATTGGGGTGCATGTATCTTCCGAATAACCTCTTAATCCATCTCTTTCTCTCCATTCTTGTCCCCCTCTAACCTCCAGCTAGACTGATCTTTCTAAAACGCCAGTGTGACCAGTATATTCCTTTGCTTAACTCCTTCCTTGGCTTTCCATTCATGGTCTTAGGGCAAGTCTTGATTCCTTGATCTGCGTAGAAAGCCCTAAAAGCCCTCTGAACCTTAGTTGCCTCATTGGTAAAATGGGCAGAATGGGCGATGATTAAATGAAAGGACAATATAAAGTGCATGGCACACAGTTGCCACTTATTAAATGTGAGAATTCTCATTTTTTGGAGGGGGGAGGTAATTATTTACCACTGAGCTATACCCTCCCCCTGATTATTTTATCTTTTTTTTAAGTGTTCTTATTTTTAATCCATGTTTATTGAATGGATGGATGGATGGGTGGGTGAACTTAGAGGGGAGACTGAAGGGAACAGAATAATCTGACTCGCAGCTTCCTCTCCTCATCAGGCGCGACGTGGGCCTTTTTGGGGTACTAAATGAAATTGCAAACTCAGAGGAGGAGGGTAAGTGTGTTTACCTTCAGCCTTCTCTAGATTTATAGTTGCCATCTCCCGTCCATTGTCTCCCTAATTCATCCCAGTACCTGGTGGCCTTTTCCTTTAGCCCTCTATTTCCTGGCCCAGTTGTCTCCACTTCTCCTCCCCTTCTTCCTACCCCACATACCTCGGACTGAGTGTCCAGAGCACTTGGTGGGTGGGAGGAACTGGGATGTGCTTGTCCTTGCTCGTCCGTCACCCCAGAGGGTGCCTAGTGAGAACCCTGTGAATGGTTTAATCAGAACTGCTTCCTCAACCCCACAGTGTTTGAGTGGGTGAAGACGGCGTCCAGCTGGGCCCTGGCCCTCTGTCGATGGGCCTCCTCCCTCCATGGGTCCCTGTTCCCCCATCTGTCTGTAAGTTTGGCTTCCTCCCCGGCCCTCCCCCACTCCCGTCCCCTCTCCACTTCCTGTCCCTTAAGGTCAGGGTGGGATGGGCAGACTGCAGAGGGCAGGAATGGTCCAGCTCCGCCCTAGGAGTGTTGAGGGGATAAGCTCTCTTTGTTCCCGTGTATCCTCTGTCCACTTTGTTCTTGTAGCTCAGGAGCGAAGATCTGATCGCTGAATTTGCCCAAGTCACCAACTGGTGAGTGTACAAGCTCTGTGGCTTCTGCGCAAAGGAGGTCCCGAACCTTGAAACTTCTTTTGGGGAGAGGGAAACCAGGGCAGAGACTCTTCCCACCCCTTTCCTGACTGCTTCCCCGATTCTCACTCCTTCTACTTCCCAAAAAAGGAATAAAATAACAAGTGAAAATATTAACATCCTCATGTGAAAGGGAATCAGCTCGGGGGCCCGGGAATGGCGAGGCGCAGGCTCAGCCTCTTTGTGCTCACCCCCGCCCCAGGTCCAGCTGCTGCTTGAGGGTCTTTGCGTGGCACCCCCACACCAACAAGTTCGCGGTGGCCCTGCTGGATGACTCAATCCGTGTGTATAATGCCAACAGGTATGTGGGGGGCGTACTGGGCGGGCTGACTCGTCAGTTTCCATAGGTCAGCCCCCACTTCCCTCTCCAGTCTTGAGGCCCAGGGAGCCCTGAGTTCCCAGGCCTGATCCGCAGGGCTCCTTCCAGAATTGGGGCTGGGGGGAGGGGCGCCCACAACTGGATGTGTCCTCTTTCCACATCCAGCCTCTATGCTGTCCTTCTGTCCTGTGATGCCCCGAGACCCAGGGTGATCAGCTCTTTTTGTGTTTCCTTCCTCAACTACCCTCAGCTTCCCTGAGCCTTTGTGTCCCTGCTTTGACTTGGTCCCCTTCCCTCTCACCCCAGCACTATAGTCCCCTCCCTGAAGCACCGGCTGCAGCGAAATGTGGCGGCCCTAGCTTGGAAGCCCCTCAGTGCCTCCGTCTTGGCTGTGGCCTGTCAGAGCTGCATTCTCATTTGGACCCTGGACCCCACCTCCTTGTCTACCCGGTGAGTCCCAGCAGTCTTTCTCTTACTTTGGCCAGAGGGTTATGTTCATGCTGGGGTGGTGAGGAGGTTTGGAGGGGGAAGTTCTTTGTCCTCACAGCACTTCCAGGGCTCTGGAAGAGAAGGACCTAAGGCCAATGGGGAGGTGCTGAGAAGCTCTAATCTAGAGAAAGGGATAGAGCTGAGGGCTTCTGGGATTGTGGGGAGTGTGTACTTCTGGTTCGTGGAATGGAAAGACGGTCTCTTTTAGAAGACTGTCAGATGAAACTGGAAGAATCCCCATGAGAACTAAATATAAAACCAGAAACTGGTTCTTTAAATTATGAATAAAGAAGAAAATCTTTTGGCCAGCTTTATTAAGGTAAAAGAGAAAATCAAAGTACACAAAGTATTTTCAGAATGGGAAAGGAGAGATAATCACAAATATGAAAGAAAATAGAAGACTTATTAGAGAATATTATATGCAAGCTTAGACCAATAAATTTGAAAACCTAAAGGAAATAATTGATTTTCTAGCAAAATATATATTACCAAAGTGAACTGTAGAAGAATTAAAATGGATGATCCCTACCATTAAAAAACATGCCAGGCTGAGATGGTTTTCTGAGATTTCCATTTAATTGTCAAAGAAAAGATAATCTCCACATTACTTGAACTAATCCAGATCATAGAATAATTTGGAAAGCCTCCTGATTTATTATTTTCTTTTTAATAAGCTTTATTTGGGCATAGTTTTAGATTTTGAGAAAAGTTGCAAAGACAGTACAGGGAGTTTCGGTACATCCTTCACACAGTTTCCCTCATTGTTAACATCTGATATTATCACGTTCCATTTTTCAAACTTCAGAAACTGACATGTGTACATTGTTATTAACCAAACTCCAGACTTTTTTGAGATTTTTTTTCTGTTAGTGTCGTCTTTCTGTCCCAGGATCCATCCTGATTTATTTTTATTTTTTTAACCCTGATTTATTTTTATAAAGCTAATGTAACCCTAAACCTGACAATAGGTAGTACAAGAAAGAAAATATTTGAGCATAGATTTTAAAATCCTAAATAAAATATTAGCAAATAGAGTCCAAAAGCATATTAAAAAAAAATCTTAAGTAGAATTTTCCAGAAATTAAAGACTAGTCACCATTAGAAAATCTATTTAAATGACTTATTAGCAAATTAAAGGAGAAAATGTTTGTATTAATAAATGCACTTCTCAGAAAGCAGACTTTTCAGTTGAAAACATACAGTAAATAGGAATACAAAGAGATGACCTAAACATAAGAGTATATACTCAAAATCAATAGCTACCATATTAAATAGTGAAATAGGAAATACTAACGGTGTTTCCAATAATGTCAAGATAAATATAGAGATGTTGTTATCATTATTAATCAATATTAATTTTGAAGGTTCTTGTGAGTACATTGAGACAAGAAAAAGAAACGTCTTGAGAGAGAAGAGAAAATTATTTTTATTTGGAGATATGATTTTATACCTAGATAATACAAGAGATTCAACTAAAATAAACCTATTTAATAAGGAATTTATTAGGTCAGGTAGCTGGATCCAAGAAACTGAAAGTGTAATAACTTTCCTTTGTATCAGCAATAATCAGTTGAGAAATTGCAGTGGAAAAAACACTCTACTTACAATAGGTACAACAATTACTTTAAATTACTAGGAATAAATTGTTACATTTAATTTATTAGACACCTGAAGAAAGTGATTGAAGAATATTAAACAAGAGCTGAATTAGTGGAGGGACATGCTATATTCCTGGTAGGAAAATGTAATCATAAAGATGTCCAGTAAAGTGTATTTTCCATCAGAATTCTGCTAGGTTTTGTTTGTTTTTGTGAACTAGACAAAATGATATTTAGAGTTTTTATGAAAGAATAACTGTGGAAGAATCGCCAAGAGAAGCTTGAAAAGGAAGACTATCCAGAAGAGATTGCCCCACCAGGTATTAAAGTATTTTAAGAAGTTACAGTCAGAGAAAGCTGTTAGCATAAGATCAGAAAAACAGAGCAATGTAACAGAACAACATTCAGGAAAGATCTAAGAATTTATGGCAATTTTTTTTAAATTGATGTATAGTCAGTTACAATGTATCAATGTCCAGTGTACAGCATAATGTCCAGTCATACATATATATAACATGGCAGTTTAATACATGATGAATTTGGCTTTGCATTGCAGTAGAGAAATTTAGACTTCTTTCTTTTTTTCTTTTTTAGTGGTTTTGGCATAATTGACTATCCATTTAGAAAATAATAAAATTTGTCCTTGCTTCACACTATATATACATAAATTCCAAGCAAACAAAAGAACTAGATGCCGAAATACATAAAAGGACTAGAATATATAGACATTTTTTGCCCATTTGGAATGATAGTATTATTAAAATTGAAATATTTGATAATATCTAGTATTAGCAGGATTAGGGAAATGGTAGAGTATATTGTGGTACAAACTTTTTAGAAAATAATTTGCTGGCATATTTATATTTTGAAAGGTGCAAGCCTTTTTTTTTACCCACAATTCCATTTTAATACTCTTCTACACAAATAATGACATGAGTACATAAAGAAATAGATCTAGAGAATATTGTTTGAAGCACTGTTTGTAATAAAAAATTACAAACAAGTGAAATGTCCGTTTATGGAGGCATGACTGAATAAATTACAGTTCATCTACTGAGTGGAATACAGGAGCCACTGAAAAGAATGAGACAGATCTCTGTGAACTGATTTATTATAAAGTTAAGAGAATAAGTTGTAGACCTAAGATAATTTGTAGGTGACCCCAAACCTCATTAGAGCTAAAGGTGGTTTTAGTTAGGAGGAAGAGGGACAAGGTGGCATTAATTCAGACAGTAGCCTGTGCCTGTCAGGCCAAGTACGTGGCTCTGAAGACTCAGGGCTGACCAGCATAGCCGGGGTCCTCAGCTAGTTCCAGCCTACTGGGGGAGGTAGCCACAAGGGCCATCTTTGACCAGCAGAAAAGGATGCAGGAGCACAGAGGGAAGCTAGTTCTGACAAGGAAAGGCAGAAAGACAGGTTTGGGAGCACAGGATGAGTTCTGGGAAGTGGCAGGTAAGTCTAGAAAGATGAGACTGGAACCTTGAGGTGGTCATGGATCATCCCAGGCTCCAGCAGGATGGTCCTGTGGGGAGAAGGCCCTCATCTGGATCAGAGCTTGCATCTCCCCAGCTCAGTGCCTCTAGTTTTATGGGTCAGAAGTTTTTGCCTCTTTCAGGCTTACTCCCTTTTACCCGTTTTCCTCCCTGGAACTCCTGGTGGTAACTGCCCTTTCTTCCTTTTTAAAAATTTTTTTTCTTTTAACTTTCCACGATCCTTACTTATTTTCCCCAACCTGGATTTGAGCTCAGAGTGGCCACTGGGATCTGGAAGCTTTAGCCGGAGGAGGCAAGGGAATAGAATCACGGGGCTTTCTTCTTGTCCTCTTCTCACTCCACACTGTTTCCCCTCGGCAGACCCTCTTCTGGCTGTGCCCAAGTGCTCTCTCACCCTGGGCACACACCTGTCACCAGCTTGGCCTGGGCCCCCAGTGGGGGGCGGCTGCTCTCAGCTTCACCTGTGGATGCTGCCATCCTGGTGAGTTAGTCCCCACTCCTCTTTCTGTCGGAAAAGAGCCTTCTTCACCTAGTGGTGGGAAATACCCTGGGGGAAGGAGAGGAAGAGTCGTCCATTCACTGTTTTGTTTTTTAATGTTAAACATTTTTTTGTGGGGTGTCATTCAATTTTAAACTTATCCAGGGAAGGCGCTACACCAGCCCAACCCCTCAGATGTAAAATTCCACCTGCTGTCATTGTAAACATAAACCTATTTCCTCCTGTTCTTTAAAATTTTTTGTAGACTTTTTTGGAGGGGGTGACTAGGTTAGTTTATTTATTTTTAAACGGAGGTCCTGGGGACTGAAGTGCGCTAAGAGCACTAAGATGCGCTCTACCGCTGCGCTGTGCCCTGTATCTCCTGTTTTAAGTGCCTTTCCTGCTTCTTCCCCTCTCTGGTTCTTTGTACCTTAAGGAAGGGCAGCCCCTTGTGGAGTGATAGGGATGCTTGAGTCTCCTGTCTCATTCTGCCCCTCTCTCCAGGTATGGGATGTCTCAACAGAGACCTGTGTTCCTCTTCCTTGGTTTCGGGGAGGTGGGGTTACCAACCTGCTCTGGTCCCCAGATGGCAGCAAAGTCCTGGCTACCACTCCTTCAGCTGTTTTTCGGTGAGTTGGGGGAGGGCAGTGGGAGGGTAGGAACGCCCCAGAGAAAGGCACCAGGCTCCTGGAACTTCCAGCAGCACAGCCCTATGTCCCCGTTCCCATTCGCTGACCTGACCTGACCTGACCTGGGACTGACAGGGAGGTTATTTCAAGTTGTGGCACCCAGAGGTTCTAAGCTGTGACCTGTCTCTCTCCGGCACAGAGTCTGGGAGGCCCAGATGTGGACTTGCGAGAGGTGGCCTACGCTGTCAGGGCGATGTCAGGTAGGAGGGGACTGTGCGTCCCAGGAGCTGGGGAGGAGGGGGGCCCTGCTCCCCCCCACCTCCTCTACTTCTCTCCCTCCTGTATACCCCTCCTATATTCCCATAGACCACCCTTTCTTGCTTTTTGCTCCCTGACCCCAGACTGGCTGCTGGAGCCCTGATGGAAGCCGCCTGCTGTTCACAGTGTTGGGGGAACCGCTGATTTACTCCTTATCATTCCCTGAACGTTGTGGTGAGTTGGGGGAGATCCCCAGATGCAGAAGATCTGGGGAGTCGGAGGGAGGCAGGAACCCTCTGGAATATGATGCTCTGAAGGATAAAGGGGAGTAAAGATGCTTAGGAAACTTAAGATGAGTTGATGCTGGTGGTGGAGAGGAGGCAGGGGACCAGTGAGAGGCCTGCTTCCTGTATGTAAGAGCCTCTGCCCTGATCCACAGGTGAGGGAAAGGGGGGCGTTGGAGGTGCAAAGTCAGCAATGATCGTAGCAGATCTGTCTGAGACGACAGTACAAACACCGGATGGAGAGGAAAGGTGAGTGGGGTGGGTGAGGGAGGGGCAGTGGGACGAAGGTGGGAGGGATGACACTGAGCCCTCCCAACCTGCTGTTCTGACCCAGACTTGGGGGAGAGGCTCACTCCATGGTCTGGGACCCGAGTGGAGAACGGCTGGCTGTGCTCATGAAAGGTAAGAGGTGGGGAGGAAGGTCTTTGCTCAGGCCGGCCTCCCATTTACCACGTGTATCCATGCCCCGGTTGCAGTTTCCCTGCCCCTGCCCTGGGATGCAGCCTCCTGAGTTCCTTCCTATCCCGGCATCCTCTTATAGGAAATCCACGGGTCCAGAATGGGAAACCAGTCATCCTCCTTTTTCGCACTCGAAACAGCCCTGTGTTTGAGCTACTTCCTTGGTAAGTGCTAGGCAGGCCATTAAGTCTGGGTTCCTCACTGGCCTTCCTTTACCAAACCCACATCCCACGTCCCACTGCACCTGCCTTCTGCCTTCAGCAGCCCACTCACCATTTCTTCCTCTCCTAGCGGCATTATTCAGGGGGAGCCAGGAGCCCAGGCCCAGCTCATCACCTTCCATCCTTCCTTCAGCAAAGGAGCTCTGCTCAGTGTGGTGAGTGGGCCAGGCTGCTGGGGTTTCAGGAGCAGGAGGAGTAGGGGGCCGCGGCTGCTGTGTGGCTCTGGAGTGTAGCCTTCTTTGGGCCCAGGCTCTGATACACTCTTCTTTCGCCTCTCTCTGCAGTGCTGGTCCACAGGCCGGATTGCCCACATCCCTTTGTACTTTGTCAACGCCCAGTTTCCACGTTTTAGCCCGGTGCTTAGCCGAACCCAAGAGCCCCCAGCTGGGGGCGGAGGCTCTATTCACGATCTGCCTCTCTTTACTGAGACATCCCCAATCTCTGCCCCTTGGGACCCTCTCCCAGGGCCACCCCCTGCTCGGCCCCACTCCCCTCATTCCCACTTCCAGTAATAAAAAATGTCCTTTTTTGTTTTCTGTTCAATTACAAGACTGTCTTTTCCAGGGCACTGCATTGGGGTATAGTGAAGAAAAAAAAGGGCATTGACTTTTGGTTAAGATCTTGGTTCTTTCACTGTTTCATCACTTCTTGTGATGAATTCGGTCAAGTTTTGAATTTGGTCAAGCTATTTAACCTTAGGAACTAGGTGGTTTTCCAATGATTTGTAAAGCAAAGCTCAGAAAATACCTTGCATAGGCTCTGGCACAGGTAGGTGTCACACTCCTCCCAGGTTTCAGCAAGTTCCCAGAATGGTGTGGGGCAGTGATGGAGCGACACTTGGTCAGTCTGAGATGGAAGAAATTTTATTGGCCTAGGGGATGTGTGGGAGGCACAGGTGCAGGGTACTGGGCCAAGGTGGCACGGGCCATGCTCAAGGCACCCTCTCGGGTCCGGTGCCCGCCAATGAAGCCACTGGTGTGGACAAAGACACAGCCAGGAATCCCACTGACCTGGTCCAGGGCATCATCCCGAAGACCCCGCCATGGCTCTGGCAGGGGCAGCCTATGAATGAGCAGAAAGAAGGAGCTGCTAGGAGCAAATGAAGGCCTTGAAGAACCGGGAGAGGGGTAGCAGAGGCAGTGTTGGTGGCCTCCTCTGAGAGGGTCGAAATAAGCCTGAAGGGCTGCAGGGTGGTCCCCTGGGGCCTCACCTGCTCTGGAATGAATGGAGCTCCTTAGGCACACACTGTACCCGCCACTGTCCAGCCTGGTCAGTGTAGATAACAAAGGCGATGGTCACCGGCGGGGACAGCCCCGATTCCAGGTGGTAGAGATGCTCCTTCCAGGGGCATCCACCTTTTGCCAGTTCTATTATCTCCCCACTTGAGTCTACCTGAAAGGGAAGCAGAGCAAGGCAAGAAGACTTAGGGTAGGAGCAGGAGTCCTGGTGACTGGCAGCCCGCCAGCAGTCACTGACTCCTGAGCCCCAGTGCCTCCTCCCAGGCCTATACCTGGAATCGCTGGGCCAGGGCCTCTTCCACCAGGGCCCGGGCTGGCAGCCAGCTGTGCTGGTAGAATTCTAGTCTCTGCAGAAACTCCTCGCGAACCAGATCCATTGCACGCTTGAATCCTTCCTGGGAATTATGTGGGAATGAGAACCAGGGTGCTGGCTGGAACTCTGGACTTTGCTAGGGCCTGATGGGGGCAACCACTCTCATTTCCTCCCCAGAGCTTCCTACACACCTCATGGGCTCTTCCCCGGGGCCCTCCCTACCTCAGTGTCTTGGTTGGGCTGGTTCCAGGTGGGATTAAGCCGAGCAACCCGGGCGCTCAGCGTAGTAGTCACCGCATAACGAGGCTGTCCCTCCTCCCACTGGGAGATGCCATTGTCCACTGCATCCAACTCCTCCACGAAGTTCTCGTATATCTAAGATAGCAGGAGGAGGAATGCTCTGGAGGGCGCCTACCACTTGCACAAAGCTTTGTAGGTTTCAAAGTTTACGCATATACACTGTTATTTAATCTTAACAGCCGTGCGATGATCTCTCAACATGAGCTGAATGAGGAAAGGGGGAGCTGGGGAGTTCAGCAACTTGCTAAAGGTCAGCGAGCAAACAGTGCTGGGGCTAGAATTCAGGTCACCTGATTTCTAATCCAGTACTCACTCTACTGCCACTCAAAGCCTGAGCCAAGGCCGGCATGTGTGGGGAAGGGGCTGCTGACTTCTGAATGGGAAGGTCTTGAGTTCTGTAAGGGGCTCGGTGGGAGTGGATCCCTATGGCTGAGGTGGGGGTAAATCTCCAGGTGGGCTGAGTAGGCTACTGAGTAATCCAGTTAAGGAGGCATGAGAGGGTCTGGCTAAGCACACCAGTCGGGTGGAGATGAGTACTGGACTGGACATCAAGAGCTGGGATGTGGGCCCAGGGAAGCCCACGATATGTAACATGGCATTAGCAGTTGCTGCATCTCCTGAGCCTAAAGAGGTGGTAGGACAATGCCTCAAGAATTTGGGGGATTATCAGTGTTTAATGCAACACTGCCTTTCAAAATAGGCCCATATATCACACCTGTGGTATGTAGAAAAAGTGCTCCTCTCAGGGAGAGCTGAAAAAGAACTCTATGCCTGGCACCTCTTGGTCTGGACCCCAACCCAAAGCTCAGTTAAAACCTGGGTGTAACTTTAATATACAAAATATGTAAACAGCTCATACAACTGAATAGCCAAAAAGCAACCCAACTTAAAAAAAGGACATTAAGAGTTGAATACACATTTTTCCAAAGAAGACATACCAATGGCCAACAGGAGCATGAAAGATGTTCAACATCATTAATCATCAGAGAAATGTACATTAAAACCGCAATGAGATATCACCTCGCACCTGTCAGAACGGCTACCATCAAAAAGACCACAGACAAATGTTAGTGAGGATGTGGAGGAAAGAAAACCCTTGTACACTGCTGGTGGAAATGTAAATTGGCACAGTCACTGTGGAGAGCAGTACGGAGGTTCCTCTAAAAACTAAAAATAAAACTCTCATGTGACCCAACAATCCCACTGCTGGGTATATATCCAAAAAAGAAAGAAAAAACCAAACTGAGAACACAATTGGAAAAGAGACATGCACCCAAATGTTCATAGCAGCATTATTTACAATAGCCAAGATATGGAAGCAACTTAAAAAGTGTCCAACAGATGACTGGATAAAGAAGATGTGGTATATGTACACACACATATATACATACCATGAAATACTACTCAGCTGTTAAAAAAATGTTCCATTTGCAACAATATGGTTGGAACTGCAGGATATTATGCTTAGTGAAATAAGTCAGAGAAAGACAAGTACTGTATGTTATCACTTATATGTGGAATCAAAAAATTAACGAATTTTTGAGAAACAGACTCACAGAGAAACCAGTGGTTACCAGTGGGAAGGGGGAGGGGCAAGACAGGCGTAGGGGATTAAAGGGTAAAAACTATAAGATAAACTACAAAGATATATTGTACACCACAGGGAATAAAGCCAATATTTTATAACTATAAATGGAGTATAACCTTTAAAACTGTGAATCACTATGTTGTACACCTGAAACTTACATAACACTGTACATCAGCTACACCTCAATTAAAAAAATAAAACAATAAAAATTAAAAAACCTTAGGTATAATTTAGTTCAATTGCTTAGAAACCCCTCAGCAGTAGAAGGGAAAACTGACCCAGTCTGAAACCTCAGTATTCCAAAAGCTCCAATTTAACTGTTTATACTTCTCCACATTTTTGGGTCACACGAATGCTGTGTCACAGGGGATGATAGGCAAGTTGAGACAGAACTGAACTCAACAGCCTACCTGCAAAAAAACCAGAGCTGAATGAACCTGAAGTTTGACTTGTGACCTTCAGAGGAGCAGGGTCAAGCAGGGTCAAGAATCATCATCTGACAAAGACATGCACGCCAGGGCCACTAGCCTGTTCCTTCCCCAGCAGCCGGCACCTGCTGAGCTGCCTGCAGGAGGCACTGGCAGAACCTGCCGAGGTTTTCATAATCAAACCCTTCCCATCCTGGCTTCCCTGGTTTCCCTGGTCGTGTGCCTCCGGCGAATATAGCGGTGCCTACGATATGCTGCTCTCCACCTTCAGGGCAGTCAGAATCTCAGCCATATGCTTCCAAACACAAGCTACCTCCTCTATTACCAAGCTGTTGAATGATCATATGTGTGTGTCAGGTCAAGAAAAAGACTGGGGAACACTGCTTTTTAGTTTCCAAAGCCCTTCCTGACATATTACCTTACCCACTTCTCACAACCACCCCAGGATGGAGGCAGGAAAGAGGTGACTATCCCTTTGTGAGATGAGCCCAACTGAGGGAGAGGGCGGTGGGCCAGCACGGGTCAGGAACCCTGACCTGAGCCCAGTCCTGAGTGTGGTGTGAGCGCCATGCCAGCCGGCCTGGTGGAGATGCACGTGTGGAGCATCTCTGTCCTTGGGTCCCCACCTTGTCATAGAGGGTGCCCACCATGTTGTCCTCTTCGCTAGTGCCCAGCAACTGGGCCAGCAGCTTGTGCCCGAAGTGCAGATAGATGAGTCCCGCACTGCTCAGCTTGGTCTGCCACGGCTTCCCCGGGGACAGGGAGCTCATGGTCTCTGTGAAAGACCTGAGGAGCACAGGGAGGTGGGGCTGAGGCAGAGTCGCTCCAATTAACCTGCCGTGTGTGCGCACGTGCAGGCACAGTGGGGTGGGGAGAAGGGAGAGTACCTTGGGAGCTGGGAGAAAGCTCTGCTGGCAAGGTTTTGGCTTGTCCTCAGGGGCCTACAGGGACCCCAGTTTGAAGACTCCATTCATGCATTCATTTGGCAATGGTAAACTCAATGTTTACCACGCGCCAGGCTTTGTGTTGCACTGTTACAGATGAAAAAACTAAGGCCCTGTCCCTGCCTTCAAGTTTATCCACCTAAAGAAGACACCCACACAAACAACCAAGCAAATGCTCTAGTTATAAACAAAGAAAAGGGGAGGGGAAGGAAAGGATTCAGGTCACTCCTGAAAGGCGAATTAGTGGGTGTTCATCAAACAGACAAAGGGTAAAGGAGAAAAAGCAATCTACGTAGAGGGAACATGTCCAGGGGCTAAGAGACAGGTCTCTTCCTGGAACTGCAAGAAAGGCAGTTTAGGTTGAGGAATGAGTGGCAAAAGATAAAGCTGGACCACAGCAGGCCTTGTTGGAGTTTGGACTTTATCTGTAGATCATGGGGTGCCACCGAGAGAGCGTAAGCAGGCCAGTGCATGTCAGGAAGAGCACCGCGCCAGCCAGCACGGAGAAGAGATGCACGCTTACCTGCAGGGGTCGGGTGAGGGAGGAAGGCAGGGCTTTGAATAGCAGTGGGACAGAGGGCAGGGAAAGGAATGGCAGTTGTTAGGGCAGTAGAAACTACAGCTGTAATTTCTAAATATCAGTCCGGAATCACCAAGGGAGCTCATTTATTGTTCTAATGGTTTTTATTATTAAATATGGAATAAATACAAAAATATAAAATATTCTTAAGGTATAAAGACTAGTAACAATTACCCTCCAGAAAAGATTCAGAAAGAAGCAAAACTAAATAGTTGACGCAAACGGATACACGTAACGTGCTCAACTGCACCCAAGAACAAGGGCATGATGAACACAAAATTCAGGCTGCTGCTTACTCCTGGGGGAGGTAGCGGGATGGGACAGGGAAGAGGCCCACAGGTACAGACACAAAGGTAATGATCTAGTTCCTAAGTTGGGAGATTGGTTCATGGGTGTTCATTTTATGTTCTATATTCCAGAAATGTTACATGTATTTTTTTACATGTCAAATCCTGCATAGTTTTTTCAAGTATATAAAGTCATTATAAAAAAGGAAGTAGTCAATAATGCCAAGTGCCACAAAGAGGTCAGTGAGGTGAGACCCTCAGCCAGCAGCCTGAATTTGGTTTGAGGTCACTGGTGCCCTTTCCACAAGCATTTCCAGTGGAGAGATTGGGACAGAACCGGCTGAATGAACGAACAAATGAATGGAATGAATTGGAAGGGATGTGGGGCCAGGATCAGTTCTTCTGAAGAGTGCCTGAGAAGTGAGGGTGAGAGATCATGCTGTAAATACTGGGAGCATTCCCTCCCGGTATCATTATGAAAGTAATATGTATATTTCAACGAAAAAGAGAGGGAGGGAAGGACAGAGGTGGTGAGAAATACTTAAAAGACTTAGAACAAAATAAAATTTCATGACCCCTTAGAAATAACAACTTCAAAAAGTGTGGTGTACCTGTGGGAGGGTTTTGTTTTTATTCATGCCTTTGTTTTCAAGATGGGAGATGCCCAAGCAGAGTTTCTTGCTGTAGTAGATGTACTGGCGGGGAGAACTGTGAGGTGAAGTCCCAGGGTAGAAAGTAATAAACTGGAAAAGGGGCAAAGAGAAGAAAACAATGTTTCCTGAATTGGAAGGATAAAGCTGACATGTTCAGGAGTGGGAAAGTGAGGATGTGTGTGCACAGGAAAAGCTAAATTTCCTTTGAAAGGAAAGAGGCAGGGTCACTCACTGAGGGAGTTTGATGAGGCAGAGGCTTGAGGAGAGGGGAAAAGGATTAGAATGGTACTGGGGATAACGGGCTACCCTGGGACAAGAACGATTTCCCATTGGAAGAGCATAAATGATGTGGAAGACAACATATATCTGAACTGTCGCCACCCACCACAATCATAGGGGTCCAGCAGTCTGAGGTGGGCAATAAGGGCATACGAATGCATTAAACTCAGCTGGGGTATTCAGCGGAGTGATGACGGAGTTGGGGGAAGAAAAGCCTAACTGAGCAGAAGAAAGAGATGAGTCGGGAGGGGCCAGGGGACTGACGAGGGCCAAGGGAGACTTGGGCAGATGCGAGGGCTCCGGGAGTCCCCAGGCCAGGTAGATGGGTGCAGAGCAAGCAGGCAGAGAGCTGAAAGGATGGAAGACAGTAGTCCGTGGGACACAAGAGTTTGCCTTCCAGCATGAGGCGGTTCCCTTCGCTGACACGGACCACGACGGTGGACTGGAGCACTGAGGAAAGCTGAACTCAAGGAGGCTAAAGAAACATGGTATGTGGGAACCCACCTCTGGTGATGGTCATAGCGGTGTCTCTGAGGGTCGTACTCGCCCCCCACGTCTACCACGATGTCACAAGAAGCCAGTTTCTCGGGGTCCCGGGTCCGCACAATCTCTGCATCCTGCAGGGGAAAGACGAGGTGAGGGGGCTGCCGGGGTCGCGCGGGTCGAGGATTAATGTTGGGCTTCCGGGGAGCCGCGGAGGTGAGGACGGGTGCCCTGGCCGTCTGAGCTACCACAGGAACCCATGAGGGGCACGCGGTCCGTCCCAGAGACTCGCCGGCAGCCCCCGGGTCAGTCTGCGCGGACCGTACCCGGTATTCAGGCAGGAGGCGCAGCAACGCGCACGCCAGCGCTTCATCGCAGTGGAACGTGCCGTTGTGCGTCCCGATTCGGGCTGGGGCCATGACGTGGCTCCGGGATCGTTTGGAGGGTGGGACCGACTCCAGGCTGAGCTTGGGGCGCGGGGCCCAGAGGGGTGGCGGCGGCAGCAGCAGAGGAAGGAGACCGCGCAGAAACCGGTAGCCCATGCAGGTACCCCGGAGAAGAGATAGAACGCCGACCCGGAAGAAGAAGCGTCCGCAAGGCCCACTTCCGCTTGCCAGCCGTCCCCATGGCAACTGGCCGCGCAGGAAGAAGATGCAGCCACGCGCAGAAGTTCGACTCCATCTCCTCGACAGGCCACGGGCAGAGCCTCCAAGAAGAGCACTGCATCACCCTGCTTATCAGGCTCTGGGGAAGGGCGCACCCTCTCGACCGCCGCCCTCCCATTTCATTACCAGTCCTTTACTTAATGCAAGAAAAGACCAACGAGTGTTGCCCGGTGCAGAGTTGCCCGGCTGGCACATTTATTAGCATTAAACATAAGACCCTTCTCTACCCCCGTTTCAGGAGCCAAGCCCACAAAGTCCCAGACCCCTGAAGCGGGCCACATTTCTGAAACAAGGCTCTCAGGCTTTGGCAGTAGCCTGAGCTGCTCCCAGGGCTGTGAGCTGCTGAATCTTCTGGCTCATCATCTCCATGACAGCTGTGGGGAAAAACGTCAGACCCTGGTCAGGAGCTAAAGAGGAGATGCCAGAGCTAAGAAAAAGTTACAGGGAAGTTTAAGTACAGGTAACCAACCAACTACAGTTAAAACTTTTAACATAATGATCCACTGTGGAGGGCACACCACAAATTTAGAGTCTACAACGTGTCAGTAAATATGGTAGCAAATACAAAATTGAACAAAATACTGTATTAAATGAGTCAGATATAACCAGAAAATTATAACGTGAAAAGATTTTTGACTTTAGAACAGTAGTTCTCAATTCTGACTGTATAACAGAATCACCTAGGAAGCTTTTTAAAAAACATTCTTGGAATTCCTCCGCCCCCACGCCCTTGATTTACAACTGACCCTTGAACAAGACGGGGTTGAACTGTACAAGACCACTTATACATGGATTTTTTGGAACAGTAAATACTACAGTACTACATGATCAATGGTTGGTTGAATCCATAAACGTGGAACTGAGGATACAGAGGGCTGACTATAAGTTATGTATAGATTTTCTTCCACTTCACGCAGGGTCAGCACCCCTAACCCATACGCTGCTCAAGGGTCAAATGTAGTCGGTTTGGAGTGGGCCCAGGTTTTCTTTTTAAACTCCCCAGGTGATTCTAACGTGCAGCCAGGGCTGTAATTGCCAGTAGTTAGCTAGTTAGGACTATATTTCTTTCCTGTGTGTTCATTTACATGCATCTTCTCCCTCATTCCATCCACATTAAATAGGAACTCAGACAAGAGAACACAGACATGATTTTCTTCCTCTAAATTTTGCAAGAACCCTACCCAGGAACCTACAAATAGTGGGTATGTAATGCACAGCATCTAAAGAGTAATACATGAAGACAGCAGAGAGAAAAACATGGTTTTAATCCAGCAAAGGCGACACCCCCATGGCTCACACTACAATCCATGTTCTTTATTATGGAGGCAGAAAGGGTGAAGAGGTGCCCAAAGCCAAGCCTACCCTGTTTCATGGCATGCTTCTCTTGCAGAGCTGGCTGGATTTTCTCCATTTGCTTGGTAAGGAAGTCTATCTTCCTCTTGAAGAAGTCCTTGGCATCTTCAGCTGTCTGCAAGGTCAGCAGTGAATGAGGGGCTAAGAGAAGCCCACATTTTGCACTCCAGATCTCCCCCTAAACTCCCTTTCCCTCCTCAAAGCAGCATCAATGTGCTTTCTTCCACTCACCTTCTCTACATAGTAGCCAGTTCCCACATCGATGAGTACATGTTCCACATCATGTAGCTTCCCAGGGACATACATCTGAGAAGCAAGGATTAAGGGAAAACTAGTCCAGCAAAAGTCATGAATCCCTGAAGCTAGAAGCTTGACTTCCCAAGACCCTCCTTTCCTAAAAAGGCACAGGGACTGAATAATCTGAAAGTCTATAAAATCCAAATGGGGAGAGACAGGAAAGTCGGTTCCTTATGGAGAAAATCACATATGCTGGCATTCTCTGTTGCCCTGATCCATCTGCCTCCCTCCAAGCAGTTCTTACAATCCCCATTAGCCCTTCCAGAAAAACTAGATAGAATGGTTTTTTCCTGCTGCTGTTGAGTAGTAAAAGAGAAAAACCGGCCTCACCTCCCCTTTAACACCCCCAACCATCAACCAGCTAATTCTGATGGATTTAATGTTCATTATTTAAGCAATCCCTACTATGCTGTTATTCCTGTGTTCCCTTTTCAGCCTGTCAGTTCTCAGGTAGTTTACAGATGCCCTACTATCATAAGTTGCTCATTCAAATAAAACATTCAACAGGTGGACACACTCCAGGTTTCTTAGTAACAACAGTTTAGGAATAAGAGCCACAATTAAACTGAAATTGAGGACTAATAAACGGAGCCAATCCCTTTGTTTCTATATCCTCTATTCTTCTGTTGTTTGTTTTCTAAGTCATTAGTAAAAGTGTAAACCACCAGTTTTATCTCCCTATTAGGTTATATCCTCACACAGCGAAGAGAAATAATCAGACCTCAATTCTACATACACCTT
The DNA here is from genome assembly GCF_048564905.1 of Vicugna pacos. Taxonomy (NCBI): domain Eukaryota; kingdom Metazoa; phylum Chordata; class Mammalia; order Artiodactyla; family Camelidae; genus Vicugna; species Vicugna pacos. Next base: position 10,143,094 of record NC_132998.1, read on the forward strand.
GGTGCTCACAAGGCATTAGCTGGATGCTGACCCCAGGTTAGGCAAAAGAACCACCAAGTGTGTATAATAAAGGTATTCTCTGAATCATCGGGGTACTCTGCAGTAATCAAAACCTTCCGCTCCATTTTGCAGGGTAGGAATGAGAGAAAAGGAGAGAGCAAGGTAGCGGTTCCTGTGGAAAGGATACAGAACTCGTCAGTGGGACGAGTAATTCTTTTCCTGTGAAAGCAATTAAAACAAACATGTGGGGAAGGTTGGCAGCTCCAACTTTTAGACGTTAAAGGGAGTTTCAATACAGGACAGCGCCCAGAGACTGTACGAAAAGGACCGAAACAGGGACAACAGGAGCTGTAATGTCCTGTACATTTCAATTCCAGATACGCAACATGCAAAGGGTTCCTGCAGTGGTATACAATACGTAACAGACCGTCCTCTAGTCTAAGGTAAGGAAAACTGGACTAGGAGGCAGGACGAGAGGAGAAGCCGGGTCACCATATGCCCCAGGTTGCTTTCACGCGCCTACCCCATACCCTCGTTGCTCTTGTTCAGCACGTTCAGACAGTCCTTGGCTTCCACGTACTTGGTCTGTACCACCTTGAGCTGGGCAATGGACGTGGACAAGAACTCCACTTCCTACAGAGGAGGGGAATGAGGGTCAGTGTGGGGAATGGCGGGAGAGGGGGGCACGGCCGGAGAAGGGGCGGGTCCTTCACCTGGAAAGGGAGGCCTCTCCAAATGGGGCGGAATGGGGAGCGAAAGAGTACTCGTGGGAAGGAAGGTAGTGAGGCAGAAAAGGGGTGTCTGTGGGGCCCATCCCCACCTGGTCCAGCTGATTCTTGAGCATTTCTAGCTGCGGCAGATTCAGCTCGCTGATGTTAACCGACTGCGCCATGTTGGGTAGGAGGACTAAGGAAACGGAAGCCAGCCGGGAGAGTAACGCTCTAGCCGTCCTCTGCGCATCTCGGTGGCTGCGCGGGGAGGCCTCGCAGCGCCAGACATCTCTATGGTCCTCCGTTCCGGAGCAGGAGACCGAGCTGACTCTTCTCTTGTGACTCGCCTTGGAATAAAAAGGATATTGGCGTTTTCTTTTTAACAAAACATCCCAAGCCTAGCGTAGTCCTGTGCTCAAGGAACTTAAGAATCTTAAAAGTATTCAGGCCATAACCACAGTGTTTGTAAAGCAATGTATGTTACTCCACGTGAGTGGTATAAACCTAGTGATAAAAGACACAGAAGGGGCTTGTGAAGTTTTCCGGGTCGGGTCCGGGGAGTAGCCTTGTGAAAGGGGTGCTTCGGGCAGATGAAGTGGGAGTCTGGTGGTGGAGAGAACACGAAGGAGGCGCGTTGTCAACCAACAAGTACAGCATTAGGTTTATTAATACAGTGTTTTACCTCGTACTAGAAGTGAACGATGTGTAAGATACGTGCTTCCCAGCTTAACAATCTATTTGGGGAGAAAATATATATACATAAGCAGCAGAAACCCCCAGAATCTGCTGCTAAGGTGCAGAGCACTGACAAGTCTAACCACTGTATGCTGGAGGGGAGCAGACTCTAACACCCACTTGGAAAGCATTAAAGCTAGCGTCAACTCCCAGGATATCCGAGGGCAGGGAGACAGGATAGACATGAGGGCACCTGACCAAGACACTCCCAATGGGTCTATCTGTACCTTTCTTTGGGCCCCCATCCCCACATAGAGCATTTTGTTACTTCTTTCTCTTTCAGCTTTGTTGAGGCCAAGCCAGGCAGACACACTCAGACTTGAATTCCTGCAAGCTGTTACCTATTTATAGTACCACATCATGGGAAGGGGGCAATAGTCTTGTCTTCAAATGTTCTCAGAAGAACTACATAAAACAGAGTTTTACTAACAAAATAAGAAAAAAAAAACCCCGGGTTTTTAAGTGATATATCTTTATTATATTAAGATTGAATCAAAATGAAATGTTTCATATAAAACACTGGGGAAAATTAATTAAAATATTTATTCTAAGGGCCAAGTTGAGTTTGGAGGTAGAGCAGTCACATGGCTTCTGACAGCAACAGGAGTCCTCCAGGGGGTCACCGCAGGGACACAGGCAAGCCATAGGCTACTGGTGCTGCCCCAATAAGATACTTGAGTCGGGGAGCCTGGCGGGCCTGGTTGACATAGTACAGGAGCGGGGCTCCTGGGCCTGCTCCAAGCCAGCTCTGCAGTAGAGCCTCCGTATAGCGGTCAATGTCACGGTCAGTCACATCCCAGAGGTTACCTAGAAACAGGGGGCTGGGAAAAAAGAAGGAAGAAATACAAAGTAAGGGCTCTAAAACAGAAGACTTAGGAAAACATGATTGATGGTGGTGGTGAGTGAGTAGAGAGAAACTGAGCCAATGAGGAAGTCCCTTGGCCCACAGTCCTAGCAGGAGGACAGAAGAGGGCAAAGGGTTAAAGGCTCAGACATGCCAGGGAACTAGAGTGGGAGGAAGGTGGAGCACAAAAGAGGAAAGACTTAGGGTTCAGACCTGGGAAAGCACTTGGGGTGGGGACCTAGGATGGACTTTGCCCCTCGAGACTCACCAGCCAGCCATGATATACTTGAGCACGATGCCAGCCCCCTCTAGGTTTCCGTGCACAGCCAGGGCCGCACTGCTGCAGCCAAACAGCAGGGCCACTGCCCGGCAGCTCAGCCGCAGGACAGCCTGCCCATCGAGGAAGCGGGCGCCGGCCCCGTGCCCTGCATAACTAAGGCAGAAGGAGGCGAGATGAGCCTGAACTAGCAGTGCCAGGCCTCTGCTGTGTCTCCCAAGGTATCCTGTGTCACCCAAAGCAAACCTTGGTGATATCCTCCCATCCCTCTGCCCCTGGGACTGCTCCTCTCCCCACTCACTGCCCTGAGTACTCACATGTATAAGTCATGCTCTGTCAGGGCCGCTTGCACCTGTTCTGGGCTCGGCACCTCCCCGACCACCCCTTTCCAGCCAGCTTCACTGCAGGGAAAAGGTAGGCATGAGAAGGGTCACGTGGCAGAGAGGGCAGACGAACACTAGGGAGAAGGTGGGCTGCAACAGTCGATTCTGGAGAAAAGGACATTTGTCCGTGTGTTATATCTACCGTTCCCCACCCGCTTTCTTACTCTTGTCCCTCCTGACCTGCTAAAATGGGCTCGGAATTGCTCCTCTGTGTTGGACAGATTATTGTGAGGGTTCAGGACGTAGAAGGTACTGCGAGGATCCACCCCTTGGCTCAGCACCGACGATGCCCCGGACTGAGAGGGAGACACTGGTGATCAGGATCCAGCTGGCCAGAGGGCCCAGGCTCCAATGAACCCCAGGCCCCTTTCCACAACTGACCCATTCCTAAGACCTCCCCTTCTCTTCCAGGTCTCTGCCTTTTCTCGCCCAATCACCAACCCCTCCAGGCCCCACTCCCTGAACCCCACACCTGTTTGATGATGGAGTAGCTGAGGAGGAATCGGAAAGAGGGCAGCCTGGTGACAGGCAGGGCCCGGAGGCTGGGCATGCTTTCCCACGGCAGCTTCTGCAGGTCCTGAGCAAAGGGCACTCAGAGGTTACGGTCCAGAGCCAGGTGTATGCAGGAGTCAGAAGGGATGGCGGTGAGGGTGAGGAGGTACCCACTGCCCACCAGATGCTGCCCCTCTGGCCCCTAGCTCCTTACCTTGTCCAGCACTAAGACAAGATGCTTACTGCTTGGTCCCGTCTGACCCTGTAGACGTCCTACTGCCTCACTCAGGAGCTCTTGGGCTCGTTCTGGCCAGGCTGGGCACAGCCCATAGGCCAGGGCCTGAATGTCCTGCGGGGTGAGGGTACTGGCACTGCTGAGCAGGACCTGTGGGGGAACTGTGGTCAGCAATTACCAAAGCTCCCCATCCCCACCCTCAGTGGCAGGTGGCAGAGTTCAGGCTGGCTTCTTCCTCCCCTCCCCTGCTTTCTCCACTCACTTTCAGCAGAGTTGGGTCAGGATATTTCCAGCCACATTCCCGCAGCAACTCCTGTAGACAGGAGGCCTCCTGGGCAGGGCCAGGGTCCTCACTGGACGGCAGCAGCAGCCCCCTCCAGCAGCCCAGCACGTACTTCTCTAGGGAAGTGGTGAGAACCTGAGTGCAGAACAGACCCTGTTGTCAGGGAGGGAGCGGAGTTTCTTTCCCTACAGGCACCCACATTTTGGAGACAAGGAAATAGATCTTCCAATGAGAGGATCTGTCTTACATTTCTTACTGCCAGTCGTGAAAGGCAAGAAGTGAGAAACATTTTTCATTTGTTGAGACTCTGGGGGAGTCTAGATAAGACGATTTGTAATAAATCATTACATTTTGACAAATACAAACAGGTGGGCAAACGCAAAAGCTGGAAATGAATTGAAAACTGAGGCTGGGAGGCTGATACTTGGGGTTCAATTCTTTTTTTTTTTTGTACTTATTTTTAAAACTTCCATTGCCATAACCCCTTCAAGTCTTGGGCTCTTGTTTAAGGTCCTTCCCAAGTGATATAGTTGTTATTTTTGTTTTTAATGGGGGCCTTTATTGTTTTGCTTTACACATTTTTTTTTTCTTTTCATAGAGGTACTGAGGATTAAACCTAAGACCTCGTGCATGCTAAGCATGCGCTCTACTGCTGAGCTGTCCTATACCCACACCCCACCAAGTGACAGGATTTCTTATTTAGGCTTTACTTCCAGAAAGGACTTGAGGTAGCTCAGTACAGACCTGGGAGCCCTGAGAGAGAAGATATTCCTTGGGCAGGCCCGATCCCACCCCACCTGGGGCACACACCTCCATCCTACGGTCCAGCTCCAGCCGTCCCATCCACCATTCTCGTTTGTCAGTACAGCTGCTGTTCTCTTTCTGTTCCTTTTGGATGGCGTCAAACTCTTTCAGAGCCGAACTCAGAGATAGCTTTGGGAGATGGGGCTGTGAGATTGCTTGTCCACGTGGTCACCACCTCTCCATCCCCCAGGCACAGCCTGACCAGAAGCCCGCCCCAGCCCAACTTTGCTCCCTGGCCCAGGAGACCTACCTGGTTCTGGGCAGTGGGGATCTGCACAGTGACTGGGGGATTGTCTTTTTCCAGTCGAGTCAGCAGGAGGGTGTCGCCTACAGTTCCAGGCTGAAGGGTGGCCAGGGCCAACACACACACAGTCATCCCTGACACACAGGACATGCCCAGAGTTATTTCAGCTTTTGCAAGGAATTTCTTTCCCTGTCTTCTGCACTCAATCCCTGCCATCACTCAAGACAACTCTAGAAGTCTTCCTTGGCCACTGGAGTTCAAGGTGCTCTCCCTTGCCCCAACAGCTCCCTGTAGACAAAGACCATATCTTGTACTTCTTTCTGTCCCTACAGAAATTAACAAATGCCCCTGCACACAGTGAGGCAGCCAAATCATCTGTTAATGTGTTTCATGTTAGCCCAGGAAGGCCCTGGACACTTGAACTTACCTCTGAAGAAAGACACTGAATTTGCTGATACAAAAATTGAGATTTGAAAAAAGACTTTTAGATTTAAGCTATGTCTGTCTGGTGAGAGCAACAAAATAACCAAAGGAAAAGTATAACATGTCCTTCCATAAGGAACATAAATTTGCCTGGGAACTAACTAATGCCTTAAACTCCTTCACCCAGCTGTGTGAAAGCACAGCAGAGCCAGCGATGCTTGTCACCATACCACTGGGGATCAGAGCCAGGCGCTCCTGGAAACTCTCCTTCTCTGGCTGGGGGAAGTGACCAGATCCCAAAGTCCTGAAGGAAAAGAGGCGCTGAATGCGGGCCAGGGGGACGTCTCCAGGCCTCTCCTGCAGGCTCAGCCCCTGCAGCTGGTCTGCTATTTTGAGTGATCCTTGGCGCTTCTGGGCCTTGCTGCAGGCAACACAAATGGGGGTGAGTTTTCCCTCCTTCAAAGTCTGGACCCTCCCCTCCAGTCTGTCCCAGCACAAGTCTTGGGGATGGTGGGCACTCACCTGAGCTGCCTGTGGAGGTGGATGAGCAGCTGGTGGCGACAGGTGATGGAGATAGATTCGGTGACAAGGCAGGCAGTGGCACAGGGATCCCGGTGGCCCAGGCACAAAGCCAGGACGCGGCACAGGTGAGCATAGAGCCCACTAGGAGGGCAGTGACTGACCCCACGCAAAGCAACGCTCAGTGAGTCACAGATGGAATCCAGGGTGGACAGACCTAGAGGAAGGTCAAGGCACTCACTACAGATGAATCCCTGGCTTCCGAGCTGATGGGAACTTTCTAAGAACGAGTACTCATCTCCTCTCCCATAGGAAAATAGCAGCTACCATTTATGAAGAGCAGTGTGCCAACTGGGGTGCTACACAATTTACATGCATCACTCGCTCCATCCTCCCCAAATTCCACTTTACGCTAAGTAAATTGAAGTTCAGAGAGGTGGCATGACCAGCATACAGCTGGTAGAGAGAGTGCTGGGATTCAAACCCAGGCTCAAAGGTTACCAGATCCAGATGGGGATCCAAAGCCAGGACCAAGGACAGACTGGAAAGGCATTGGGATCAAAAGACCTTGAGACTTGCCCTCTCCCGTGACCAGACCTCACTGATCAGCATACTTACTGACAGCCCCGAAGGCTGAGGGGGTTTGGAGCTGAGGACCGAGATCCTTGTCTGGGCAAGGGACGGGCAGCTCCTCTTTGCTGACATCCCGTCTCAGCACCTCACATTCCCCCATGGCTGTATCAGGCCCTGGAACTGGTGTCTTCCCACCTGTTAGAGAACATGACTTTTCTGTAGAGTTCCCTCCTTCTGCTGTCCCCTCTGCTCTCCCTTCTAGGGTCCAATCCCAGACCTGGCAAGAGAATTTTCTTTCTGTTCCATCTTTGGCACCAGTTACTTATTGTGTTTTGGCCCCAGGGCAGCCCCTCCAAAACATGTACCTCCACCTCCCACCCTTGCCATCACACCTGAGGCAGAGTCTTCCCCATCAGAGCCCCTGAGGATCTCAAAGCTCCTTTCCATCTGGTTGTCATTCAGTTCCTCCTCAGGGATGGTCCTCATCATCTCGGGGCCCAGTTCCTCACAATGTCCCGATGCCACCTTCTTGGCCCTCAGGCTTCTGCCACTAAGGCCAGGGTGCCCAGGGGCACTACCTGGGGCAGCCACTGCACTAGTCTTCACGCTCGGGCCCTTCCTAGCTCGGCCCCGGCCGCGGGAAGCAGTGCCTCGTCTCTTGGGTCCCTCCGCAAGCCATGCCTCAACTGAGACAGGGTCTTCCAAGTCACTGTCATCACTGAAGTTCACCTAGGATGGTGGGAAAAAGAGAAGGGCCAAGGGGCCTTCAGTGACAATGTCTGCCAGCAGATGGCGCTGCGGACGCACCATCACAGAGGCCCTTGGGGAAGACAACAATTAACCTCCCACATACTCAATCAGAGGCAGTTAACTCTGGGGTGTGGAAGGAGGGAGAGGAGGAACAGAAGATAAGGAGGAAGGATGAAAAGGGAAAAGGAACTGTAGAGTTAAGGAAAGTCCCCTCTGTCTGAAACAAATGTGGACTTGAACTAGGTCTTGCTGTGGAAGATATAGGCATCCCACAAAAACAGAAGTTAAAGGCCCCACCAGGCCCTGGGAAGCTATTCCATACAGACACCTGACCTGCAGGACTTTTCTCCAGGACCACCCCCACCCGACACCAGTAACACCTAGCCACAGTCCCACCTCACCTTGAGGCGTGTCTGGACCCTCTGTTGCACCCTGGGGGCCTTGGGAACCTCAGGCTTGCTCTTTGTAAGGGAGACTTCCTCAAACACGGTAAAAGGGACACGAGCTCCGGCCTGCCTGACTCGGCCTGGGGGCTTAGGTGTACAGGGTGGTCCTTGGCCTTCCAGACCTTTCAGAGAGGTATTTGAGAGGGGCAGGGTAGCAGAGACCACTTGCTGGCGCCCACGTCCAGAATGTTTTTGGCTGCGAGGCTTAGAGGTTTTGCAGCCTGAGGGGGTCTTTACTGATGGTGGCTTCCAGCCCCAGGAGCTCGCAAAAAGTTGGGTAGTGCAGGAGCTGAGGCCAGACAGCTTTGCAAGAGCCCGAACCAAGAGCAAGCTGGCTCGCCAGGGCTCCAGGTGGGGTATCCGTGCTGCCACAAACTTCAGCCCCGACTCCAGGACCTTCCCTAGGCTCTTGTTTGATGGCTGGCTCAGCTCCTCCAGTGCCAGCTGTGTGTATGCCTGAGCCAAGATCTCATCAAAGAGGCCTGGGACAGGGGAAGGGGCTGCTTTGTGATTCAGGGAAGCTTGCAGAGCTTGTGTGAGGCGCTTAGTGGCTGCAGGGCAACCCTTTAGCACAACTTGCAGCAGATCCACACCCTGGGCCCGATGGCCCATGGCCAGCCTCACCCCTGCTGTGACCAACGCCCAGCGCAGACAGACTGCCGAGAGGACAGGGCTGGCACAGAGTGAGCAGTCACAGGTGGGCAAATGGGTCAGGAAGCCAGGGCTGGGCTGGGGCTTCGTTTTCAGGATTGGGGAAGAGTTTGTAGAAGGTGCCATGGGGCCAGGCTCTTTGGCCACAGTGGCCACCAGTTCCAGGGCAGGGCCTCTCAGGACGAGCTCTTCCTCTGGGAGCTGTGGAGGGCGGGGCGCCCGGGCCTGCTGCTGCCCCTTCCGCAAGTGGATCTTCTTCACAGAGCCTGGGTGCTGCGCTAGTCCGACAAACTCTGAGGGACAGTGGAACAAGAATTACAAAACTGGGAGAAATGACACCAGTGCTTCCTGAGCGACCCCAGCGGCCGATGCCCTATTATGTGTCATATACTTACTAACTGCCCATATACATTACTATACTAACATACTGAACATCCGTATGGCTTATTATTTTTCTTATAAAATCCTAGTGTCTTCTTCCCTTCTAACAACGGATCGTCACGGCCCACAAAGCCCCCACACCTACAGCTCAGAGGCTGTGTGGCTCAGACCAGCAGGCCAGCACCCGAGGCCCAGCTCTTAATCCTGGCTCCGGCCCCTGACTAGCCCCGTGATCCTGGCCCAAAACACTGAAGTTCTCAACTTTCTTATTTTACAAATGAAAAAACTTTATGTTCCCACTTCTTTCCAAGGTTTTGTGTGGGTCCAATGAAATACTACAAGTAAAAGTGGTTGCTAAGAGGGCGAGTGAGTAATGGCTCAGTGGTAGAGCGCCTGCTTAGCATGCACAAGGTCCTGGGTCCAATCCCCAATACTGTCATTAAAAAAAAAAAAAAAAGAAAAACATGGCTGATAAGAAAAAACGTACCATAAATACATTTTATTATTAGCTTAAGCCCTGCTGAGGATGCTGCATTTGTGTTGCCCAATACAGGAGTCACAGCCACATGTGGCTACTGAACATGGCAAGTGTGGAGACTACCCAAGGCACTGAATGTTAAATTTTATTTAAAGTAAAATTTAAAAGACCGCTAGGAATGCATGATTCGAGGGAGAGAACTTGTAGAGCAAAACCTCAAGGAAAGAATCTTGAAAAAAAGACCAGAGCCAGCCTCCTCCACTTGAGAAGCATGAGGGAGTAAAGAAAGAGAGTTTGAAAGCGTTATTACATCTCCACTTTTGCAGCCACACAAAGACAGATTAAAGTGAATATTCTTATGGAAAAGTCTCAGAATAGAGAATAAGAGAATACAATTATCAAACCATATCGAAGAAAATTCTGACTATGCCACCCTTTTTGAAAAGTCAAATAGGAAAAATAAAAGATCAGTGAAGTTTCTAAATTTAAAGAGCCAGAATATATTAGCTTTGAAAACTAGAAATGGGTAGGCTTAGTCCCAGACAGACCATCTGAAGGAGGGACACCATGGTCTGAGTGGAGTAAAGGCACCTTCCATGGGACCAGAAGTAAGTCTGTAATTTTTTTTTTTTTTTTAATGGAGGTGCTGGGGATTGAACTCAGGACCTTGTGCATGCTAAGCATGTGTTCTACCACTGAGCTATACCCTCCCGCCAAGGCTGTGATTTAGAAAGGAACCAAACCTTGACATACAGAGATGTGTTACGGTGCGTGTGTCACTCGCACCAGCGCCCACAGGCGCGGGGGCGTGGCTGCTCACCTGTGCAGGACTCCAGCAAGAACAGAACCTGCTGCAGGTCCGACTGACAGAGGTCGACGTCACTGCGCGCCAGCTCCAGCTCCCCCTTCAGCGCCAGGAACAAGGCACACCTGGTGGGGAGAGCAGACGATGACCCATTGGTGGGAACTTTGTTTCCCTGGAGAGTCTTTCTTTATGCCCGTTTCCCAGGGAGAGCCATTAGTCTTTTCCAGCCTCCAAAAGGCCTTGACTTCCAGCGCTCCCTGGGGAAAACCCTCTACACTCCTCTCTCAAACCAACTCATCCCCGTGCATGAGGACAGGATTTCTCAATCTTTCGATTTCCCAATCTTTGGATTCCACACAAAGAGGATCCTCCAGGCAAAGAGATTTAGGGAAACACTGTACACCAGACCTCCCTTTTGGGTTTATAATTATTAGCATATTGGAGGACAAGAGAAGTCCTATAGGAAATAAAAACATCTAATCTTGAATAACTCAGCATTTCCCTCCTTTTAGCCACAGAATGCATTCTTCTACCAACCCCTCTAAACATAACATCTGTGGAATAGTTTGGGACCCCACAGTCAAGGGCACGGGCACTCAGATTTGGAAATCGGCATCCTCCTGGGCCCTATACTCACTGGCGTGGTATCTGCAGCTTCGTTGTGAGTTTCAGGGCCTCTAAGCAAAAGGCCTTGGCTTCACTCACACTACCCAGGCGGCCCAGGCGCGAGACCAGCTTCTCTGAGCAGCTTAGCACCTCAGTAAGAACCTGCCATTTCTGTACCAGATTTTCACCTGTAGCAAAGGAGAGAGACAAGATCACCACCACATGGAACCTGGATCCATAGCCTGGATCCTCTGGAGACAAATCTACCAGCCCCACCATCCAGCCTGTTTATTCCCACATTAGCTCTCCTCCTCGGACACACCATAGTCCAGAAACGGTGTCTCCACAGCTGTTTTCTGAGTCGAGAGCATGTCGCTGCCCATGAGCAGGAGGATGATGCTTCGGAGGAGCTTATGGGAGTCGATGAGCGCTATCTCAGGTGTCTGCCAGCCTGTGCAAGTGGGCAGAGGGAGGGAAGAGGGGAGGGACAAGAAGGGAGATGATATGGCCAGAACTTCTGCCACCTCCAACTATTAAGACAGCAAATGCAAAGCATGCTCTCACCCTTTCCTTCTGCACCTAAGGCAGACAGAGCTAATCAATCACAGAACTCTTTCCCCTGAGACTCATGGAGTCTCAGAATCCTTGTCAATGTAGTATTCTGGGCAGTCACTAAACAATCAATTCGAGTCAGCAAACGAACTGAAACTCATTTGCTATCCCAGGCCTGCTCTGGGCAGCTTCTAGGTAGGCTTGTCCATGCAGCTGGACAGCAGAGGGGATGAGGGCTGAGAAGAGCTACAGCAGACAAACCACACACATTGAGCAAGCAGGGCCACCCACCCTCTTCCTTCACCTTGGGCACAGAGCTGCTCCCACAGCGAGGCTGAGAGGCTATCTGATGAGAGGCTAAGGTAGACGGCCACCAGCTGCAGGGCCTGCACGCGGAGCAAGTACCAGGCCTTGGATGACCTCTGGAGGGCAGGGTCCCGAAGCACAGACAGCAGCAGAGAGGCGCCCTCAGTCACCTGGGCAGGGGTGAGGCGGAGGAGAGCAGTGAGTGATATTGGCTCGGTTATTCAGAGCTTAAGATGCCCCTGAACGTCACCAACCCCCTGCTTTTCAGACGATAAAAGCTGGAAAGAAAACTAGAACCCAAGAGGGCACAAGACGGGCCAAGTCACACAGCTTGTGTGTGGAAATCCCACTGGACTTCCAGTCGAGGGCACCTGTGTGATCCCAGTTTCTAGTCCCAGGACACTTTCCCCCTTGCCCTTGAGAAAACTGGAAAAGAGTGAAAAGGATGCTGTGGCCCCTAGAGAAATGCTGGTGAACGATTCACGGGAGAGGGCAAGGCGAGGAGAGAGCGCTGCTTCGCAGGGCCTGGACCGTTCTCCCCAGCTCCAGGGAAACCTCAGGAGCCAGACAGGTATCTCGAGAATCCTAAAGTCCTTCCAATACCCAGGACCTTCAGAGACTAAGAAAGTGAGAGGCACCTTCTGGCAATCGCAGTAGAGTTGACTTCGCAGTAGGTCACAGGTCAGGGAAAGGAGCAAATACGTGTCAGTGGTGTGATCCAGAAGCTTCAGACTTGATTCTGCCTTTTTCAGGTACAGCTGAGGAAGCAATCAGGGGGTACGTGACCATGCTGGTGAGGAGAGGCAGCCAGACTCTTGAGATTACAGCAGATTAAAGCATCCCCAAGCAAAATGTTGAACATGTCCAATTAAATACGAAATTATTTCAAATATTATAATCTATATAGGAATTATTCTCTCACTCACAAAAAGTTCATTTAGTGCCTTTCAGCTAACCACTAAGCTAGAGAGATGAAGTTGGATGAGCAGCTTCCATCTAACAGCTTGCAATGGGGGTGGCAGGGGGGTGGTGCAGGGGCATACCTATGTAATCATGAGCCAATGCCATTAGTGGCGTGGGGACCCAGGCAAAGGGGTTGATTTTGTCCTTGAAGAAGAGGACAGAGAAAATGCTTTATGAAGGAGGAGACAATTGAGCTGAGCCTTGAAAAGAAAAGACAGGTTTGCTGAATGAAAAAAAAAAAGTGAGGGAGAAGGTGCATTTAGGATACAGGGACTAACACAGCCTCGCATGGACGAGGACTATAAAGTAAGTGGTACAGACTGGCATAAGGTTCGTGGTCAGGAGCAGCAAGAAAGTGTGAAGCAGAAATAGTGTGCGATGGAGAGTAAAGGATCTGGTCAGTATCCTCCAGGTGATGGAGAGGCCAACAAAATCCCTTAAGCAGGAAAGAGGTAAGATCAGATCTGTGCCTAAAAAGATTATGCCAGTAGATGTAGTGGAAATGGGAGGAACTGGAGGCCAGACCAGCTAGGAGACATTGTAACAGCCCTAAGAGAGCAGGAAGCATCAACTAGGGCAACAGAAATAGTTGGAACAGACTCACAGACATATAAAACACACTTATGGTTACCAGGGGGAAGGGGGTGAGAAGGGATAAATTGGGAGTTCGGGATTTGCAGATACTGACTACTGTGTATAAAACAGATAAGCAACAAGTTCATACTGTATAGCACAGGAAACTATATTCAGTATCTTGTAGTAACTTATGGTGAAAAAGAATATGAAGATGAATATATGTATGTTCCTGTATGACTGAAGCATTGTGCTGTACACCAGAAACTGACACAACACTGTAAACTGACTAGACTTCAATTAAAAAAGTAGAAATAGTTGGGAAATACAGGATTAGCAGCATATGGTAGCTGCAGACTATGTAAGACTTAATGAACAGTTGTTTTAGCAGTAAGAAGGAGAAAGATGTCTCCTCTTCCCACAGCCGCCTCCCAACCGCTCCACACTTTATGGTCCTCCTGCCAAATGCGGTAGAAGGCAGGGAAGCCATCCTTTCAGGATCCTGTCTTCTCAGAGAAAAGCTGGGTCACCGAAGGCAGGTCTCCTGGCAGCCCCCTAGACCGGGCACTCACCTGAGCATAGCTGGGACAGCCGAGTGTCAGGAGCAGCTGGGTGACGTGGCAGGAGGAGCCAGCTGCCTTGGCGTGGTCCTCCAGTCTCTGAGAGACGATCTGCACAAGCAGGAGGACCTCCAGAGCCTGCAGGGGCTGGTTGGCCAGGAGCAGCAAGTTTACCCAGTTCGTGCTCAAGCCTCCATTTCCACCCCCTCCTCTCCTGCCCTTTGGGACCTTGGTCTGACCAGCAGCCTGGCTGGAAGGTGGCTACCCCACAGAGCACTCATCAGCCGTCAGCGAGGGAGTCTGCAAACCCTCCTACCCCCTCCCTTCCATTTTAAAGCCCACACACCAGTCATCATCAACAGCCAGGATTTAATGGGCGCTTGCTACGTGCCAGGCACTGTGCCAACTCACTTTATCTTCATAGCAACTCTGATCCCAATTTTACAGATAAGGAAACTAAAACTTACACAGGTTAAGTTACTGGTCTAAGTTCATGTTAACAGGCATGTGGTAGAGCCAAGACTCGAATCTAGGGCCCAGGCTCCTCCCGCTAGAAACAGGGCCTAATGCCCACACTAACAAAAATCCTTTACATGCAGTGTTCTTTTCCAGAGGTTCCCAATGTGGGGTCCCGGGAAGAATGTCAGGAAGTCTGTGAAACCTCCTGACACTGCATGTAAAACGTAAAACTGTATCCAAAGGTATTTATGTATTTTTTCTGAATATACAGGTCACAAGTGATATTACCAATAATCATGACTGACATATGAGTATTCCATTTACACACACAATCTTCCGTGCATTAGCTCACTGAACACTAACACGGCTATGAGGTAGTATTATTATTACCCTCATTTTAGAAATAAGGAAACATGGGCTTAGAAGGTTAAGCAACTTGCCTAAGGCCATGGAGCTTGGATTTAAACTCAAGGAGATTGGCGATAGAGCCCACACGGGATTACATGACTTTGCAGCAGGGACACAGACCAAAGGTGAGGGAGCTGGGTTTCGGGTCTGTGTCAATGCCCTGCCCTGTTACCTTGGCCACCAGCTGATAGAGGGCCGCCAGGATCTGCAGGGAGGCTGCTGTCTGCTGGAGACACCGCACAGAGGGGGCCTGCCCCTTTGTAAGCACCTCCTTCCACAGGGCCAGGGCTTGGTCCAGGCATTTGGACTGAGCTGGAAGTCAGAAGACAGGGACCAGCCATTACCAGCCATTCTCTCAGCCTGGGCCATCTAGGGGACGGTGTTCCTCTTCTCCAAAACAGCCTCTGTCCTTTGTGCCCACCTCCCACTCCACAGGGTAGTCTCTCTCACCCCTGGGGTCCCCATTCTGCTCTTAGGAAGCCACAGAGGAGGCCCTATCCCACCACACTACATTCCTCACCAGCATCTGCAGCCAGGTTGAAGGCAATGTTACTGTATAGGAAACGATCTTCCTGGAGTTTGTCTTCATAGTTCAGGTCATTGACTTCAAACTCCTCCAGGTTACTAGGGGCCTGGGCTCTCCGATCCCGCTCAATACCCTGGATGGGGTGATCAGGGTAAAAAACAGAGCTGGTATCAGCTTGCTGGGGGCCCAGAGAAAATAATTCCTGGACCCAGTCCTGCCTGGCCCCAGAGTAGCCACACTCACCTCCCGCATTTTGGCCTCCAGGGTGCAGATGTAGAGCCACAGCAGGGCCTGTGCTTTATCATCCAGAAGCCGATCCTTGGCCTCGGCTTCGGGCCTCACAGACTCCAGAAGCTGCAGAGCTTCCTGGATGGCATCCAGGGCAGAGCTGTAGGGAGAAGATGCCTGTAGGCCAGGCGTACCACGAGTACCTGCCTCGGTGTCCCGGGTAGGGGCTTCTGCAGCCAGCTGGCCTCACTCTTTGAATGCGTTCCCCTGGCCACAAACTAAAGCAGGTGCTCAGGGATGTGGAGAGGGGAACAGCCTCCAAAGAGGGTAAGAGGACCTAGGGCCAGAAGCAAGAGTGGCCTCCCCAGTCCTTCCTCCTCACCAGTCAGTCTGCTGGGCAAAGTCGTGGTAGCAGAGCACCTGGGCCAGTTCCACCAGGTGGGTGGCTCGAGCCCAGGCCCCAGCCGGTGTCTCCTCGGGGCTCAGCTCCAGCAGGTCACAGATGACGTTGAACCGTTCCTGCCCCGTGTCAGCCCGCACTGCCTTGTAGGCCTGCAGCTCCTCCCTGAGCAGGACAGCCAGGGTCTCCGGGTCCCAGCCACTCAGGCTGTCTCGCAGCGTCCTGAGAGAGGGCAGGCTCAGCCCCCGGGAGCCCAGGAAGCACAGCACCCCTGCCCCATGCCAAGGAGTCCCCGTTTCGGCTTGCTGAGAGCCAGCAAGTTTCCAGTGGCGAAAGCAGGAACATTGCCTGTCACCACTGTCCCCCCACTACCCAGCACAGTATCTGGCACAGAGTTGGCACTGAATGAATAACAATGAATGGAGAAAACAGTGCTTTTTTCAGACATAAGGATGAACATGACCATGAGGGCAAAAAGGAGCCCTAGCCAAGGGGCAAACATGGTGGTGCCCCTCCCCACCAACTCACTTCAGCTGGAGCTCCTTGTCTCCGGCTCTGGCTGCATCCATCTTGACCCGGACCCAGAAGGTGACTGGCTCAGTCATGTGTTCGGGGCCGCAGGGCTGCAGGGCTGCCAGCCACAAAGTCACCATCTTGCAGCCCTGGGCCTGTTTACCCAGTTTCTTCAAACTCTCTACATGCAGCCGGAAGCACCTGTGCAACTGACCAGAGAAAGAAGACAGACCAAACTGGAGAGAGAGACCAATGAGTCTGTACCATGGGATAGTATGTATGTGCACAGGGCCCTCCTGCCCAAGCACTACCCCGAGGCCGAAGACACCTAAGAACTAAATATCCTGGGTGCTCTCAACCCAAGGCTTTGGTCCATCCCACTCACATATCTATCACCTACACCCTGAAAACCTGCTCCTCCTCCTGACCCTCCTCTAAGCAAATCGCTGTCGTCTCCTGAGTCAGAAAAACAAGACCATCCTGGCCTCTTCCTTCTCCCTCCCTCCCAGCCAGTCACTTTCTGGGTTGATCCTTGACTTCTTGCACCCACCCAACTTCTTTCCATCCCTTGGGAAGCTGCTTCAGTTCAGACACCCATCCTTTTCTACCTGGGCCACCCAAGCCACCTAGGTGTCAGGTGTTGTCTTTACTCTCCATTCATTTGTCACAGTGATGCTGAGACATCCAAGATGCCAATCTGATATCAGGCCTCCACTTAAATCCTTGAGAGGCTCACAGGTGAAACTCAAGGTCCTCTATGACCCATCTCACCTGCCAATCCAGCCAACCCATCATTTCATGGGTGCTCTTGCTTTATGACAGTGGTTCTCACTCTGGTTGCCCAAAGGACCACCTAGGGGAATGCCTTAAAAGAATATCCAGGTGCCTGGGCTCCTGTGCCAGAGACTCTAATGCAATTAGCTTGAGGCAGTCTTTAGAGCTTTTTTTTTTCAGTTCACTCAGGTGATTATAATGTATTGCCAGGTTGAGAACCACTGGCCTGGGGCAAGACTATATATAAAAAGTGAGTCAATCAAAAAAGTAAGTAAACAGGGGAAAGGGTCTAGCTCCAGTGGTAGAGCGCATGCTCAGCATCCAAGAGTTCCTGGGTTCAATCCCCGGTACCTCCTCCAAGCGGAAATCAATGAACAAATCTAATTACCTCTCCTTCAGAAAACAAACAATACAAGCAAAAAATTAAGTAATTAACAGTATAGGTGAGGTCTAGGAAACACTGGCTCAGGTACTGGTGCCGACACTCCTACCCCAGGGCAGGGTCCTGGCCAGGCACTTTCATGCTACTCAAGCTCCCTCTTCCCCCCAACATAACCTCCCCGCAACATAACCTCCCATCCTGTCCTCCTACCTTGTCAGGAGGCACCTCAGGATAGGTGCTGGGCTTCGCCAAGCCTAAGTGCTGACAGAGGGGCTCAGAGATGGCACAGGCCT
Organism: Vicugna pacos; assembly: GCF_048564905.1. Taxonomy (NCBI): domain Eukaryota; kingdom Metazoa; phylum Chordata; class Mammalia; order Artiodactyla; family Camelidae; genus Vicugna; species Vicugna pacos. Next base: position 10,160,670 of record NC_132998.1, read on the forward strand.
CGGCGTAGAGCTTGTGACTATAGAAGCTGTAGGCCAAGTTACTGGTGTAGGAGGCTGCAGGGGGTAGAGAGGTCAGCTGACCACAGGAATGGTTCCACCGCCCTGGCCTGCTGGAGGGGCAGCAGAGAAAAGCTCAACCTGCCGATGGCTCAGCAGCTCTGGGATCAGACAGGAACCCCCATCACTAGGGAAGGAGAATGGGCAGCTCTCCCCTTCCTGCTCCAAGCCAGCCCACGCCCTCCACTCTAGCAAGGCGAACCCACACCAGTCAGCCCCTCTAAACTTGTCTCAAAAGAATCAAGGCCTCATTCTCACACAGGGCCCACCTCTCCTCACATGCCAATCTCTGTCTTCTTCTTGCTCCAAAGGTCAGCGCCTCAGAGGAACACTCTGGCCTGTCCCTTACCTCCCTCTCCTTCCCTTATTCTACTGAAGCCACTCTGGCCTCTCTGGTATTCCTTCAACACACAACATGCCAGTCCCTCTCCAGCCACAGGGCCTCAGCACTGGCTGTTTCCTCTGTCAGGGGTGTCCTTTCCCAGGTGTCTACATGGCCAACTCCCCCCCAGTCTCCAGGTTTTGCTCAGGTCACCCTCTCCACGAGGCCCATCTTGACCATCCAGTTAAGTGGTAACTTGCCCCCCCTCACTACCTTGATCTCCTAATTCCCTATCTTATCCTGCCTTCCTTTTTCTTTCCCCCCTTATTTCTTATCATTTTCCAATATGTTGATACTTCAATTATTCTATTGTTTATTTCTCCCCCAACCAGAACATGGCTCCACGAGGGCAGGGATCTTTGTTTTATTTACTGACATATCCAGGTACTCAGAACAGCTTAGCACATAGTAGGTACTCAATAACTATTTGTTGGCTAAATAAAATTTTCCTGACTTCTAGTTTAGGCAGCTTCCTGGCTATTGACATAGAAGGCTGGGAGAAAATAAAGCAGGTCTTCATACTCTGCAGGAAGAGTTTTCATATTATTAATTTTTGTGACTTTCACCTCTGTGGCTAGGTTCAACCTGAAAATATGAATATGAAAAGTTCTCCAAAACCTTCTAGTAACTGAACTCATTAGGTTGATATGATTTAAACCAAAGGGCCATGCTTCTTCTAAAATGAGGGGAAAATTAGGAAATATAAAAATAGGCAAAACTAATCTATGCTTTTAGGATAGTGGTTGCTTTTGGGGTGTGGGGTCTAGAAGGAGGCACAAAGAGGGGTTTTTGGGAGTCTAAGTCATGCTCTGTTTCTTGATCTAGGTGTCAGTTACAAGGTATGTTCACTCTCTAAAAATCCATCAAGCTGTCTGCTTATGATCTTAGTACTTTTCTATATGTATATTTCAATTAAAAGGGTGGGGAAAGGGACGGTACAGCTCAGTGGTAGAGCACGTGCTTACCATGCACGAGGTCCTGGGTTCAATCCCCAGCACCTCCTCTAAAAATAAATAAATAAATAAACCTAATCCTCACCCCCACCCCCACACAAAAAAATCTTAAAAAAAAAAAAAGGGTGAGGAAAAGTATATTTGCCCGTTGGTTTATATGTACATATAGAAATACATGTGGCATATCTCTAGAAGGATACATAAGAAGTTGATCACATTAGCTGCCTCTGCAGAGGGAGACTTGGGTGAGTAGCATTAGGGGCAGCAGGGGGACTTTTCACTGTATGCCCTTTTGTGAGAGTTGAATTTTGAAAGATATGAATGTTTTACCTGGTTTAAAAAAAATTGGGGGAACTATATTCAATACCTTGCAATGGCCTATCATGAAAAAATATATATATATACATGTGTGTGTGTATAAATGAATGACTATGCTGTACACCAGAAATTTAACACATTATAAGTGTTAATTATAAATCAACTATACTCCAATTTAAAAAATTTAAGTTATCAATGTTCTACCATTTCATGAAACAAATACCAAATCAGATTTCAAAGTCAATGAGAAAAAAAATTCACATCTGCTACAATAAGTTAGCCTCTTCACTTCTCTTAGCAAGTTAGCTTGATCACTTCTCTGTTGCTGTTAAATAGAGTAACTGATACTTATACACATCTTCCTCACTGCCTCCGAAAACCACAGGGCATCCCCACAGTGATCAGACCTATCGAGTGAGTGCTATTTGCCTGCCTAATGAGTCTGACCCTCCCAAGAACCCTGTCCCAGGGCACTGACCGGTCATCCCCAGGGAGTCAGTCAGCTCTCGGCCTGACAGGCCCTGTAAGACCTCCAGCATCCAGACAACAGTAGATTTGCAACTTTCCACTAGCTGGGCCAGGGGAGCCAAGTCAGCTACCTGAAGGGACAAGAAAGGTGAGAGGAGACGTAATAGGTCCAAGGGGATAGGTCCACCCCACCCCACATCCAAAGCCAAAGCAACCCCAGACCCTAGGACCTATCCAGGATTTTTGATTCCAGATGGTACCTGACAGCCTTGGGCAAAGTCATAAACCACCACAGTGTAGAGATGAAGTCCCTGAAAGTACATCTGAACCAAAGCCTGCTGCTGCTTGGAGGAGTCCCCACAGACCTGAGAGAGGAAGGGAAAGGTTGGTTTTATGGGCAGGCAACTGCAAGCTGAAGACTGACCCAGAGTCCTAGAGAACTGACACAGCCCTGGGAATAAGGACACCAGAAGGGGCCACTGCCCTCTCGGCATATACTAGGCTGCTGGCTGGCCAGGCATAGTCCAGAGAGTAGCTTACTAAGGTGGGAGCTGGGTCTTCCAGATCTTACCAAAGACCCTAGCCTGATAGAGTCTATAGAAACACATTCCCACCCTACCTCTAGGTCCTTAACTTACGCCATCCTGCAGATGCCGGATAAGGGAACAGTAGTCGCCAAGAAAAGCAAAGAGGCCCAGGATAGCATCAGGTCCACAGCGCCCCTTGGTCCCTCGCTCCAGGACTGAGAGGAAGAACTGGCAGCTGTCACACAATGCTCGCAGTGGGGGCAACGATGCCTCCATACTGTTCTTCAGGACAGTTGACGCCTGGATCAGAAGCTTGGCCACTGCCTGGGGTCCTCCCTCCCCAACCTGCAGCAGTTTGATGGCCAGGTGGCATAGCTGGAGGCTGGGGGCCAGATTGGTGTTCCTTAGGTAATCGTGGGCCTTCTCCACTACGCTGGTGGCCTTGGCATGGTGGTGGCTCCAGCAGAGGCGACGGCAATGTTCCAGGGTAAGCTCCAAGAGGCAGAGGGCCCTCTGAGGGGAAAGAGGACCAGGAGAGCCCCCTCCCTCACCCACCAAGGCTCTGATCACCTGCCTGGAGAGCAGGTCATCTAGGAAATCAGCATCTGACTCATTCAGACCATGCCCACTGGCATCAAATAGCTGATGGGCAGCTACCACTCGACAGGCTGTTGGAGAAGAGAAGTGGGGAACCTCACAAGGGGTACTTTCATCCTCCAAGAGTACTAGAAAACTCAAGGCCTTCAGCCGAGCTGAGAATGCAGCTCGCCGCTCCACCAGGGCTTCTGCTGCCTTCCAAAGCAGAGAAAAGCTACCCCGAGCCACAGCCTCGTAGTCCTGGGGAGCAGCGTGGCGAGAGCACTGCACCAAGCAGGCATGGAGGGGCTGAGCAAGTCGGAGTGTAGCCTCTGGGATTCCCTGTGCAGCAATGTTTCGCAGAAAGATGAAGAGAATTCTTTCCAGGTAGAGGGGTGGGCGCTGGGGGGTAGACATCAAGTAGCCATCGCAAGCCAGCTCTGCCAGCTCCAGCAGGCTCCCCAGGTGTCTAGGGCAAGCCAGCCTGACAGTCAACTGCTGGTTGCAAGCCCTTAGTATGGCATCACAAGCTTGTCTCTTCTCCACATCAGACCGGCAGCAGGGAGAACCAGCTGGAAGCTTGGACAGGAACTCCTACGAGGAGAGAAGATGTGAATGGGGCTACCAAAGGAGAAAAAGAGGCAGGGAAAGGAACTAGAAATGGGATTGCTCAGGAGAAGATCTCCTACTAGTCTCTCTTCGAATAAATTAAACAAAACAGCTCCGCTTGGAAAGCCAGGTGTATCCATAGCCAGACAGCACTCCCACCTTCAAGTCAGGCAGCAACTCTTCAGCCTCCTTTGGACTGCTTAGCAGAGTTCCAAAGTTGACTCCTTTGAAGCTCCTCATGGTGCCGGAGGGCTAGGGAGAAGGAGACGGATTAGGGAAAGCGGAGAAGATTGTAACGGAACTAAATGAAGGATGGGAGAAGGGCTTGAAGGCCCCGGAAGGCAGGGGTAAAGAATCCCATCAGAAATCCTATCGGAAAAAAGCTCGTGACAGGACGCCGGGCTTCTGTTATAAACCGAGGCTTCCGCATTTCTTTCCTCCCGCCGAACCCCGGCCTCACTACCCATCCCAACAACCTACGCCCCACACCAGAGGCCTCCACCGAGCTCTTCAGTGCCCACCCGGACTTCCCGAGGTCTCTCCACCCTCTCTCGTAGAGCCTCCTGGCCTCTCCCTCAAGTTAGCACCGGAGCCCCATTCACCTCCGCGCATACACACGCTCACGAGTACCTCCAGGCCTTATGGTCCCAGAGATCGCCCTCCTCCCCAGAGCCTGGACTTACCACTTGACTGAGTACTCCGTAAGAATCCAAAATGTAGCCTACGTTTTCCGCGCCAGCCCCTCCTTTCAAATATCCCCAGCAACCAATCAGAGACAGCTGCGTACCGCCGGCGGGCCGCGCAGCGCGCTGGGAGTTGTAGTTTACCCGCATCGTCACGTGATGCCGGCAGGCGGGGTCTTGCTGCCCAGGGCGTTAAGGCCTCTTGGGGGCGCGGGTTCGCCCGCTCTTTCTAGGCAGGGCTGCCCGTCGCTTAGTTGCTGTCGTCAAGGCCAGCCCCCTGCCTCCTTCTCCTCCCCTTTATCTTCAGAGTTCCGAAAGCGTTTAAATTTCCCGGGAAGAGAAATAAGCTAGACAACAAAAAGAACTTACTTGGAAACTCGCGGTTTGGGTTACTAGAGGAAAAGGGCGTAGCCTTTCACATAACTCTTTTAAAAATAGAGTTTTCTGGGGGCACTGACAAGAATACTGTGGCGACTTCCAGCTCTCTGCCTTCCAGTCTTGCTCCTCCCACCAGTTGTGTTGAGGAAGACAGAGGATCTTCTCCATGGGGAATGGGGGATAGAGGGGTGGGGTGGGTGGGGGCTGTGAATGACGAGGGGGAGAACTAGGAAAACTCCGTCACTGGGATAGTTCTGTTTTTAATGGCTTATACTAACTACTTCCCCAAACATAAAAATTCACTAGGCTCTGCTTCTTTTCCCTTCCTCCACCAAAGAATTCTGTTTAAAACTCTGCGTCTTCCAGTTGGCTTTTTCTTGATGAATTCTGTTGGGGAACTCATCCTTCTCTATTATTCTTTCTAATTCATCATCAACCTCTTTTAGGAGCTGAGAATCTAGCAGGGAAGGCTATTTAAAACAAACCCAAGAACAGTATCTCTAAAGGGTCTCAGCTTTGGAATGGTAATATTACTGCAGGGGCTAAATGTGTGTTAGAAACATTACATACTTAACCCTTCTAAGGTAAGGGACCCAGCAGAGAGGAGGTGTTCATAAATGATCAATGAGATACATCCATTCTCTCAGTGCTCATTTCCTCTTGTTTACACCTTTGCAGTCAGTGCTCATTTACATGTGTAACAAGTGTTCTAGGGCTTTTTTCCCTATGTATTTGTATTATTATCTAGTTGACTCTAAATTCCTCAAGGTTTTTATGCCTCTTCTACTTCTCACAACAAGCAGGCAGTTCTTTAGACACAACTTAAGTGCTGACCAATCACACAGTTGAATATATATGACCAATGAATATATGACCAATCATATAAGTTGAAGTGTATAATTCAGTGTTACCTGAATCCCTGATCTTTATAAAGAGAGGGCAGCAGATGGTGGAAAGAGCTTTTAACTTGAGTCTGGACAGAGGAACCACGTTCTAGCCCCAGTTCAATTTATTATTAATCTGCGAAATGGGACAATAACATCACTCCCTCCCAGGGGTTCTGCCAGCCTCAAATGGAGCAGCCTTGACATGCTTTCCAAAGGCCCTAAGAATACTTTGCAGCCTAACAAAGCATGTCGTATATGTACTGACATATAAAGATGTCAGAGATACATGAATGATTGTTATAGTCCTCATGTGAATTTTGTTTTAAAAAGAGAAAAAACAAGATACACTGTTGTGTAAAACAAAAAAAAAAAGCAAGTTACAGAACAGCATGAATGGTATGATTCAATTTTTATTAAAAAATATTAAATCTATGCACCAAACTACAAACATTTAACAGTGGTATACAGAGCAGGCTTAAGGGAGCCTTTTTTATGTTTTATATTTCTGTAGGCATATATGTATTTATATTTGTAATAATTTCTATATAAATATAAATATATGTATTTTAATGTAACATTATATAAACATATATTCACATATTTATATTAAATATGTATTTATATGTAAATATGTATTTCTATATTTGCATTTGACTATTTTATAATGAGCCCACATAACTTTACTGTTAAAAAAAAAACTTAAAGCCAATGTGCAGTATTTTTATAACATCAGGTCTAATCCCAAGCATGACAAACTTTTGTTTGCCTTATAATTCTATTCTGTGGTTCTGTGAGGAAGTGGTGGCAAAAAATCGTAAAAGGGACAGGGAGAACCACAGGACTGGAGTTAGGGGAAGAGTGTTGGGGAACCTAGACCCAGCCAAAGGGTCATGGCCATTAGCTGGGCTCAGCCCTCTCTCCTCCCTGAGCAGGGACTGAATTTCCAGGAAGAGGTCATCCTCCAGCCTCAGAACCCAGGACTGTGCTCATGCCCCACTCCTCCTGCCCTCTTGTCCATTGGTTCCTGGTTCCTTGGGCTGTTTCTCTTCTCAGGATCACTTAAAAGCTCCAAATAAAATAATCCTGTATCCAGCTGGATGGAAAGGCAGAAAATCAGGAGCCTCTTAGTGAAAGATGGTGGTGTGTATCAAGTCTGACACCAAGCTGACCTTCCCACTTGAGGAAGAGGAAATGAGTTCAAGTGGAACATACTGACACCCTCCTCAGCTGTGCACATACCCCAAAGTAGAAGGCCTCTCAGATAGCTTGACACTGCTTTCTCGGCCTGGACCAAGGATAAACACTGCTGGGAATCACCCATCCACTGGGATGCATTGGGAAGTTCTACACCCCGTTACAGCCCCATCCACTCATCCACCCACATCTGACTAGGCTCAGCTGGATTGAAAAAGTTAAAAAATAAAATATGAAAGCAAACACTTATGTAGTGCTTACACTGTGGGCCAAGTGCTCTTCTGAGCACTTAACTGAATTCTCACAAGAGCCCTATGTGTAGAAACTATACCATCACCCCCATTTTATAGATAAGGAAACTGAGGCATAAATTTGGACCCAGGCAGTCAGGCTCTGGCTCCATGCTCTTAACGGTTTCCCTCTGCTGCCTCTCAGCAGGGTATCACCAGCAGCATTTTGCAGGCTGCGTGCACCTGGCGAATCAATCCCTCATTTGACCCATATGGGCAAATACCCAAAAGTGGGCCAGGTGGCCACGGCTAAGCATTCCCACTCTCTTGCCCTTCTCCAGGGACAGGGCTTGGGATGAGAGAGCAGGGCTAGGTGGGGAAAGAGTGAAGGCCCAGGGGACAGAATCAGTACATACCACAGGAGGGGCACTGGGAAGGCAGCAGGAGGCAAAGTTTAGCCTTGACTTTGCTAAAAGACAAAGCTAAAAGAACCTCATTAGTCTGTCTCCTCTACCTGCCTGTGTCCTTATCACTTAGGAATTTGGGGCCCCCTCATGCTTCCATCAGTAAGTAATTACTGTCACCCCAAGTTACAAATCATTAACTAGGCTCTGGATTCTAGTCTAATAGACTTCCCAAATGGGCAGCTCTTGAAAGGCCAGGTGTGAGCTAGACTGTCCCCTCGCCAGACAGTTACTGAGCACAGCCATTGGGAAAGCACTCCCCTGTGTGTATATATGGGGGGGCAAAGGCAAATGAGACATAATTTCCTCCTGTCCTCAAGGAGATCATAGTATGGTAGAGAGAGAAGGAAACTCTACAAATAATTATAAAATACATTTAGGTCCAGCTTTACAGGGCAGAAGGGGGAAGTGGAGTTACTGCAATAGACTGTCTTAGCCTCAAGATGGGGGAAGGAAAAGATACCTGTTTTTACTAAACCTCAACTTGTTCCCTGCAGGCTGGGTGTAGGAATGTGTTTTTTCCCTCCCCTGAGTAGGGATCTGAGACCACCACCCATCCCTCTGCTCGGCCTCACCCTGCGGGAGCCCAGCCACCCTGCATTCCTCCCGCACCAGGTGATGCTATCTCCCTGCACAGGTATGGACTTGCAGGTCTTGGAAAAGTCTTACCTCTTCCTGTCTGGGAAGTAGTCTGGGACCCAAGGAAAGGTCATCAACCTCTTTCCAGCACAGGTAGGTGTCCCATGCCCATCTCAAGCACATTCCAGGACTCTCCCTTGACCTACCCTCCCTGCATCCCCACCCATCTTAACTGCTGGCTCTGCTTCCCTTAAGAAGCCCAGGTTTTGGTGGGAGGAGAGAAGGCAGATACAATCAGAGGTGAGGCAGGGAGGGGCCCACAGAACTGGTGTTCCCACTAGTACTGTTTCCTGCCCTGATGGCTGCCTTACCTTCACTCACTCTGGGTGGGGAAGAGTCAGGTACGGACAAGATGTCCCAGTCCCTCAGCTGTTCACTGCTCTCTCCTCAGCAGCCCTTCACTTGGGTTTCATGCAAGGATACAGGACCTGGAGGGCCCAGGTGATGCTGGACAGATGGTGCCTCCGCAGCCACAGAGGCAGAAGGCAGGTAGCACACGTGCTGAGCAGCAAGCCTGTTCCTGCAGGAAGGCTGCAGATTTGCCCCAATGGGTGGTCATTGAGGCAGCCCGAGCACCTGGAATCTTTGCTCAATGGCTTGGGCATCCACTCCATACACTCAAGACTGTCTCACTCTAGATGTGGCACAAGGTTTTTGCTTGGCAACTAGGGAGGGTAAACAGATATGGAGGACCTAGAAGCCTCAGGCATTTCCCATCCACTTCTGTTGAGAGGCAATTCCACAGCTCAGTTTAAGCTGGAGGCAGTCTTAGAGAAGCTGGTAACCCCAAATCTATCCTCACCATATCCAGCTGCCCCCTCACCAGAAACTACTGAGGCGGGTGCAGGTGAGGATGAGTCAATCAAATCAATGACCGATTAAAAGTGTTTATTTTCAAATGGAAAGGGGGAAAGGACCAACACAGAGGCAACTTTTGGCATCTTCTTTTCCAAGCCATCACCCCCATGTGCTTCCCAACCCAAAGCACTGGCAGGAGGGGCCCCAGGACAGGTTGAGGGGCCAGATAGTAGCAGAGTCAGTCACAGAGAGATCTGTACAACCCCAAAGAGGCAGGATTCAAGGTCCATCCCTGCTCCCTTGTCTTGAAACAGAGTTAGAGCTCAGGGGCATAGGGCTCGCCAGTGGGTGAGGGCACCCGCAGCTCAGCATCATGCCTGACCACAGTGAAGAGCCCCACCACTGCCAGCAGAGCCATCACCATGACGGCAGAGCAGATACTGAACATGTTCCGAGTGCCCGTTTTGCGATCGCTATCGTGAAGGACCAGGAGCCCCAGGCAGGCCAGTAAGTGCAGGGGCACCCGGAACCAGTTGAGGACACCGGCTTGCTCCGTCTCGGGGATGACCTTTCTCCGCAGGAAGCTCATGCTGGGAAAGTATAGCCCACAGGCCAACTCGATAAGTAGGAACGCTATGAAGGACTCCACTGGACTCTCCTGGCCTGGGCTGGTAGAGAAAGTCAACATGAAGAGGGAGAAGACGACGATGAGGACCGCAAGGGAGAGCAGGTGCATGGGCTGAAGGTGGTACCTCTTGGAGGTAGCAATGCGGTACAGGGAAGAGCCAAGCAGGCTGGCTGCCATGAAGCTGGAGAAGATGATGCCCAGTGGGGCCCCATGTGGGTCCAACACAGGCGTCCAGAGGAAGACAAAGATGAAGATGACACTCTCAAACAGGGCCTGGATGGTGCCGAGCAACAGCACACGACGGTCCGACAGGAGGCAGCGCAGGCCCCCAGCACAGGTCCTTGAGAAGGCACGCTGCCGATCATAGTTCTCTCCCCAGTTATGAAGGGCCAAGGCCCCAGCCAGAGCCAAGAGAGGGATGGCAGCCAAAAAGGGCGCTACAGGCCCCAGCCCCATCCAGCAGGCCACGGCCTCAGCTGCCACACCTGCCACTACAGCCAGCACATGGTTCCAGAAGGCAGCTCGGGCAAAGGTAGCTGGGATCCACTCAGCAGGGAAGTCATGCCGTTCCACGTGCTCATGGATGTACCACGCCTCAAAAGCTGAGAAGAGAAGGGCTGTGGACAGCCCACCTAGTGCTCGGCCCACCAGCAGCACAAAGTAGTCCTGAGAAAGTTTGGTTAAGCAGCAGAGAGAGTAAGTCAGGGAGAAGAGGACACAAGACTTCTTGCGACCCAGCCAATCCACAAGGGAGGAGGCCACCAGTCCAAACAGAACTGTGGAGGCAAGGCCACAGACATAGAGAATGGCAATTTGTCCCTCCAGGAAGTGGTAATGCTGATACAGTTTATAGAGGTAAGGGGCCTGAAGCCAGTCAGCTGCCAGGGCCAGGAAGTAGACCTGATAGAAGTCCAGTTGAAACCGAAGGAAGGAGGGATTGCTGCAGGCCCTTCCAGAGGGCTTAGCCCGGCATCTTGACAGCTCCAACCCCAGGCAGGAGGCCAGGAGGACCACAAAGGCAAGGTAGGCACTCACCAGCATGGCCGGCCCCCGGACGACCTGGGGAGAGGGGGTGGTTTCAGAGTCACATCCATTGCCCCAGTAGCACTGTCAAGGGGCTGGGTGTCTAAGCAGAATGCAGCTCCACCCAACACCCCTGACAACTGCACTTCCCCACCCCTCAACTCCACTCCCCCAGAACTCAGACCGGAGGGACCAGTTGGGTGGGTGGGAGGAGTGGCCCGCCAGAGCGGTCTCCTAGGACATTATGGGACAGGGAGGGGTAAGAGGAGAGGGGGAGAAGACTGAGTATTCGCCCCACCCAGGCCTGGCACAGCAAAGAGAATTCCTTCACTAATCCCAGCCCTGCGAGTTAAGGGGCTGCTGCCCTCTCCCACAACAGCGTCTGCATATAGTACTTCCTTGTGTTACCTCCCATCCTCTTTGGGGAGCCTGTTTTGCCCTCTGTGTCTCGTCATCTGTCCCGGGTATCCCTCCCGCCGGGGCGGGCCTCTCCATTGCTTCAGGGCCACCTCGCGCGCATCTCTCCCCTCCTCCAGGTCAGGGCACCCCCCTGCGCCCCCTAGCCCCCGCCCAGCGCCGCCACACTCGCTCGCGCCTCGCCCACACCCCGTCTCACCTGCTGCCCCGGTCTGCGGGGACGCTCCGGACACGTCCGGCTCCAGGCCGCCCGGCCGCCCTGCCCGCTCTACCTCTGTCTCCGGTTCCAGGTCGGGTTCCAGCAGCACGCCCGCCCCTCACGGCCTGCTTCCGGGAGCAGGGTAGGCCTCTGGCCGCCGCCATACTGGCCCCGTCACGTGACGGGGGCGCGGCGCTCAAGCCCCGCCCCTGCTCCACCCTCTTGCCCCCACCCGGGCGCCGGCAGGGGCTCGACTGGAAGCCGTGGCGGTCGCTGCTCTCGGTTCGGTCGCGTCCGCTGCCCTAGCGTGACACCCGCTCCTTCGACTCCCGGGTACCTGCCGGGTCACCTGGAAATAAAGACCCATTTCCGTGCCGTGGGTTAGGGAGCACAGCTGTGCTTGGGAAAATGCCAGCAGTCCCGCAGTGCCCGGGCTTGAGCTTCCTAAGGAACACCGCTGCCCTAAGCCGATGATGGGCTCCTCGCTTTCCCTCCGCTCCCACTGTAGTGACCTCCAGGCCAGAAGTCAGTATGGCCCAGACACCTGAGGGAGGCAGTGTGGTGTAAAGGACTTGGACTCTGGCTTGCAGACAGGCTAAAGCTCAAATCCCACCTCTGTCACTTAGGCTGTGTGGCCTCGGTCTGGCCACATGACTGCTCAGTGTCCCAGTTTCTTTGTGTGCAGTCATAGGAGAGCAGTGTCCAAATAAAAACAGCTAACGGTCAGTGGCAGTTAAGGGTTAACTTCATCCTTGGAGCTGAATGCCCACCCTCTGCCACTTACCAGCTGTGTTATATTGGAAAGATTATTTAACCTCTCTGTCCAGCCCTAGTATTATCTACTTAAAACCCTCCAATAGCTTCCCATCTCACTAAGCGTCAAAGCCAAAATCTTTATAAAGGCTTGTAAAACCCTCTGTCCTCTGTTCCTTTGCTGCTTCTCTGACCTCACCTCCCTCCATTCTCCCCCCCCAGCTCCTTTTACTCCATCTATACTGGCTAGCACCAATACCTTTGCACACGGTGCCCTGTAAGTTCTGGTTCTCCTCCATATCAACATGCTTCCTTTCCTCAGCTCCTCCAGTTCTCTGTTTAAGTGTCACCTTATCAGAGGACCTTCCTTGGCCATCTCGTTTGAAGAAGCAACACCACCTCCGCACAACAATCTACCTGCTTGCCTTCCAAATCTCTATTTTCTTTTGCTCCATTTTCTCCAAGGCACCTAACACATCTGGCACACTATTTATTTTACTTATTTGCTATCTCTTCTCCCTACAGATTTTTATGTCTTGTTCTCTTGTATTCCCAGTATTTAAAACACTTTTTGGTACATAAAAAACAATCAAAAAATAATTTGATGAATAAATGAGTGAATAAGTTAATCCATGTAAATTACTCTGAAAGTGCTGGCCTCTATTAGCTGGTAACACTTATGAAACAGTTATTATGTACTTTAGGTCTATTTTAAGAAGTCCCAGGCCAGCTACTATAGATGAATTGTTTAATTGTCACAACAACCTGTAAGGTAGGTACTATTATCCTCAGAGCTGGAAAGGTTAAGTAACATGGCCAGAGTCACATGGTAATAGGTAGAGTCAAATGGGACCCAGATCTTCCAATCCCACACTCACATGATTTCTGAGAAAATTAAATGAGTTCACCCATCTGCACAGGTGATTAGTAAATGTTGGTTTTCTTTATACTAAAGCTTGGAGGGTAGAGGGTGAGAGAGTCTGGAATTACATCTTGAGAAATACTTTCTTACGATAAAGTAAACAACTGAGATTTATATCCTACAAGTTCCAAAGTGCCTTTATCCCTAACTGGCAAACTTCTAGAGAGTAGAAAGGGATATTGGTTCTCATGCATTTGTCTAGAAACACGAAGACTCAAACATCATGATTTCCCCAAGGTCATTCAGTGAATGAGGGGGTGGGAAACCCAAACGCCCTCCATCCTGGTCCTGGACTGAAATCTCCTGAACTCATAACACCCTGTCTTTCAGTTTCTGGTGGTCTTTTTTTTTTTTTTTTGAGGGAGGAGGTCATGCTGAATGAAGGCAGGGACTGGGACAGGATGGCCTTATATGCCTTGCCTTCTGTTTTCCTAGGATGGAGGCCAGAGTTCTTCCATTACTGAGTTGCCTTTTGCTCAGAAGCACCTGACAAAGGAAGACTTGAAGATTACATTATTTTGGATTGTTTTTATTGTGGGAACTATTTAAAATATATTTACTCTTTAAGGTTCCCTTGGCTCCTCAGAGCTCTGAAACACAGCTGGGAAAGACCTAAAACATGGGAAATGTGACAGCAGAGGGCTGGAGGGGATAAAGGACAGCCTGGGAGTGCAAATCCATCTCTAGGACACACTTCTAATAGAGGGCAAGGAGGGCTGGGGTCTGCGTGTGGGGAGTTCCAGAGGAAGTCCTGGCTTTTGGGGCAGGTGGGGAGGATGCTCTGGGAGTTACTAGGACCGTGCTACCCAAGGAGTATCATTTAAAACTTTTATTACAAAAATATTCAAACATACACAAAGGTAGAGATCATAGTTCTATGAAATCCTATATACTTAATTCAACAATATTGGTTTTGTCCCTTCATTCCTTCTACTCCTTTCTTTCTGTCCTTTTTTTATTTGACAAAACACTTAACAATTCAATACATCACTTCAATCCATCTCCAGAAAATAAGGACCTTTTCTTACATAACCTCAAAGCCATTTTTACAAAATCCACACTGATTCCTTGGCATCATGAATACCCAGTTCATAATTAAATGTCTCCAACTGTCTAAAAATGTCTTTTTTTCAATTGGGTGGCCCCAGTCAGGAACCAGAGAAGGCCCACATATTCCATGTAGTAGTTGTCTTCTTGTCTGCACTCACTTTGCTCCCCAGCCATTGACTAGTTGAAAAAAGCAGCTCAGTTTTCCTTTGGAATGTTCCACGTTCTGGTATATTTCCTTACTTCTTTTTTATGTCATTTAATTTGTTCCTCCATCCACCACATTTCCCATTAAATAAATAGAGGTTAGCTCTAGAGGTTTGATTAGAATCATGTTTAGTTTTTTGGTTTGTTTCTTTGGTAAGAATCCTTCAAAGGTGGTGCTGAGTGCATCAGATTGCATCATATCAGGAGGTACATGGTACATGATTTAGTGAAACTAAGATTCATCAGTTGGCTCAGGGAGTGATAGCTTGATTCCTCCATAGTAAAGTTCGCCATCAACTATCATCCTTGGCTGCATCCATTGTTAATTCTTGATCCCTTATTTCATTAAGCGTTGCAAAATGGTGATTTTTCTAATTGCATATTCCCCCTACATTAGCTGGAGTTCTGTAAATAAGTTTTCTTCACCACTTAGAGCTATTTGGCTACCCTGAAATATAGTTTTACAGGGCAGGCAGCATAAGTGTGTAACTCTTTTTCTCTTCAGTTGTCAATTTTCAGAATAAGAAGTTGAGAGAAAAACATCATTTTTAAAAAGGTTTGGGCTTAGAGCTGAGTAGGAATGGATGGCCAGGACAGTGAGTAGGGGAAGAAGGGACTATTCTGGTAGCTGTGTCCAGCCCTCACTCACTCCAGGGCATGGGGGTGTGTGGGAGACAGACAGACAATGGAGGACTTGGTGTCCTCCTGGCCCTTGGGCAGCAGTGAGATGGGCACGCTGGAGACCTAGTGTGCAGGCAGCTGCAGGACCTAGGGAGACAGAGAGAGAGAAAGCTAGATAGTGGGGAGGCAGAAAGAGAGATAGGAAATGAAAAAACAGCTAGACCCAGAAGACAGGAAGAGAGACAAAGACAGAAAGGGACATAAAAATGGAAGAGTTCAAGAATGACTTGCACCCAGAAGCAGAATAGGACAGAAGAGAGAGAGATAGGAGGAGGAAGAAAACAAACACAAAGTCATGGACTGAGACAGGGAAGGGGGAAGGAAAAAGATAGATATGTTAAATAGATTTTAAATTAGATGGGGAAAGAGAGGGACATAGAGTGGGGAAGACAGATACAGAGACACAAGTGAGGTGAAGGCAGAATGTCCAGGTGACAGAAAGAAGGAAATAGAAATGGAGAGAGTGGTATAGAAAGCTAGAAGGAAGGATAAGCAGAAGAAGAAACAGAGACAGAAAGGAAAGAACAAAGGGTCCCAGCGAAGGAGCGAGAAACTGAAGACTGAAGCAGGCTAGCCTCAGAAGTCTTGGGAAATGTGGAGGGGTGCTTAGGGCCTCTCAGCGTAGGGTCCAGTCCTGGGCAGATACGTAGGCCTATCACTTCCGGTTTCCTCTTGGTGGCTTCTCCAAACCCCCAGCCCCACCCTCAGGGACAGGGGACTTACATCTAGCAACTAGCTATGCGTGGATGGGATCACTGGTGCCTGAGTCAAGGGCTCCCCGCTTCGGCCGCCTCCTGCCAGATGAGCATGGATGTAACAGATGGGATTACTGCCGGAAGATTGAGGTCATGAGGCTGGGTGAGCACTGAAAGATTTGAAAGATAAGACAATCAGGTAGAGAGTGCCAGGTTCCTGGAAGCAAAGGACCATGAAAGATGTCATGATATCCAAGGGGAGGGTGGAACCAGGAATCCTCTGCTCAGCCTCTTCTTTTGGTCCGAGAGCCACTGACTTTCCTTACCAGACTCACGATGAGAGGTAAGGGGTCCAGAGACTCATAGGTCAGTCAAGGAGTTGGGTGGAGGTCCATGGGTCAAGAAAAGTGGCCCCTGGACAAAGGATCCCCTATCACCTCTAGAGGAAGGACCCATCTTATCCATGCACACTGCAGAGATGAGCCAAGAAGGGTCTGTAGGGGAGGCAGACTAGAGGGGAAAATGGCCAAGTCGCTCACCTTCAGGGGCCATGGGACAGGCTCTGAGAAGAAGACTTTCTATTCCAGAAGTTGCAGAGGAGGAGGTTCTGGAACCAGCAGGAGCATGCCCAGAAACTAACTTCAAAGCAGGTGGTCCACTCTCTCAGGACTGAGGAAGAGACCGGGGCTCTGGGCGGCCAGCTGCTGTCTCACTGGCCTGGGTGAAGGGTCCAGCTGATCCACTCCTCAGAGCATCTGCCTCCCCGCTGAGGAAGCAGCTGCAGGAGAGATCTGGGAGACTTCTAATCTCTCAGTGGGGCAACAGCCAAGCTAGACTATCAGACAGTGCCGAGAGGTGCGCTGTCCCCTGAAGCAGCAGCTGCAGCGGCCAGTGGAGCCTAGAGGTCCCCAGGCAGCACCTCGGCCACAGCCATAGCTGTCACTGCAGCCCAAGCAGGAGCTGGAACAGGGGACTCGACCCTTAGAGCAAGGGTACATGGGGCAAGGAGAGGGGTGGCAGCAGGTCAAGTGGGGACCAGAGCATGGGATGCAGGAACTGTGGGGACAAGTCAAGGGAGGACAAGCAGGGCAGGGAGGGCAGGAGCAGGTACACGGTGGGCCAAGGAGGCCGGGACAAGAGGGACAGGTAGCTGCATGAGATGCGTGGGCTGTGCAGGAGCAGGTGGGAGGGGGGCAGCCCGGGCAGGGGCAGGCCCAGGTGGAGGGCGGACAGGACAGACAAGGAGAGGCAGCTGGTGGACCGTGCCCAGAGGGTGGAGGGGGCTGTTGGTGGCTGGCCTTCTTGTTCCGAGGCCCCAGTCGTAGGCCCAGAGAGAAGTCCATTCAGCTGCAGGAACAGCCAGGCGGGGGATTGGGTGAAGGGGGGGGCATGGGTGGAGTCAAAGGGGCGGACTGTGGGGAGCAGGGGTGGGGACAGGATTAAACTTCAGACACTGCTGAGCCTTGCTGATCCTGTAGGAGCTCAGATCCACCCCCCCCCCATCTAGACCTCCCTCTCAGGCCTGCCTGGCAGTGCTCTCCTGACCCCCTCCCCTCCACTGAAAACCCTCCAAGGGCAGCAGACCGGAACATGTTCTCCCAATATGATGTGCACTTTTGTGCCTCCAGTCCTTTGTTTACACCGTTCCTTCTGCTCTGAGTGTCCTTTCTCTTTTCTCTACCTGGTGAGGTCTGATCAACTCTGAAGCCTTCCCCTTTATTCAATCAAAAAATGTTTCTTGAGCTCCAGGCACCTGCCACCTGCCTGGGTAAGGACCCCTGCCCATCACTCACCAGCCCTGATGGCCAGAATGGCTGCTTCAGGCTCCCAGACAGTCCCCAGAGGAGACAGAGGGCGGTGGCAGCAGCGGCAGCAGCAACAGATACTCTGAGACTGAGCCTGTGATGTTGGTGGGAGCTGACAGCAGAAGGAGGAGGCCTAGGTTCTGGGAGTTTCCGGGCAGGACAAGTCCCAGGTGTGGGGGTGGGGGTGGGGGTCTCCGGCTGTCTCCGCAAGACTGACAACCAGCCTGACAATTATTATTGGAGGACCTAACACGCAACAGGTGCTTGCCATGGGACAGAGCAAGAAAGCGGCAGCATTTGCTCTCTTGTGGAGCTCCCATGAAAGTGAGGGGTGGAGCAGGGTGGAGACAAAAACCAAAGAGGTAAACAAACACATACATTAGCTTATTTCAGAGCATGAAAATGACCATGGGGAAAACCAGGGTGGTGTGATAAAAGGTGACTCAGAGGTGGGTCCGGCAGAAGGGGCAGCTAGACAGCCCTGAAACAGTCAGGTCTGATAGCCCTTAAAGGTCTGGGATCGGGAGACAGAATCGATTAAGCCCTGGCAGATCAGAGGAGAGCTGCCCGAGGCTGAAGGGAACCCAAGTGGCTGGACTGTGGAGACAACTAAAGCTGAGAAGGGGATAAGGAGGGCTGGAGGCTGCCATCGAAAATTCAGTGGTCAGAGAAAATGCCGCTGAGAAGTGACATTTTAGCAAGGACCTGAAGAAAGCAAGGGAAAGAGCTTTGGCGATATCTGACTGAAGAACATTCCAGAAAGGGGGGTGCAGCAAGTACAAAGAGCAAAGAGGAGGGTCATGATGACACAGGTAGAGAGCAAGGCAGGGGCCCTGGGAGCCATGGTAGGGACTTGGGTCTTATTCCAAGGAAAAGGGAAAACCACTGAGGGTTTTAGGGAAGGAAGTACCTGGGTCTTCCTGGTCTTATACCTGCCCCAGGTTAGAATGTTCCACTTCCTGTGGAAGTGGTACAACCATTTTGGAAAACAGTTTGGTATCATCTGATAAAATTGAGATTGCCTGTATGTGCACTTTGACTCAGTTTTATAGCCCAGAAAAACTCTTGCATGTAGGTAGGTACTGGGAAACATGTACCAGAATGTTCTTAGTGGCATTATGATGGCCAAACTGGAAACAACTCAAACATTCACCAGCAATAGAATTTAAAAAAAAAATACATTGTGCTATATTCATGCAACTGAATACTCTACCACAATTTTAAAAAAAAGACAGTTATGGGCAAAAATTTGGATCTCTCTCTCACAAACAAGAAGTTGAACAAATTAAGTAAGATACAAAAGGGTAATCCAGTGTCATTCCATTTAAATAAACCTCAAAGACAGACAAAGTTAAGCAATACTGTTTAGGGATGCATACCTAGGTGCTAATACCCTAAAGGGAAAGAAGGAAATAATTATCACAAAAGTCAGGATGGTGGTTACTTCTTAAGGAAGGGAGGTATTTGTGGGAGGGACACCTGGGAACTTCTGGAGAGCAGGAAGTACTCTTTCTTGACCCAGATGGCAGTTGAATAGGTATTCACTTTATTCCAATTTATTCTGTACACTGTTCATGATATATTTATGTAGTCTTTCAGAAAGAGAAAAGTGCTTCTCTCTCTGCTCTATGCCACCATGTTCAAATCGTTATGCTGAAGTTACATACTCTCCAGTCTGTACACCTACATTTCCCACCAGACCTCGAGGACAGTGACCTACCTTGTATTTCTGGTCTGCCACCAATCAGTTCCTGGCATATAGCAGATGCTCAATAACTGTTTTCTGAATTGGACTGAAGTGAATTTCCCATGTATCTCATCCCACAGAGAGGTGGGCAGCTGCAGAAGAGGAGGAAGCCTGCCGTGGTGAAGAGAGCTCAGGACCACCAAGACCTGGGTTCCCCTGTTAACTCTGCTGCTTCCTCACTGTATGACATTGGGCAAGCCACTTAACCTCTCTGGTTCTCAGTTTCCTCCTCTATGAAATGGGGATGATAATAACTGCTGCCTCTGTGGACTGCTGTGTGGATTAAGTGAGCAATGTAAATGCCTAGCACACTGCCTGGCACAGAGTAGGTGCTCAACAAAGGAGAGCTTCCCCACTTCCTCCCCAGCCCCAAATCTTTTATTCAAAGGAGTCCATTAGAAAGGACAGCCAGACATCAAAGATGGCCCCAGAGTGGGCCCACATCCTCCAGGCCCCTCAGGGCTAAAGCAGAGATGTAGTCTGGTAGAGAGCTGGCAGACAGGGAGATCGACTGAAGGTGAACCAGGCGGTTGGTGGGAGCTGGCAGAGGAGGTAGAATACCAGGGTTCTGGGAGTTTCCATCCAAGGGAAGTCCCAGGTGTGGGTGCGGGGGTGCCAGCCTGGCCCCACCCAACACCCTGGCCCCAGGGGATGTGGGCACAGGGAGGAAAATGGGTCAGAGCAGGGCTGGAACATAACCCCTTTGGTCCCATGACCTCTGCCAGCTCTGGAGGAGGCACAGCCCCAAAGAAGCCTGCTCCCTCCTCCAAAGGACCCTCCATCCCTTTTCTTCAGAAAGGAAGAAACTTGGAACCTTGGTGTCTGGGCAGGAGAAGCTGGAAGCCTCCCAGTGGACGGAGGAGAGATAACACCGTAATCCCTGATGGAGGTTCCATACAGAACAGAAGGCTCCACCCACCCACACAGGGACTGGCAGACACCTGGAGCACTGACCTCACACACACTTCGGGCAACCGTGGAGGCAGACATGCTCCTCGTTCCAAGGAGCGGGACAGGTCAGGGCTGGATCGGAGAGAGGGAGGGTGCATGGTCAAACAGCACAGAGGAGAAGGCTTTTCTGTCTGGCGTGGCTCCAGCTGGGCAAACTCAGGAATCCCTCCCCCTGAGGGATTTGCCAACAACGTGGGGCCTTGTCTTCTGTGTATAACCTCCTCTTCCCTATCTGTGCCTCTGTTTCCCTTCCTGGAGGAAGAGATGAAAGAATGGGTGGAATCATTCCAGGGAAGGGTCACCAGGTGTTCCAGGGTCCCCCTTGGGCCATTAAGAGGTGCTTACCATCCCTCCCTTGCAGCACATCAAATCCAGGTGAGAAGCAGGAATGGAGGGAACCTCTTCTTTCTGGGGGAGCAGGGTGGCTGGGAGCCAGGACCCTGATTCCAGGGCCTTTGCACATACTTTTCCACTGCCCTCCCTTCTCTCCATTCTCCTTCTCACTCTTTCCCCCAAAAGCCTTCCCTGATCTCCTTGGCTAGAGGGGAAATCCTCCTACTATCCCTTCTCACAGTACTTATGCCTCTCCACACTGGTTATCACTTGCACTTTTGTGGGTTATGTGGTTAGTGTCTGACTCCTCCACAGACCATGAGCAAGGACCATACCTTGGGATTCCTAGGGCCCAGCACAGTGCTTGGCACACAGTGGATGCTTAATAAAGACTTGTTGAACAGGTGAGTGGTGCATGTTCAGGGGAGAAATTCCTAGAGTTGTTTAGGCTAATCCTCAAATCCTGTGTTTCAAAATCAAGGCCTTATTCTATGCGAGGACCTGGACAGCTCTAAGGCTGGTAAGGACCTTCCATACACAAACTCACTCACCAGGAGAGCCAACAAACCAGCAGGCAGCAGAATAGGCTTGATACTAGGGGTAGAATTGAGCAAGCACCCGGGGAAATGTTCGCACCAGCCTCATCACAGAGAAGGCTGAGGGGGAGGAAGTGGAAGATCAGGGGAGGAAGGGGAAGAAGACACGTGTTGTACAAAACATGTTTTCATCATGCTCTCCCTGGGTGCCCTGGTCTCCAAGCCCCGATGGTACTTCCGTGCCTTAATGATGTCCTTGGGGGTTGTAACATAGCTCCCCCACCTCCTGCAGACATCTGCTAGCCACCTCTGAGCCTGGCATAGGACACCCCCCCAATACTGGACTGGGTATGGGAAAATTACCTATTCTATGTCTGGATGCTGGTGGGGAGGGGACAAGAGTGACAATTAAAGGTGGGTGCAAAGTCGGGGTAGGTGAGACAGGTCTGGATCCTTTTCCTGTCCTTTTGGTCTTCGTGATGAAGGGAGCAAGGGAAGCCTGGTCCTCAGGCTCCCAAGACATCATTTCTCCAAGTTGCCCTGGTGGCTAAGGGGAGCAACTACAAAACAGAGCAGAGCCTAGAAGTAGAGATGACCCAAGAGAAAGAGAAATGAGGGGAGCTCTCGCCACCAGTTTCCAGAGTGGGAGACCCCCTTCTCAAGCTTCCTCCTGGAATCTTTGGACAGAACACAGGCTCGGATGCAAGATGGAGAGCAGGAGCATCTGAACCCTTCACAATGCCTCTCTTTGCTCCCTAATCTGCCTGGGCTATTTGGTTTGACTTCCAAACCACTGCAGCCAACAGACCCCAGTCATTGGGTCCTGGGGAGGGGCGGGGGCGGAGGCGCGGCAATCCCAAGGGGAAGGGCTGGCGTGGAGCGGATCTTCCTGGGCATCGCCCCCTGGCTGCTGTCGTTGGCTGGGGACCTTAGAGGCTGCGAGAAGGGTGGAGCCACAGTTACGAAGACAAATGGATGGACAAACACCCAGAAGAGACAAAGACAGACAGACAAACCAAGACAAAGAGGAGCGCAAAGACAGACCCACTCTTTCTTTCCAGGCTACCCAAGATTGTGTTCCCCGTTTTAGCCTCTCTGTCCCCATCTGCTACCTTAGCTGCACAGTCTCAGAGCTTTAGCTCTAGGGGCCAGCCCCTGAGCCCCTCTAAGGAGAAGGCGAAGAGCTGAGAAAGGGCAACCCAGCAGGGGGAGCATTTCAGGGGTGGGTGGTGTCTGGTTCTGTGTCAGGATACCCAGCCAGGGCCCAGGGAGGGAGTGGTGCCCTCGCCCAGTTCATGAGGACAGGAGACTCATTCACTGTAAACCAAGTACAGATGTGCTGGGAGGGGGAGGGGGAATTAGGGCCACATTCACAAACCACAGCGGGCCCGCCCTTCTTCCGCCAGCCTCCACCACCACCACCAGGGAAGGAGGGGTTAACTTGGCAGTCTCCTGGCAGGATCCCTGCCACACAGGCAGAGTGCCATCCCACCCCAGCCTGGACGCCTGGGTGCAACTCCCCGACACCCGCCCCTCCCACACTGCTGAGAACTGCTCCCAGGGTAACCAAGCTAAGTCAACAGCAGCCAGGCCACCTGGGGACGGGACCCTGGAGTACCTATTCCCAGCTCTTCCCACCCCTAGAGTGAAAGGGAGGGCCTTGTCTGCACCCCATCAACGTCTCCTGTTCTCCAGAGAGAGCCACAGCATGCCCCTTCTTTCCCCCTCCCCTTCACCTGACTCTGGCTACCCAAAGTGGCCTTTCCCAGGAGGGAGGATACCTAGCCCCCAGGGTGGTATTCTCCAGTATGGAAAATGTGACATGACCAGGAGCTGGTGTCCCCAGTGCTGGCCGCCCCGGGACCATTGCTGGGGAAGGTCCTTTGGGTGCACCTCTCCAGCCTAGCCCAGCCCCCTCTACTCCTGCTGCCCTTCTCCACCTTCTCACTCCCACCTAGTCCCTGTGGGTGCACAGAATTTGTACTTCAGGCTCCTTCTCTTCTCTCTCTGTCGCCAGTAGAATGGACACTGACACCCCAGGGTTCCCACTCTGCAGCGGTCACGTTGAAGTCAGAGAATGTCCCCATCAGACACTGGCACTCTGGGCGCACGCATGCACATATATACACAGACCCAGAGTCAACAACATTCGTGGCGCATCCACCAAGCAGGCAGGCAGGCAGGCGCTAGTTAAGGCAGACACACACCCTGGGCTGGGGCTTTCTCCTTCACACCCAGCCCAAGGCTCCTCCCACTCCCAGCTACAGTTCCTCCTGCCTTCCTCCCCAGCCTCTCCCCTCCAGACCCAAGCCTAAAGGTGGGGACGGCATCGTCAGCCAGGGACCCAGGAGCCCTAACTCCCACAGCTACTCAAGGCGGGGTGAGAGGGAGGAGGTCCTTAAACGCAGGCCTTAACACCCCCGACAACCTCCACTAGTCAAACCAGTTTGCTCCTGGGACCAAAGGAGCTCCCTGGGTAGGCAAGGGGAAGTAGACACTACTTTGACTTGCAGGTGAAGGCTAAGCGAAGGGTAAAGACAGTCGCATCTGCCCTGGCTTATCCCTGCGCGGTCACTCCACCCCGGGGAGGACGTGGATACAGCCCCCACTGCCTACCCTGGGGAGGTATAGAGACTGGCCTCCCTGAACCACAGCCTGGCTGGAGAACTCAACCAGTGCCCCTGAATGGCAAGACAGGGAAAAGTGCCAGAGAGAAAGGGTGGCATCATGGGCCCAGGACACTGACCTCTTCTGCCATCCTTGCCCGGCCTCCCGGGTACGGAGCCACGGAAGCCCAGCGAATGGGAGGGGCAGAGACCCAGGCGTCCTGGGCCGCCCCGCCCAGTCCCCCCCCAAACCCTCACCCCCCGCCCCCCAGCCCCAGGGCACCGAGGAGGGAGCCGGGCAGGGGCAGGCGGCAGGGGAGGGAGGAGCGAGGGCGGGAGGGGGAGGAGGGAGCCAGGCTGGGAGGGAGGTGGGGGGGGGAGGGAGAAAAAGAAAGAAAATATTTTCCGTGTCCCCGCCTGCAGAGTCAGTGTGCGGTTTGGGAGAAAATGTGTCGGATATTTTGGGGCGGTCACGTGGGCGGGCGGGCTCCGAGAGGCCCCGGGACCGTCCCAGCCTAGAGCCCGTGCCCCCCCAGAGCCCCCCATCACCGCCAGCCCCTGCCACTGCGACGCTCCATCCCCGCGACCGCCCGACGCCGGGACCTCGGGGCTCGGCGGCCTCCCTTCCCCCTACCTCCCCCTCCAGGTGAGTCAGGCGGGGAAGCAGGCTCGGCCGCCGCGGACGCCCGGGTCCTCCGGTGAGATGGGCCGGGGGCGGGGGCGCCGGGGACCGACGCGGGTCAGTCCCTCCCCGGACTGGTCCGGCCGTCCGCGGGGGTGGAGGGGGGCTTCCTGGCCCCGACTTGGGGGTCAGCCCTGATGTGGGAAGGGAATGGGGAAGATTTTAGACAGATTGGCCAGAGCTGGGCTTTATCCACCCTTTTTTTGCGGTGAGGAGTCGGGGAGAGCTGTGGGGGAAGTCTTCAGCCAGGGGGCTTCTACCCTACTTTTGTGCCTGGAGTGGGAGGGGAGACAGGGTTTCCTCCTGCGGGGAAAGTCTACCACTCGCCTTTCTTCAGGCTTCCCCTGGAGAATCTGAGGGGAGGATTTTTGGTCCACGCTGGTCCAAGTTCCTCCTTCCCTAGTGGAATGGCACAGCTCGGACATCAAAAGGGCAAGGAAAAGGTCCAAGAGGCAAGTGATCCTGGCCCTCTGGGTCCAGATGTTTGGAGAGACAAGTGGATAGGATAGGGGTCTATGAAGTTCCCTTGAAGCGCAGTCAGGATTCCCTCTCTCATACCTCCAACCTTGGGTGTGAGTCTTGGCTCCCTCCAGCCAAGGTGGGGGGCTCCTCGGGAGTATTCTTGAGGGGAGTCTGAATGCAACAAAAGAAGATCAGGGAGACTGGAGCGGGGATCCAGGAGTCCCAGTCCCGGAGCCCCGCGGACGCTGCCTCTCTGCCTCCCTGCCTCCAGCACTTACAGTTCACTTCCCTCAGCCTGACTCAGTGTGTAGGAGGGAATCTCTGCAGGTGGCCAGGGAGTAAGAGTGTGCAAGGTTAGGGGAGCAGGGGAGCCTGAGGAGGGGTCTGTAGGACAAGAAGCTGAGATGACTGTGCCCCTTCAAGGCCCGCGTCCAAGGGCAGCTGCAATCCCGGTCTTCAAGTCTGAGGCTCCTGCCCTTACTTCTGTCACTCCTCAGATGCTGACTTGGGGTTGATGACCACAGGTGGTATCCCATATCTTTGAGGCAAGAAAAGACAGGGCAGGGGAGGGGGGAGGAGGCAGTGTGTGCAGGGTGCCTGGAGCCTGGGTATCCCAAATAGAGAAACACATACACACATGCATACACATGCTGTGGCTTAGAGCCTAGTAGGCAGCACAGGGCACACCCCCCCACCCCTGGCTCAGAAAGCCACCTAACTGGCACCTCCAGTTCCCCCCTCTGCCCCACCCTACCCGTGCCCTCTGATGCCCACACACATTCCACTGGCACTGCCTGCCTGCCTACCTCCTGGGCACTGCCCCTCCCTGGGGCCAGTGAGGTAGAGGGAGGGCACCTGGGGATGGGAGGTGGAGACTCAAGGGTCTGGACTCCCCCAAGGGTGGCACAAGGCCAGGAAAACCGGGCCCACCGCTACCTCCTGGGGAGCCGGCTGGGGGCCCAGGCTAGAGCAGAGGATGCCTGGGTTCTCCGCCCAGGCTGGGGATGGGGTCATGGAAAAAGGTGGTCGTGTTTATACAGAGGGGAGGGGGGCAGCGGGTGGAGAGCAGCCGACAAGAGCAGCTTTGTTCCAGGCTCTGGAGCGGGCAGGGCGCAGAGAGACGCCCCCCCATCCGGCAGCCCCCTTCATCCATGCCTTCCCCTCAACTCCACCTCAGCTCTAAGAGACAGCTTTGTAAGGGCCCCTTTCCCCTGGTCAGCCCCCCTCCATCTGAGGGGGCATCTTGAGAGGAGAGAAGTGTGTTCTCTCTTCCATAGGTCCCCTAAAGAACTCAGACCTCTGTGTCCCTACTTAAGGATTTTCTTTTACTCTCTGTGCCATTATGTTCAATTACTTGGTCCCTTCCTCTAACCTGGACTTCAGACCGTCCCCTTCACGGCCAAGGCAGAGAAACCAAGGCTCAGAACTGGGATGAATCTGTCCCCTTTCTCTCTTCACTCAATTCTCAAGTCCCTTCTCTGAGGCAAAATAGGAGGAAGGCAAGAGAGACCTGGGCTGTCCTTTGCTCACTTCCAGCTTCATTCCTCGGTAAGGACCAGGAGCCTGAGCATCCGTTTCTGGGACCCCCAAAGTACTCCTGCCCCACCCTCAGGTCTCTGTTTCCGACCTACAGCTGAGAAGCAAAGACAATAAATGCTGGAGTGCAGAGCCAGGTTCCCAGTCTAAGCCAGTCTGGGGAGGATGGGGGGACCTCTAGTAGCTTCTCACCCTTGGCATTGGAGGGGTTAATCCACCTGGAATGTGGCCCAGCCTGTTGAGCTATGGCCCAGGGGCCTCAGGGGCCCCGAACTCCTGGCTCTACCTGGGTTTAACCAGGGATGAGGACTTTAGGGAATAGGGGAAGGAAAAGGAGAGGGACCCCGGGGGCTCGGAGCTGAAGCTTTTAGGGCTTGGGGAGACACTGGGCTGAAGAGTCAGGGTGCTGTGGATGTGGGTGGTGCCTAGTGAGGGGCAGGGGCTATTTCATGCATTGGGACTGGGTGAAGGATGGTGGTTTGGTGTCAGAGTTCCTGTAACCTCCAGGACAATTTACCCTCAGGAGCTTGAAGGCCAAGGAAGATGAGAGATAGAAAAGAAAGGAAGAAAAAAAAAGCAGAGGTACAAAGATTGAGAGATACTGATCTTAGAAGCAAAGACTGATGGAAAGAGATGCAGAAATACCCATTACCTACCTCTGGGCCTGCCCACCCCCAGGACACTATGTGTTTCACTTTCTCTTGGTTCTTTTCTGACCTTTTTCATCTCAGTCCATTAAGGTTCTGGTGGGTTGAGGAGGTGCCCAGGCTGGGGTGACTCTCCTTCCCCAGCCCCTAACTTCCTAGAGTGCTGGGTGGTTCTGAGGCTCCTGGGAAAGCCAACCTTTCCCTTGTCAGAGCATCAGGAGAGAGACCTCCTGCCTGGCTCTAGGATTCCCACTTCCTTTCTTCTTCCTTCCCCTCCCCCTCCCCTTCCCCTAAGCTCAGGTTAAAAATCCCTGGCGGCATGCTACATTTGAGGGCAGGCAGGATGCAGGAGGGCTTCCTAGAAGAGACAGAAGAGATGGAGAAGCAAAGTAAGCAGAGGACAGGGAGAGGAGTTTCCTAGAATCCTTCCTACCTGGCACACAGAGGGTCTTCCATCAGCATCTGTGGATTTGAAGAGAGGTAATTGGAGACAGACAGAATTGGAAAAGGAAACTGATAGAGGGAGTACTGAGGAAGATGGAAAGAGAGGGAAATGCAAATTTAGAGAGATATTGTGGGGAGGGTATAGCTCAGCGGTAGAGAGCATGCTTAGCATGTGCAAGGTCCTGGGTTCAATCCCCAGTACCTCCGTTTAAAAATTAATTAATTAATTAATTAAAAATTAAAAAAAGAGAAGTATGGAGGAAGAGAAGGTATCAAGACAAATAAGGTTAAACACTTATATAGCATTTAGCATGTGCCCTATATTATCCTAGACATTTTACATATGTTAAATTATTTAATCCTCAAAACAACCTTAGGAGGTGCCCCTATTATTATTCCCAATTGACAAATGAGGGAATTGAGGCACAGAGAGATTAAGTAATACGCCCAAGGTCCTGCAGCTGGCGAGTTGTGGGAATCAATTCAGGTCATCTGGCTCCAGAGCCTGTGTTTCAGAGAGGTGTAGTGCCCTCAAGCTACAACAGAGATATGTTTGCTTTCTCCAGGTTGATAGAGAGTGTGAAACTTGGCTCCACCATTTACAGCCATGCGACCTTAAACCAGTCACTTAACCTCAGTTTCCTCATCTGTGAAATGGGATCATAATTCCAACTTCACAGGATTGATGTCAGGGTTAAATCAGTTGTCCAGCCCCATGGTAATATTTAATGATCACTTCTCAGCTTAGGAGTCCTATCTGCCAGGAGTCTGAAGACTATCATTCACCTTAGAAACTCAATTTACCCTTTGGGGAAAGTTTCTCTGAGCCTGCATAAGCATCTGTCCTGCCTGCCCTACAGGCCTGAGCCTGGGCATTCCAGACCCCAGCAGCAAAGAGGGAAAAGACTGCACCTGGGAGAGGGCCATGGGGCTTGGAACCTCAGCGTGATCGTTCTCTGATCCCTCCTTTTCCTCTCTTTCTCCTTAGGACTCTTGGAGACCCAGTGAGCAGGCCAGGCAGGGCGGGCACGGAGCCTCCCAGGCCAGGGCAGTGGGCATGGGCGGGGGCTGTGGCTGAAGAAGTCCCCCGCCCACTGCAGACCCCAGGGAATTCAGCCTCCCACACTGCAGCTGCCATGGCCACCAATAAGGAGCGACTCTTTGTGGCTGGTGCCCTGGGGCCTGGCTCTGGCTACCCAGGGGCCGGCTTCCCCTTCGCCTTCCCAGGGGCACTCAGGGGGTCTCCACCTTTCGAGATGTTGAGCCCTAGCTTCCGGGGCCTGGGCCAGCCTGACCTCCCCAAGGAGATGGCCTCTCTGTGTGAGTCTCAGGGATCTTGGGGGATGAGGGCAGGTGGTAACAGGAGGGCATTTGGTGGGTGGATGATAGAGAAAATCACCCCAGTTAGGAAGGCAGGCAGAGCTGGGGGGCTGATCTAATAGAGTAGGTGACAGAGGTGGTTCAGAGAGGGTTTGGATGTGGAGCAAATGGAAATGTTTGCAAATGAGAGTTCTGTGCAGACAGGATGGGAAAGTGGCATGCCGAAAATCTGGGGCTCTGAAATTGCCTCCTGGGTGAGTCAACTGGCAGGAACACCTTCGCAGGGGCAGGCAGGCGTGGGTCTGGTGACATCAGAGGCTTCTGCCAGCCTGCAGCTGGGGATATGGGGAGCCAGGCTGGGAAGTGAAGGGTCTGGGAGGCCAGTCAGCTGACTCTATGTCAAGAGATGACATTGTTCTGAATTAGGGGGAGGCTGCAAAAAGAGGAAAGGAAAGGGGGGGGAGGGTGTAGCTTAGTGGTAGAGTGCATGCTTAGCATGCATGAGGTCCTGGGTTCAATCTCCAGCATCTCCACTAAAATAAATAAGTAAGTAAATAAACCTAATTACCTCCCCCCCAAACAAAACAAAACAAAAATAGAGGAAAAGAATCAAGTGCCAGGTGTCCAAGGATGTGTGAGGTCAGGAAATTTCTCTCTTGGTTCTGGGGAGGGTGAAGACAGCCGCAAAGAAGGTAGCTCATGTACCATAAGTAATCCTGGGGAGGTGGAGGAGGGGGTGTTCCAGAAGCATCCTCTCCTCCAGCCATGTGGGTCTGGACTCCGCCCCTCTCTCTAGGTCTGGCCTGGTGCCCACAGGCTGTGCAGATCCCTACTTGTCCCTCAGGCCTGCCCTCTTTGGGTGAAGACTTTGAGTGCTGACAGCAGGCAAGCCTCAGCCCTCTCCTCTTCCCTCTGGATCCTCTCTCCTCCCACTTGGTAGCTGTCCTTCCTCACTATGCCATTCCAGGCCTGGGTGCCTGTGAGCTGGAGGGCTGGGATGCTGGCCTCTGTAGGGTAGAGGGTCAGCATGAGAGCTGGTACAGAGAAGGCCTGGAAAGCAGGGCAGAGGCACAGTCCCAGAGAGACAGAAACAGAGACAGAGAAGAAAAGACCGAAAGACAAAGACACATCCTTTATAGCTGCACAAGCTCAGAGAGAGGCGGAGAGAAGGGGCCCTGCCTTCAGGAGCGGGCACTCAGAGGGTTATGTGTGTGTGTGTGTGTGTGTGTGTGTGTGTGTGTGTGTGTAAAGGGGTGACTGGATGGGGCTGGCAGCTCTACTGGAAAGAGTGTGTTCATCTGGAGGAGGCATGTGCATGTGTGCTAGGGCCATAGGCAGTTGTGTGTGCACAGCATGTCCCTGAGACGCGGCTCATACACAGAATTCCAGTGTGTGCAACAAAGAATCAGTGTAAGGAGTGAGGCAGTGTTTAATAGGGCTGCTGACGGTGTGTCTGGTGTTTGGTGAGGCCTGCCGGTGGCCTGTCTGTAGTTCATCGGGGGTTATTTGGGTGGCATGCAGGTGAACAGGAGAGTACAAAGCCCCCCTTTTTGGAAACCTCAGCTGGGCTTCCCGTACCTCACTGACACTCCATGAATCTGTCCCAGGGTCTGGGAGGTGGGAAGGAACCACCCTCCCTACATGAATGTACTTCTTGCAGAGAATCGTACAACTCAATCCCTTGGGACTTGATTTTCCCAAGTTCCGGCCTAGGCAACGAAGGGAGCGGGTGTGAGGAGGGAGGGGGAGAGAATGCCGAGGGCCAGCAGCTAGGCCCCAGTGAAGTTCTCCGTGTGCCCCTGTGCCCTGGACAATTTGAGGTCAAGGTCATGGTTCAAAGTGAGGTCAAGGTAGGCAAAGGGGTCAGACTAGGCTTTAACCCCAAAGCCTGCCTTGAAGGAGGGGGGCTGAAAGAAGAAATCCAAGGGAGGAGCCAGAACCAGGGCAGGTAGCTGGGGAGGGTGTGGCTGGCAGCAGGGGGACAGGCCTGGGCAGAGAGGTGGCAGTGGGGTGGGGAGGCAGAAAAGGCCCAGGTCCAGACAGCTTGCCTGGGAGTAGGGCACGCAGCACCTAGTGGTGAATAAGAGGGAGGCAAGGGGGAGAGGAAGGGATCCCAGAGTCTGAGAGACCTCCCATCGCAGGAAAGCAGTGGAAGGGGGAAAGAGTAGTCTCCCATTTCTCTGACCTGCTGTCCCTTCTTGGCTGGGCTGTCTAATGGAGGGAAATTGGAGGCTGGAGTCTGATGCCAAAGCCACACTCACCTGGAGTCTGGGTCTCTCTTCAATCTCTCTCCCCCCGGTCTGTGGGAGGGAGCGTGGTCCAAGATGGAGTCTGGAACTTCTCCCTGGGACTGGCTCCTGGCTCCTGCTGCTGGGTCCCTAGCACCTTAGAGACATTCATGTTGAGAAGGGCAGTCTTGCTCCACCTCTTGGGGGGTGCTCCAGGGGCCTGAGTGGGTAAGGCAGGCATCTCAGAACCACTGTATGGTGGAGGAGGGGAGCGGGAAGGGGAGCATGTGCTGCCCGGGCAAGCACAGGCCTGAGTGCGTGCATGGGAGAGCAGAGGGGTGTGTGTGTGTGTGTGTGTATGTGCGCAGGTTCGGGTGTGCTTGCTCACACGTGCATGAAACCCTGGTGTCTGTGTCCACTTGGAGCTCTGTGTTTATGACACTGGTGCGTTGTATATTTGCTTTATCAAGACTGCAGGGAACAGAGAATGATGAGAGGGAAGGGAAGCTTTGCCCCTCTCCCCATCTTGAGGAGATAGCTGTGGTCCTGAGGACCTTGCCCTGCTAGTCCTCCAAACTTGGGGACAGTGTCTCTGGGGCAAGGAGCCCAGGCTGCCCCCTACTCAGTCACATGGAAAAACAGGGCAGGCTGGCACAGGAAGAGAAAGAGATTACTTAGAAGAAACTGAAAAAGAGAGACTCAGAGACATAAGCAAGATGAGAGGGAACTACAAAGGCTAAAAGGCGCAGACACAGAGAGAATCCAGCCACTGGGAGAGGCAAGGAGAGTGAGCCGGCAGGCCCGGTGGTGAGCAGGCGGCAGCGAGGCCTCCTTCAGGAAAAAACCCTAGCCGACTGCCTCCCTCCCCTCCCCTCCTGGTCTCTCCTGCTTGGGCTCGGGCTCCAGCTCCAGGCCGACACAAACGGGGCTTTGATTGCAACAGGAAACCTCTCCGGCGGGGGGAGCTGGGCAAGCCGCCGCCACTGGGGCCCAGGCTGCACCCCCCTCTCCTGGCCCCCTACCCGGTCCCAGCCCCCACCCTGCCCAGCACTCCTCAGCCCTGCTTTGGGCCCCGTCCCTCCTTCACACCTCCCTATTCCTCTGCTCCACTGCTGCCTCCTCCACCAGAGACCCTTCCCATCACCCTTCAGGTGGGACTCCTAAGTTAGGGCTTACCCTTGGGGTGGGGCCCTGTTTGCTTTGAAATATCCCTCTTCAGTTTTTTGAGGGAAGGTTTTGAAGGAAAAGCAGAAATTAGCATGAGGAATTCTGAGTCAGGTATCCTCCAGCCCCTTCCAGAAGGTGGCAGGAGGGAAGCAAAGGAGGGATGCTGAAGGAGTTAGCTGTCCCTACCCACCACAGCCCCTAGTTGGCCAAACTCATCCTTGCCAGGGTGGTGGAAGTTCTGAGGGGTAACCTCGCCAGACTCGGTGTGAATGGCCTCGTCAGTGGGGGAGGTGTACAACTCTTCTTTGCCACTGGGGCCATGCCTTTGTGGGGCTCTAGCTGGGAGGGGTGTGCCGTGGTGGTGGGGATCATAGGGAAGGGGGTGAGTCAGGCAGCAGCCCCCCCTCATACTCCCACCAGGCTGGTGGAGAACATCTGGTTCCCATGAAATGCTAGAAGGCTAATGGGTCTAATTGCTGCAATAAGGGCTGGGGGGACTTTGGGGGAAAGAGGGGGCACTAGATTCCCTCATCCTTTTACCTTCTCCTCAAGGCTGTACAAAGACTGTCTAGAATGGGGTCTTGAGGTTTGGGGATTAGGGTGAGTTTGACACTCCAAAGCCTGGTCCCTTCTAAGGGCCCCTCTCCCTGCAGTGCCTGGGAAGCACACACAGATGGGGTGATGAGGAGTGGGGTGCATCTGGTAAAGAGAAAGGGGGGCTATTGAGGACTCATGACTTCCTGGAGCCCTCCCCCAACTCCTCCTGTGCCCCACTCCCAACCCCCCTCCCTGTGGCCTGGCCACTTCTGGTTCTAATTACCAACCAGGCAGGCCTGACTTAATTGGGACCTTTCAGATTTCGAAGGGGGGAAGGGTGGCGGGGGTGGGAGAGTAGGGGGGGGTGGAATGACATCCTAGAGTTGACTGATCAGGACTCTTCCCCCTTGTTTTGGGGATACTCCTTATTTTGCACTGAAGTGACTTTTTTGCCACTAGCCAGGTTCCATTCAGAAATCTATCGCCCCTTTTTTCTTTTTGTGGGGGATGGCTGGATTCAGAATGGGGTATTTGGGGCTGGGGGTAAGTACAGGATGCTCAGGCAGGATTGGAAAGAGCACTGCATTCCCTCTGCATCCCTGCATCGAGCCCCCTGGTCGGCCCTGCCACCCCGCGCCCCCTCATCCTCCAGCCAGGCCCTCCTTCCCAGCCCTGCCCCCCTCGGTCCCCAGCAGCCACCCTGGCCCCTCCTCTGCGCCTGCCTTCCTTTCCCTCGCCTACTCTGGCACCCCTTCCTGCTCTTTATTCTTCCAAACTGGCGCCCCACTCCTGCGGCACCCCAGTGCGCCCCCCACCCGGTACAACAGATTCTTAGAAAAGCGCGCCCCGCCCTGGCCAGCCACCGCTGCCGGGCGGGGGAAGGGGCCGGGCCGGGCGCCGCTCCCGCTCCCCCGGCGCTCCCCGTGTGAGCGGCGCTGACAGAGCCGGCTGGGCCGGCCCGCCGGGCGGCCGGACGGCGGGCGGCGGGCGGGGCCCGGGGGGAGGGGGCGGTTTCCGGGAGTCGCCGCCGCTGGCGCTGTCCCCGGGCCAGGGTCCCCGATCCGGCCCGGCCCGGCGAGGGCAAACTCTTGACGTGGCCAAGCCCCCGCCCCCCTAACCCGTTTCTCGGCCGGGCGAGGGCGCTCAGTGCCCGGAAGGGGCCCGCAAGGGAAGAGTGGGGCGGCCCTCGGAGATCCGAAGGGCACTAAGTGTGGCATTGAAGGGGAGAAGGGGCAGTGTGCCACTGCGTTGGGGGGGCGGCGGTATTTGATGGCTCTGAGCGCAGTTACCGACCAGACTCGCAGTTATTCTGAGAGGGGTACCTGACACTTTGGGGCGATTGGCACGGTAGCGACTCTGGGGGAGGGGAGTTGGCACTCAGGAGGGCAGTGTCGTCCGAGGCGCAGTTGGCACGGCAGGAACAGTTTGGGGTGGGAGTCTTGTGCTCTAAAAGTGAAGTCAGGTTCGAGGAAGGGGCCCTGGGAGAGACAGCGGAGGCGCTCCGGGAGTGTCAGCCGCGGGATGGGGTTTAGGGGACTCGAAGGGAGGCGGCCCGGGCCGCGGCGGAGGGAGGACCGCTCCGGCTAGGAGGGGTAGACTCGGGCTGCGCTGGAGGGGCGGGGGGACTCCGCCGCGGCGCTGGCGACGGCCTGGGCGGGGTGGGGCGGGGCCGGGTCAGGAGGAGGTGAGCGCGCCCGGCCACCCGCCCCGAGGGGGGTTCCCGGAGAGTTCATGGCGGGAGCGCGCTCCGGCCCTCCAACCGGGGGTGGAGAGGACGGGAAGGAAGGAGCAGGCCGCGCGCGCCGAGCCGCAGGAATGTGCTGTTCGGGCCTGCAGCGCGCGCGCGCGCGGAGGGAGAGGGAGGAGCCAGGCCTGGGAATGAGGGGGTGGAGGTAGTGCAGGTCCCCGGGCTCAGGAGAACTGCCTTGCGCAGGGAATCTCCATGTTCTCCTCTCCCTGGTCCTCCTTGACACCCCTGCTTGTATTGACTTGTACGAAAAAGGGAGTGTTTAGGGGGAGGGGGAAACTAGAAGGGAAATGCGTGTGCTCGGTTCCTCCACTCCTTCCCCCATCCCAGACCCGGGCACGCGCCTAAGTGCAAAAGCTTGCAAAGCCTCGGGGCTGTGGAGGGAGAATCCTTGCAAGCATTCTCCCGAGCCAGGTGTGCTTGCACAAACGTGTGTGCACCTCTGATTTTATGCGCATGCAGACATGCATGTGCACTATTGCATATTTGCAAATGCGTGGTGCCTGCCAAGATAAATGCACGCACAGATGTGTGTCTAAGCAAGCGCGCGCGCCGAGATGCGAGTGTGTGTATGTGCGTGCTCCACTCCCAGCTCTGCTCATCTTGGTGCCCGGCCCCCTTCGCTCTCCAAGCCCCACCCCCCACCCCTCCGGGCTTCGCTTTTACAAAAGGTCTCCCCAGTGCTAGCCGCCGAGGCGCCCAGAGACAGCCGGACCGCGGCTGGAGCGGCAGCCCCGGCTCTGCGCCCCGCCCAGTCCCTTTCCCCTGCTGGGGATACCCCTCTTCCCCGCCCACCCCTTACCCCCCATGCAGCCCGGCGCCCTATGCTAGCCCTCCCCCTCCCCCCCTCCAGGAGCGGGGCGCCGCCGGGGGAGGAGGGGGAATCGGCTGCGGGTCCTCGGTGTTCTAGCACCCAGCTTCCCTCCAAGCCGGGTCGCGATGTACGACTGCATGGAAACGTTTGCCCCGGGTCCACGACGGCTGTACGGGGCGGCGGGACCCGGGGCCGGCTTGCTGCGCAGAGCCACCGGCAGCTCCTGTTTCGCCGGACTCGAGTCTTTTGCCTGGCCGCAACCAGCCAGTCTGCAATGTAGGTACCCGAGCCCGGGGGTGGGGGGTTGGGTGCAGGACAGGCAGCAGCTCGCTCTTTCCGTGTGTACAAGGTGGACCTGGGGTGCAAGCGTAGATTCTGAACCTTTCCATGTGCGGGCTGGGTGTGTAGGAAAGAGAGGTACTGGCCCTTTAAACGTGGGGGCCTAAGCGACTCCTTTGGGTGTGTGCAGTAGTATGTTGGAGTGTGTGTGTGTGTGTGTGTGTGTGTGTGTGTGTGTGTGTGTGTGTTTACGGTGGGTGTATAGATAGGACCTGTGGTTGATGCCACTCCAGAGTTCCCGGGAATAGGGAGAGGCCACGGTGCGTTTGTAGTTTGTGCCGGCATGTCCAGTGGCCCCGGAGGGCTATGGCACCCAGGACCGTGGGTGGCGTTTGTAGCTTCCATGTGGGCAGCTGGAAGTGTAAAAAAATTATTTGCAGAGCGTGTGCATCCTTGGAGTGTGCAGCGCCAAGGCCAGGAGGTGCGGGTGTGGAGGTAGGGGTCTCTCCACGCAGCGTCGCCCTCCGCCAACGTTGGCAGGTTCACATGTTTGTGGCTCGAGGCCGGGAGGGCGTGTGCCCTTCGTGGCTGCGGGGGCGGTTTTGGAAAGTGCTGTGCTTGAGCGTGCATCCTGTGTGTGCTGCGTGCGGTGTGGAAGGGGTTGTGCACACAGCGGGACCAGGCTGTGTTCTGGCGCCCCCACCCCCACTGAAAAAAGAAATCTTAGGAAATGTGTGTAGGATTGTGTACACTTTTTCCTATGGCTCCAACCTGCAACTTTAGTAGGAAGCAAAAAGTTTCAAGCAAAGTCTGTGTATGGTGAAGGGTGGCCTGGAGGTTGCAGCGGCCGAGGAACACGACTCCTAGGTCCCCAAATATCCATCTTCCCTTCTCTGTGAAATGGGAGATGCCAGGCCTGGGGCCCTGGAACCCCTTTCCAGAGCGGTAATAAAAAGCCGGGGACTGAGAGGCAGTAAAAATGAAGTCCAGATGAGAGGCGGCTTTGAAGCCCGGGCCGAAGTGCCTGGCGGGGGTGGGGGCTGGGGAGGGGCCGGGAGAGAAGCCTGGAACACCCCCGAATTTCCCGGGGGCTAGGATGGCGCTAGTAGCCTGGGGACGCGGAGCTGGGGGGCACGCTGGGAAGGGGCGGGCGCCCGGGGAGTGCGTGCGCGGGGTCACTGAGCCCCCGCCAACGCGCCTCGCTCCTTGGCACTCGGCAGCGCTGTTTACGAGATCGACTTTTTTTTTTTTTTGGTCTTTTAGTTCCAGGGTAGAGCTGCTCAGATTCAACAACTGGGAAACTGGAAGGAGGAGGTGGCAAACAGGAGACCGTACTGTGGGGTGGGGTGGGGCAAGAGTGAAAAACGTAGCATTTAAAGGGCCGAGAAAGCATGAACTACTGCCTTGCACCAAATCCTTGTAATTCTTCACCTTCCTTTCTTGGCCCAATAGGATGGGGAACTGGGGCTGTTGGGAGGGGTGCTGAGGCAGAAAGACTCTCTCAGGAAGGGTTTTAGTGGGGGCTGGGCAGGGGCCCCATCTTTTTTTTTTCGGGGCCCGCAGAAGCCCCTGGGACTTGGCTGGCAATGTGCTTTTGCATTTCAGTTTGGACCAACAGTTTTGGCCTCTAGGGTCTTGGTGGCCTTCAGACCTGCTCGACACACTTTCAGAGAGAAAGTAGTTTAGACCTGTGTGCCTAAACCTGGGGAGGAAAGATGTCCTTTGAGGGGAGGACCACTCGGTGTGTTTGTGTTTGGTGGCTTCGGTGTCCTGGTGCTGCGTTGGCAGGCCGTGGGTGTTTGTCTGGTGGCAGAGCTGCTCCCTTGCAACTGTGAAGTGAGTGATGGGTGTCGTGTGTCCGCTCTCTCACTTGTGCATCCACCTCCTGCGGTGTGGCTGGAGTGAGTGTTCCTCTGTGTCTGCCTCGGAGTTCTTCTGTGCCAGGGTCCAGTTGGGGTACAGGACGCCACTGGTAATGTGCCTGCTTTGTGCCCTGTGTGTTGTTGATGTGTGAGAGTGCCTCCAAGGAGGTGTGTGTCAGATTGTGAGTCCAGGCTTCTCAGCCCTGGGCCTCGCAGCTGGGAGTGTTTACAGCCGGTTATAAAGAGTTTGTTTGAAGCTCCGCTCAGCCTGGCCAGGAATTTCCTCAATTTCAGCAATTTGGGCTTTAAAAGGAGAAAAACCCAGAGCCCACCCCCCTCCTCCCCAGCAGGGGCCCCTGCCTAGCCAAGAAGCGGCATCCCAACGGTGGGGTCTCAGGGCTGAGAAAGGGATCTGAGCAGAGTTGACCGATTAGCCTCCTGCGCACTCGCCCCCAGCTTGACCAGAGCCACTAGACTGCACTTTAGGCTTCGGGGAGGGGGTGTGCCAGAAGGGTGCTGAGAAGGGGTGACAGTACCACGTAGACAAGAAAAGCTGCCCCCAGGGGGCCTGTCTCCCTGACGCCCCCAGTCTCATAATTGGCTGGCACAGGCCCATGCCAGTCTGACCGCACCCAGGCCCTTTCGCAAGAGAGGAAATGAAGCAGCGCTCTGCGGGCAGGGAGGGCGTCAACACCGAGTGAGCAACAGCCCACGCACTGGCCTGTGGGCAGCACGTGTGCCCTCAGAGGACACTGGGACTGGCCTTTCCGGCATACCAGCCCGCCCCCCCATCTCTCAGCACCAGCCCCCTTGGATCTCCCGCTCCATGCTGAATAGACTCCAGGCACCCTTCTTCCCTCCCCTCCCCTCCTCTCTCCTTGTTCATTGGGGAATCTCTCTCCAGCTGGATTCTTATGCTAATCGAGTGTCTGTGTGTGTTGGGGGGCAGGGAGGGCTTCCCTCCCATGCGGAGGGTGGAGCTGGCCCGGGACCCGGACATCCCGGGCATTCCTCTGCCCTTTTGGTGGCCTGGGTGGACTTCTGACCAGGTGGGCTGGCTGCAGCAGGTTAGAAGGAAAAAGGTGTTCGTGAGGTGGGTGCAAGCAAGGGGCACTCCTAGGGAGGGTCTTAGGGTTTTCTTACATTAACTTGGGCCCTCCACGTTTGGGCAACAGGTCTTACCGGTTGAATAATTTAATTTCTAGATTTTTCCAGCCTCTGAAGATCAACCACACAAAAAACGTTTATTCAGCAGCCTCGCAAACAGAGGGTGTCCTCCCCACACACACTCTGCGTGGCGTGGCTGAGGTCTCTTTGGAGCTGTGATTGAGTACTTGTGGGGAAGTTTAGGAGTGAAGACATCCCTCAGAGAGGGTCCAGCGATGGCTCCCCTCCCCCACCGGCCCTGTTTACCCACTGTCACCTGACTTTTCTCCGGTTTGCTACACCCCCAACAGCTTCTAGACCTGAGAATCAGAGCAAATACCTGTCTCCCTTCTTCCAGCTTCTCTAACTCCTGGTGAGGCCATGGAGATCTGGTCAGAAGAGCCAAGAACCTTGGCTCCATCATTAGCTGGCAGTGTGGTGTGGCACTGGGCTGGTCACTTCCCTCTTTCGACCTCAGTTTCTTCAGGTGTAAAATAAGGCTGTTGCACGTGCCTTAACCTACTTTCCTAATACCTGTGTCCCATTTGCTCCACTGTCTTAGCGGGTTCTGGGGGAAAGGACATTGGCAGCTGTTTGGGGGGTGGTGTGAGAGGGATAAGCCCAAGGATTGTCCACCCTGTACTGCTTGAGAGAAAAATGAGGTTCTAGACTACTGAGTGTGCCAGCGGGTCATTTAGCCCAGTGCTAGTTACAGGTGGCCTTGACTTGCCTACTGACCCCAGATCTGTTGTCTCATGTGGAGGAGAGTGGTAGGAGGTAGGCTGCCTGACAGGGAACTGATATGACAGGGAGTGACTGGGGAGTTCAGAGCCACGGGCCATAACCCCTCCACACACCCACTTTATAGCTGTGGAAACTGAGGCCCAGAGAGGTTAACTTCCAGAATGGCCTGGACCTGGACTTTGAGTTGAGCAGGTCATGTAGGGCATCATTGTAGGGGGAGATGGCCAGACTGGGAGGTAAAGTTGTAGTGATTGTTTGGGAATTTCTGGAAGTGTTTACTAGGGAACTGGATACGGGTTGTTGGGACTTTTAATCACCGCGGTGGCGAGGGTGTTGGCACCTCTGAGCCGGAGGAAGAAGTAGGAATGGGTGGGTAGGTGTCTGATGAGGATGCCTAGAAATCTGAAGGGTCCTTCTCCCCTGACCCTCACATCACTGCTTCCCCCCAGCGGTGGAGACACAGAGCACTAGCTCCGAGGAGATGGTGCCCAGCTCGCCCTCCCCTCCTCCACCTCCTCGGGTCTACAAGCCGTGCTTCGTGTGCAATGACAAGTCCTCTGGCTACCACTATGGGGTCAGCTCTTGTGAAGGCTGCAAGGTGTGTACGTGGTGGGGGCAAGTGCATCAGGCATCCAGAGTTCACTGGGTGAGGTCAGAGACTCACTGTGTGTGAGTGGTTATCCCTCTGGGGTGGGAGGGGGCTGCTTTGCGCAGAGGTGGTTAATTGATTGGGTCAGACCTGGGGTAACCTGCAAGGCCTGTGAGGGGCTAGTACACCCAGCCTCCTGCTTCACTGACCCTCCCTTACTCCCAACTCCAGGGCTTCTTCCGCCGTAGCATCCAGAAGAACATGGTGTACACATGTCACCGCGACAAAAACTGTATCATCAACAAGGTGACCCGGAATCGTTGCCAGTACTGCCGGCTACAGAAGTGCTTTGAAGTTGGCATGTCCAAGGAAGGTAGGCTCCGTGGCCTGCCTGGGCAGGAGCAGTCTGTCCTAGCCTGTGGTTGCCACCCTTTTCCCACTGGCCACCCCCACTTCCCTGACCTCTGAGATCCAGCCTGCCCTGGAGTACCGCCTCCTCCCCTCCAGTCCTGTTTGATTAGCTCCATTCACCCAGGAGACCCCACCCCTTCCCATTCTCCCTTCCTTCCTCCGAATGAGTGAATGGGGCTTACCACTGCACATTCCCTGCTTCATGGGGAAGGTGGTGGGGCTTGGCAGTCCCCTCCCCTTCTCCCAGGACTGAGCCCGAGGTGGATCTGGGGTACCCCCCCTCCCCTGCGCCATTGTGCTGCCAAGGCTATAAGTGGATATCCTGCTGCCTGCATATCCTGCCCCCCCTCCCCAGCTCCTGCAGGGTGACAGGAAGGGCAGGATGGAGCCTAATGGCCTGGGGAGGGAGCAGGGGCTGCAGGCCCTGGGTGGGGCTGGGGAGAGCCAGCCTGGGAATGGGAGCTAGTGTAGGAGTCAAGGAGACTGAGGTCCAAACTGGGGTCCCAGGGAATGGATGTTCCTGATGAGGACTGACCTAAATTAGGGTGAGAGGGGATATTCAGAGGGAGGTTCTAAGGGTCCTGACCCTTTCCTTGTGCCTCCTCCCAAGCTGTGCGGAATGATCGGAACAAGAAAAAGAAAGAGGTGAAGGAAGAAGGGTCACTTGATAGCTATGAGCTGAGCCCCCAGTTAGAAGAGCTCATCACCAAGGTCAGCAAAGCCCATCAGGAGACCTTCCCCTCGCTCTGCCAGCTGGGCAAATACACCACGGTGAGGAGCGGGTAGGGCCCCAGTGAGGGCAGGGGACCATTGGCTTTGGAGAATGGGTAGGGGTTGTGTGGGAGGCCGTGGTCTGGTGGGGCTGATGACAAGGAGGGCATCTGAATGCAGAAGGGAAAGCTTGGGAGACTGGCAGAAAGAAGACAGCCTCCCCAACCTGAGGTGGGCCTTAGCTTGTATTCTCATCTGTCTTTCCCACAGAATTCCAGTGCGGACCACCGGGTGCAGCTGGATCTGGGGCTCTGGGACAAGTTCAGCGAGCTGGCCACCAAGTGCATCATCAAGATTGTGGAGTTTGCCAAGCGGCTGCCTGGATTTACAGGGCTCAGCATTGCTGACCAGATCACTCTGCTCAAGGCTGCCTGCCTGGACATCCTGGTAGGTTAAGCCCTGTGGCCTGTCTCCCAACGCAGCCTGACCCTCATATGAGACCAAGAAATTGACCCACATAGATTTCATTCTCTCTCCCAATCTAGGACTCCCTAGATCTCCTCAGAATCCAAGCTCTTTTTGTCTTAACCTCTACCTCTTAGATCTGATCTAGACTTCTGGATGCCTTGCCTCCTTCTGACTTATCTTCCCTCCAAGCTTCAGACCCTCCTCCTCCCTGCCTTCCTCCCACTGTCTGCTTCAGGTTGCCCTCCTTCTGGACCTAACCTCCTCACTTTCCACCTGCCCCTCATTCCCTCTTTTCCCCACCCCTCTACGTGCTCCTTCCCAGAGACCTCACTCACCCTCCCCCCGCCCACCACCAGATGCTGCGGATCTGCACAAGGTACACCCCAGAGCAGGACACCATGACCTTCTCCGACGGGCTGACCCTGAACCGGACCCAGATGCACAACGCCGGCTTTGGGCCCCTCACAGACCTCGTCTTTGCCTTTGCTGGGCAGCTCCTGCCACTGGAGATGGATGACACGGAGACAGGGCTGCTCAGTGCCATCTGCCTCATCTGTGGAGGTGCGGGAGCGCCCTCTGGCGTTTGCTCAGGCTACTTTCTTGCCACACCCCATACCTAATCTCCCACCAGGCCCAGACCTTGCCCTTATTCACAGACTCCTCAGTTCCAGTACAGACTCCCTGGCAGCCTGGGACATAGGACAAAAAGAGGGGCAGAGCTAGGGGGAGCTGAAGAGACCCAGATACTAGTGCTGACATAGAGGTCTGGGCAAGAGTGATTTACTAGAGAAAGCCTCTTGCTGAAGGGGTGACTGTACAGAGTGTGGAGCAGGGGACATGGTCTGGGTGGGGCTCCTGGTCTGAGTTTGGGACCTGGAGGGCCATTGGGCAGGGCCACTTGGGATCAGTCACTTGTCACTGTCTTTCCCATCTCTTCCTCTCTCACTCCCCTGGGCTTGTCCCTACAGACCGCATGGACCTGGAGGAACCTGAAAAAGTGGACAAGCTACAGGAACCGCTGCTGGAAGCCCTGAGGCTCTATGCCCGGCGGCGGCGGCCCAGCCAACCCTACATGTTCCCGAGGATGCTCATGAAGATCACCGACCTCCGGGGCATCAGCACCAAGGGTTAGTCGGAAGTGAATCTCCCCTCTCTCTTCCTGGAGCTGCTGGTCTCCAGGGTCAGGCAGAGACAAGAACAGAATGGGTGAGAACCAGGCAGCCTACACGGGCATCCTAGCTCTGCCACACGCTAGTGTGGACAGTATGGGCAAATGCCTTTTTTATTATACCTCATTTTCCTGTTTGCAAACTGGGCGGTACTTAAACCTACCTCCTAAGTTTTGTGAGGATGAGACAAGTTAACACACAGCAGGCTTAGAGCTGTGCTGAATTACAAATTCAGTTCCTCTGGTGCAGTGATGTCATTTCCAGTTCTCAGTAGCCATGTGCGACCAGTGCCTAGTGCACTGGAGAGTGGAGATACTTCTATCATCACAAAAGTTCTATTGGACAGTACTGGTTTAGAAGGACGCCTGGCAGATCATGTTTGATAAATATTAGTTATAGTTGTAAATGTTATTAAGAACAGCCCTAGGACAGGGGAAGGGTGTAGCTTAGTCTTAGCTAAGCATGCATGAGGTCCTGGGTTCAATCTGCAGTACCTGTTAAAATAAAAAACAAATAAATAAATTAAATAAACCTAATTACCCCCCCAAAAGCCCCCAAAAGAGAACAGCCCCCCAAAAGAGAACACAGCCCTAGGAACAACTGGCAAGCTATAGACATTACGGGGAAGGGTAGTGGTGTCCAGGCATTGGGACTGGAAGTTGGGCACTGTGATCTTTGAGGAGACAGCCTGAAAGGATGGGACAAATGAGCAGCAGGCTTAGCAGAGAAAACAGGTAGGGGCTCCAGGGAGAGGGGTGGTCCCCAGCAACCCTAGAGTAGAGAGACGGTGACAGAGAGGCAGACAGAGAGGCGGCAGGCCTGTGCTGGGAGTCCCCAGAGTGGAGTCAGAGAAAGATTAAGGAGATGGCCTTAAGGGTCTGTGCCTCTGCCCCCGTGAATCTCCTTGCTCTTCAATTGCAGGAGCAGAAAGGGCCATTACCCTAAAGATGGAGATTCCGGGCCCGATGCCTCCCCTGATCCGAGAGATGCTGGAGAACCCCGAAATGTTTGAGGACGACTCCTCGCAGCCTGGCCCCCACCCCAAGGCCTCCAGCGAGGACGAAGTTCCAGGGGGCCAAGGCAAAGGGGGCCGTAGCCCCCACCCTGACCAAGGCCCCTGACTTCCCCTGCTGTGGGGGTTGGGGTTCCAGGCAGCAGACTGACCATCTCTCAGACACCACCAGTGACTGGGGGAGGACCTGCTCTGCCCTCTCCCCACCCCTTCCAATGAGCTCCTTGTTTTTGCCAAAGTTTCCAGGGGTGCCTCTGTGTTCATCCCCTTCCTGCTCTAACCGGCTCCCTCCCCAGTCTTGGGGGCCTACCCTGTTCCTTCCAGGACAGAGGGCAGAGGGGTGAGCCTGGGTTTGGACTCTAAAAACCTCAGCACTACCCCTAGACACCAGGGTCCCAGGCTTCCCAGGGCAGGAGGAATACCCTGTCCTTCCACAGCCCCTTCCTCTGCCCGGTGCTTAGGCTTCTGGGAGCAAACAGGAACACTAGAGACCAAAAGTGGGGCATAGCGGGAGGGCTGAGCCCACCCTCTTGCCCCTGCCCTTGGTGCCTCATGCTGCGTAAGGCACCAGCCAGGTGCACGCTGCCCACTGTGCCCCATTCTCGTGCCAGGTCAGAGTGGGGCAGGCTGGGCCCTGCATTTCTGTGGGGGTTGGGGTCAGAGGGTGAAAGGGACAGA
Source organism: Vicugna pacos (assembly GCF_048564905.1). Lineage (NCBI taxonomy): Eukaryota > Metazoa > Chordata > Mammalia > Artiodactyla > Camelidae > Vicugna > Vicugna pacos. Next base: position 10,205,036 of record NC_132998.1, read on the forward strand.
TGTAGGTCCATTCTGCACCTCTTTGCTTGGGCCCAGAATTTACCCTCTGCCCTGTGTTACAGGCCCTGCCCCCAGCCCTGTCATGTGCCTTGGGCTCCCCCTGCCCCTCATCTCAGCCATGGGGCAGGGACCCTCTTACACTACAGAGGGGCCAAGGGATCCCTCTCCCCCTAGTGCCTTCCCCCCTTGACCCCCAGAGCCCAGGGAGAGGGGGGTGGGCACTGCTTAGCTGATCCCGCCCTGACCCAGAGGAAGCCTCTATTTATTTATTAGCTTTTGTTTACACCCTGGAATTGACCCCTTCCTCCAGGGGTCTTGGGAGGGGGAGCCCAGGGCCCCTATGACCCCTCCCTTCTTCCTCCAATCCCCAGTTTGTATTTAGCTGCCAAATAAGATTCCCACTGGCTCCCCTTTTTCTCTGGGGGGGTCAGGGTGCTGTCCCCTCCCCTCTGTTTACATCGCCCTTCCATCCCGCTGTATTGCATATTGCTGAGTTTTCTATTTTTGCAAAATAAAGTGATGGAAACTCACATCATGTGGCTCCCTCTAGGAGGAAGTAGTGGAAATGACCAGCTGACCTGGAGAGGGACTGGGTGAGGAGGGTGGGTTTTGCAGCTTTTTTAGTTTATGGGAACTAAAGAAATAGGATGAAATGTACCTGGGTGGGGGAAGGGATCCCACACGGGCCCACCCTGAGTGTCTGGGCCTCTCACAGCCACCAGGTATAGGTGCTTGGATTGGACCCTGTGGACCTCTGGGAAGGTGTGACTGGGCCTCAAAGGTCTTTCGGCTGTCCCAACCCCTAGTTATGTATTCTGCATACCTGCCCTTCTCTGGGGAGGTGGGGTGGGGGGGTGGTCATTGAAGTTTCATTTGGTTCTCATGAGGGTCTCTGGCCCCAGAAGACAAGAACCACAATGTGCATCTAAGTTACAGTGTTTCTGTTTGGTGCCAACCCCTCACCCCATGAGGCGCCCACCCTCTGTGGCCCCACTGTTACCTTCTGAGTCACTGCCCCTGCTCCTTCTGACCCCACCCTCTCCCCATGACCCAATCGCCCTCCAGGACCCCCTCTGTTACCATCTGTCCTAATATGTCTCCATGTCTCTGCATGCCTTAACCCCTGCAACACCCCAGCCTCAGCCCCGCTTCCTTTGGCCTCTATCACTGCGCCCCTGGGCTCTTCCCCTTGCCCTCTGTGACCTCCTCAACAGCCACCCCCTGCCCAGGGCCTTGCTTACCTTGAGCCCGGCTGTCTTCACCAATGACCTGTGCGTATGGGGGAGAGGTTGAGGATGTGGGAGTAGGGGAGGAGAGGAGAGAGGAAAAGCAGAAGAAGAAAGTGAAAGAAGCTCTAGAGGAAACCACAGGGCCTATGGGGAAGGAGGGGTCATTGCCATGGCAACCATGGTTGTGGGGGAAGGGCAAGAGGTCTCAGCCAGCTGAAGCCCACCCAGAAGAGGAGCCCTCTTCTCCCCAGTTGCTCCTCCAGCAACTGGACTCCTCCAACCCATCTGATGTTCACTGGACACCTGCTCGGAGACAAGCACTGTGGCTTCAGTCAGTCCCTGTAGAGGAGACAGACCTGTGAACACAGACATCACATCCAGTTCCTTCTCAAAAATCCCTGTGGTCAAGTGTGGGCCTCAACCTCTTCTCCCTGCCGGAGGGCCTCGTTTTTGCCCCGCTCCAGCTTCGCCCATTTCGTGTCCTCTACTCCTGTCCCGGGCTCCTTGGCCTCCTAGTCTCATCCTCTGAGCCTTGCCCTGTGCCTCTCTCTCCAAATTCCCAGCTCTCTGGACCTTGAATTTCTTTTTTGGGGGAGGGGGTAGGAATTAGGTTTATTTATTTATTTATTTTTAGAGGAGGTACTGGGGATTGAACCCAGGACCTTGTGTATGCCAAGCATGTGCTCTATCACTTGAGCTATACTCTCTACTCCTGGACCTTGAATTCTCAAAGCCTCTCCACCCCCAGGACTTCTCATCCACAGATTCTCTTATCCAGCTCTTAGTAAGTGCCCATCCTCTTCTAAGCAACTGGTCGAAATAATCTCATTTAATGCTCACAGCAATCCTAGGAGTTCCAATTAACAGATGAGAAAACAGCCACGGGAAGAGTAAGTAACTTACCCTAGGGTCGCACTACTAGTAAGTGACAGATCTGGGATTTGAACGTGGGCAGTCTGGCTCCAGAGTCCATGTAGTTAAGCACCTACTGTAATACAGTGGGCACCGGGTTATCAGCAAGTCACGAATTCCCTCCTCTCTTCAGTACTTACTGCCTCCATATTTCTTTCTATCATGTTCTTCTATGAGGAAGTGGGGAGCTCATCAATTTGGGAGGCAGGCAGACCTGGATTTCAACCTGGAAGAGCTAGTTGCTAATTATGTGACCTTGGGCAAAATTCTTTACTTCTTACCCCAAAGCCTCTCCATCTCTAAAATCAGAGGGCTGGGGGGAATGTTAACACCTGTGTCTTGAGGTTGTTGTGAGAATTAATTTTAACATGATACACCCAGCCTGTAACAGGGACTCAATAGATGAGCTCCCTTGCTTCCTTCTTCCAGGTCCCTGTAGCATCAACTTCCTTGGCCCAGTTTCACCCTTATCTGCTCCACCTTCTCCTAGATCAGTCACCCCCACCACCCCCAAGTCTCCCCCACCCCGGGGCGTGTCACTTCCTCCTCTGCAGCCTCCCAGATCAGTACACAAAGGCTGCTGCTACTGCTGCTACCGCCGGAGGAAGGAAGGGCTGCTCCGCACGCACCTGTGAGTACCAGGGCACCAGCCCTCCCGCCTCCTCTTTTTACCGGCCCAGGCCCTACCTGGTCCCAACCTCCTGGGAAGAGGGCTCTGACCTGAAGACACCCAGGGTTCAGTTGAGACTTGAGAAAGGCTCTGAAGTCCTTTCTGCATTCCCAAGATCCCCTGTCCCTGTTCCCGTTTCACAAGCCCTCCCTTCCCCCACCCATCTTTCTTGCATCACTTTCCCAAGAGTGGGTCTGGCGAGAGAAAAAGCAGGTGGGGGATGTGTGAGTGCTATCATTTGCTTGCCAGCCAGGTGCCAAGGATTATGACAAGATAGGGTCTCCCAATATTAATCCCTAGCTTTATCGCTGCTAAATGCCTTGTGCTCGGCACCAACCTCTCCCAGTTGGCACCTTGGCCACAGATCCTACACTCCTGGGAGCCTGTGGCCCAGCAGCTCAGTTCTGTCCCCTCCTTGTGACTCTGAGTGGGCAGCAAAGAGTTCCACCTCTTGGGAGATCTGGATGGGTTGGGAAGATGCTCTGTTTCTCAGCTGCTGAGGGGGCAATAAATTGTGTGTTGAAGTCAGAAGTAAGTCCAGGAAAATGGACACCCCCAGAGGGAGAGAAGGGAAGACTGGAGCAGACTCAGAGGAAAGAGAAGGGGATTACGCAGAGCCCGCTGGGGCTAATGAGGAGAAGGCACAACTTTCCATGGAGATAGTGCCTGGGTTGGAACAGAGGAAGAGGCCTGGCCTGCTTCCACCCCTGCTCTGCTTTAGTTCGCTGGGGGCCCTTGAGCAAGTCACTCACCTCTCTGGGATTCAGGTTTCCATTTGCAAAAAGAAGGGTCTGGAATGGAAGACTCTGCCATTCTATGGTTAGGGTCAGAGGGGGAAAGGAAGTAAAACAAAGAACAGTCAAGAAAGGGAGGAGAGAAAAGCTGCCAAGAGATGTAATCAGATTTTTGAATAGCAAGGGAGACAGAGGGTGAGGCAGATTAAGAGAAGCAAGTGGTAGATCATGTATCGCGAGGAGAGGAGACGTGAGAGAGCTGGGAGAAGGGGTTTGGGGAGGGGGGACCAAGGGCCCCCTTTAGGGGAGCTGAGTGACTCTCTGGGACTGTCGCATCCTGGGGAAACAGTGTGGCCTGGAGCCCCACCTGTGAGAGATGAGTCAAACTGGGCTTTGTGCTGTGGCCTCCCCAGCCCCCCTGACACCGGCGTGCAGAGCGAGCAAGGCTGAGGTTACGCAGAGGCTGAGCCCTGGGCCAGACTCTCGCAGGAGGGTGGAGGCTCCGTTAAATATAGATCTACTTAGCCTGGGGTCACAGATGGTGGGGAGCAGGATGGCGGTGGTCAGCGACTCAGCACCCCACCCCTTCACTCCGCGCAGAGCATCTAAAACTGAGTCTCAGGCTGAGAAGGATGCAGATGCTTCCCGACAACGAGTCAGCTGGCCTTTCAGATTCCCCGCTGATGAGGATGTAAACTGGTGCAGCCCCTCAGGAGGTTATGTCGACTCTGCTTGCCAGTATTAGAGATAATACCTATTTATTAATTCTACAAATCCTCTTCCAGGAATTCATCCTGCAGATTCACTTGCAAGCGCGTGAAATGATACATACCTGAATTTTCACTGCAGCACTGTTTCTAATAGTGAACAATTGGAAACAATGTAAATTCCCATCCTAAGAGACTAACTATAACATGATGCATCCGTGCAATGGAAATCTGTATGGCTGTAAAAATGAACAAGGGAGTTCTTTATTTTCTTGGGTAGCAGGTTCTCCAAGAAAAGTAGTTAAAACAAGATGTAAAACTGGGTGTGAAGTTTTCTATCATTTGTAGAGTTCTATCATTTGATTCTATCCTTTGAAGAGTATGTATGTGTTTCTATTAGTTTGTATATACAGAAAAAAATCTCTAGAAAGATCATAAGAAACAAAAGATAATAAACAGTGGTTATTTCAAGTAGGTGTGGAAACTGGGGTGGATGGGGGATGGGAACGAGAGATTTCTCACTCTTATTTAACTTTTTGACTTTTTTTATTGTGGTGAAATGCACATCAAATTTATCATTTTACACCACTTTAAGTGTACAGTCCAGTAGTATTAAGCACATTCACAATGTTGTGCAACCATAACCACTACCAGGTTCCAGAACTGTTTCTTCACCCCAAAAGGAAACTGCCCATTAAGTAGTCACTCATCCTACCTTCCTTCCCAACTGCCAGCAACCACTAATCCACTTTCTGTCTCTATGGAGTTGTCTAATCAGGCTATTTCATATCAGTGGAATTGTATAATATGTGATTGGTCATGACTGGTTTTGTTCGTTTAACATAATGTTTTCAAGGTTCATCGATGCTGTAGCATGTATCGGTACTTCATTCCTTTTTATGGCCAAATAATATTTCATTGTATGTATGTGCCACATTCTGTTTATTCTTTCATCCGTTGGTGGACTTTTGGGTTGTTTCTAACTTTTAGCTATTGTGAATGGTCCTGCTGAGAACGTTCCTGCCCAAGTTTGCATTTGTTTAAACACCTGTTTTCAATTCTTTTAGGGCTATACCTAGAGGTGAAATTTTCCTACGGTCATTCTGTGTTTTAACCTCTTAAAGAATCACCAAACTGTTTTCCATAGTGATTGTACCATTTTACATTCCCGTCAACAATGTATGAAGAGTCCATTCTCTCTACATCCTCATCAACACTTGTTTTCTGTTTTGATTCTAGCCATCCCCGTGGGTGTGAAGTGGTATCTCACTGTGGTTTTGATTTGCATTTCCCTGATGACTAATTGTGCTGAGCATCTTTTTATCCGTTGTTAGCCACTTGTCTGTCTTCTTTAAAGAAATGTCTATTTAGATCCTTTGCCCATTTAAAAATTGTATTGTTTCTTTTTTTGTTGTTGAGTTGGAAGGGTTCTTTATATATTTTGTGTACCTAACAGATACATGATTTACAAATATTTTCTCCCATCCTGTGGCCTGTCTTTTCAGTCTCTTCATAGTGTCCTTTAATGCACAAAAGTTTTTAATTTCGATGAAGTTCAATTTATCTATTTTCTTTCATTGCTTGTGCTTTTGACATCATAGCTAAGAATTCAAATCCAAAATCATGAAGATTTACACCTATATTTTCTTCTAAGAGTTAACAGTTTAAGAACTTATATTTAGGTCTTTGGTCCATTTTCAGTTAATTTTTGTACATGTTGTGAGGTAGGAGTCTAACTTCATTCTCTTGCATGTGGATAGCCAGTCAGCCCAGAACCATTTGTTGAAGACTGTTCCTTCCACTAATGAATGGTTTGGCATCTTTGTTGAAAATCAATTGGCCATCAAGGGATGGATTTATTTCTGGACTCTCAATTCTTTTCCATTGATCTATACGCCTATCCTATGCCAATACCACACTGTCTTGATTACTGCAGCTTTGTAGTAAGTTTTGAAAGTGAGAATTGTGAGTCTTCCAATTTAGTCCTTTTTCAAGATTGTTTTGGCTATTCATGAAATTCCGTATAAATTTTAGGATCAGCTTTTCCATTTGTGCAAAAAAGGCCATTGGGATTTAACTTTTTGGTTTTTGAAACATGGTAATGGGTTGCCTATTCACATTTTTAATTAATAAGTTTTAAAAATTCTGAGATTTGCCTGGGGTTCCCTAGAGGCCATTCCAGGAATTACCCTGACTTCAGGCTCTTTCTCCAATCTAGAACCCCTTTGTGTAAAGTACAGGAAAGAGAAAATTTTACCAACCCTGACCTTCCTTCCTCTATTATCCTAGACCTTTAGACAGTTATTCTTATGGTCTAATCTTTATTCCTCTTGCTACCAGGTCAATCAAATACAGCTAACTTTCCCTGCCTGTTTCACACACTCCCTCATCTCCTCCAGCTTTCTTTCCTCTCATTCCTAATCCCTGATTTCCCCCTTTATTTAGGGCCCCTGATTCTCTTCCCTTATTTCGAATCCAAGATTATGAAAGCTACAAGGGCTGTCAGATTATTTTTCAACCCCCTTACTTTACAGTTGTGGTGACTAAGGCCCAGAAAGTCTGACTTGATACCAGCCAGTAAGTGACTGAGGCAGGACCAGACATAGTCTGCTTCCTGTTTGGCTCTCTCCACTGTGGCTTGGAACCTTGGTGAATAGACCTGTGTGCAGACCATGGTGCCTCCAGGTCTACTCTCCAGACTCTTGGTTAGGCCATTTTGCCCACTCTGGCCTTATGAAGTCTGCACACAGGAGGGACATCTCTTCTCCAAGACCCCTACCCAAGCCTGGCATCTGCCCCTTCCTGCCATTTTGAAGAAACTGCTGAATCCACGGGGGGAAGTAAAACTGCATGGGGAGATAGAGTTGGGGTAGAGTTTTGACAGTGACAACCACAGGCTAAGTTCAGAGGGTCAAAAACTTGAGGACCCTCTCTGAGGACCCACATGTCCCCCTTTATATCCTATTACAGACCATGGTGGCTTTGTCAATGGCCCTTGTTTTCCTGCTGGCCCTGAGCAGAGGTGAGAGTGAGTTGGATGCCAAGACCTCATCTCCGCCAGAGGCCACAGGATGGGGGGATCCTGATCTGTCCTTGCCAGGGTCCTGCCAGCCAGCTCCCTCCTGCCAGAAGTGCATCCTCTCACACCCAAGCTGTGCCTGGTGCAAGCAACTGGTAAAGATGGGCCTGTGGCCTTTGAACCATGCGATTGTGTATGCGCAGCCTGGATCTACGTGTGTGACTATGTGAGGACATGTGTGATTTCTGCGTGCACTCTGCGGTCCTTTGTGTGACTGAGTTTGTGCACGTAGAACTCCTGTCTGTGCTTGTGCATATATATGTGTGTGTGTATATATATATGCACACAAGGCTGCTCCTGTGCATGTAAGTTTATGTCTGTATTTGTGTGTTTGTGTATATATGGAGAAGACTAATTAATGCCCAGGAATTTGGAGGAAGTACATTCTTGTTGGAACTCATCCTTGTATTTAGGGAGAGGAATCTATTGTGGGTGTACGCATGTGAGAAAATGTATTTGTCAGCTTGGGCTGCCATAACAAAATACCATAGACTGGGTGGTTTAAACAACAAGAGTTCATTTCTCACAGTTCTGGAGGATGTGAAATCCAAGGTCAAGGGGCCAGCTGATTCAATTCCTGGTGAGAGCTCTCTTCCTGGCTTGCAGATGGGCTGCAGACAAGCTCTCTGGTGGGCTTCTCTTCTTCTAGGGCCCTAATCCCATCATGAGGGTTCTACCCTCATGACCTCATCTAATCCCAATTCCTTCCCAAAGGCCCCATGTCCACTCTCATGGTGGGGGTCAGTCCACTGCAGAACGTGTGTGATTGGGTTTCTGAGTCTGTTGGGGTTGGGGGTATCTTCCTAGGAATGTAGCAGCCTGTGGCTGGAAGGGTAGAAGGAAAGGAGTTGGAAATCAGTGGGCTTTGGGGGAAAGGCTTGAGCTACCTAAGTGGCAAGAAGGATGCTGGGGAGCAGGGGTCTCCCTGGCTGGTCAAACAAGGCTGTTCTTTGTTTATGCCTTAAAGAGACAGGGCTCATGGTGTACACCCACAATATCATGTATCATGCGTACACCCACAATAGATCCCTCTTCCTATATACAAGGGTGAGTTCCAACAAGAATGTACTTCCTCCAAATTTCTGGGCATTAGTCTTCTCCATATATACACAAACACACAAATACAGACATAAACTTAACATGCACAGGAGCAGCCTTGTGTGCATATATATGCAGAACATTAGGGGTGCCTGAGCTGAGGGTGGGGGCAGAACTGTCTCTCTCACAGGAAGATGGAGAGTTAGATGAGATAAGAAATGAAGGCAAAGGCAGAACTCTAGAGCTGAGTGGATCCAGGAGAAAGGTACATAGTGAATCTGGCGGATGGAAGGGAAGACTCAGAGTCAGCTAGAGGCATAGAGTGGAGGTGCTAGGCCAGAGGTGCTGGGCGGGGCTCTTGGGACAATTGGGTATAGGTGTGTCTCCTCCAATCTCCAGACAAGAGGCTGGCACCTGGGCCAGCTGAACAGCCACTCTAACCATTTCCTTCCCCTGTGGCTTCCTAGCCAGTCCCAGGGGTACTAGACACACACTGGGGGGGGGGGGCGTCTCCACTTCTGTCCCTATTTTTCCCCTTCCCAGGAGCTGTGGGGCTTAGTCTGACCCCTTCCCATTTTGGCCTGAACACATAGAGGGGGGTTGGGCTAGGAGGTCAGGCTCCTTTTTCAGTCGTGGTGAGGTCCCTGAGATCTCAGCAGGAAGTCTGCGGCGCTAGGGGGAGGGGAGAGGTAGGTGTCTGAGGAAAGGGGGCGTCGAGATAGGGGAGGAGATGGAGGGGTGCTGTAGGAAGTGGGCTCTGCCAAGGGAGAAAGGACGATGTTCAAGTGTGCTGTGGAAGAGGGGAGGGGAGGGAACCAGAGGGGCTCAGGAGGCTGACTTGGCGGGGGAAGGGCTTGGGAGTGTCCTGGGTGGGCAGGGTGGTTCTGGGAGCAGGGCCGAGGGGTCTGGGCGGCTAGGGTCCCGACGCGCCTGGCCTTGCGGCGCAGAACTTCACGGCGACGGGGGAGGCGGAGGCGCGGCGCTGTGCCCGGCGAGAGGAGCTGCTGGCCCGGGGCTGCCCGCCGGGGGAGCTGGAGGAGCCCCGCGGTCGGCAGGAGGTGCTGCAGGACGAGCCGCTCAGCCAGGGCACCCGCGGCGAGGGGGCCACCCAGCTGGCGCCGCAGCGGGTCCGGGTCACACTTCGGCCGGGTGAGTGAGGGGGCGGCGGGCCGGGGCGGGGTCTGGGCTGGGGGCTGGGATTCCACCCCGTGCCGCTGATCCCGCCGCCACCCCCACCCCTCCAGGGGAGCCCCAGAAGCTCCGGGTCCGCTTCCTCCGAGCCGAGGGATACCCGGTGGATCTGTACTACCTTATGGACCTGAGCTACTCCATGAAGGACGACCTGGAGCGCGTGCGCCAGCTCGGGCACGCGCTGCTGGTGCGGCTGCAGGAGGTCACCCACTCTGTGCGCATCGGTGAGCGAGCAGAGCACCTGCCGGCCCTCCGCCTCTAACCAGCCGCCGCCCTGCCTCTGCCGGTATCCTGGACGCACATGAGCCCCACCTGCCCTCTCCCGGTTTTTAATGGACTTGACCAGGCCACAGGTTCCTGGCATATCTCCCCCAAGACATCTATCTTTTAGGTCAGAGCTGGGGGGTGTTTAAGAGACTGTCCAGTAAGACCACTCATTTCACACGAAGGCCAGCTGAGGCCCAGAGTCTGGAGAGGCTATGTTCAGACAGCTCCCAGGGTCAGATAGACCTAGCCACCCGGACACTGCCCTAATGCCATTGTCTCAGGCCTGTGTCCCCTGGACAAGGTCAAAATGCCATCATCCCTGCTGCACATTCTTCTCTCATCCCTCCCCTGTTCAAGATCCCCTCTTCATCTTATGCTGCTGCTATACTGCGCACAGCCGTGCTTTCTTCCCCAGCCTTCTAGAAACCCCTACCTGCCCACCACTGGGTCCTCCTCTTTATCTCCATCCCCTACTTCCCTGAGTCAGTGGTCTCACTCCTTTGCCCCTCCTGGGTCCTGGGTCCCTGCCCTCTGGGAGCACCCTCTTTCATTACCTCTATGACTGTCCTCCCCCCCCCCACTTCCCTTGGACTCCCCTCCTGAGTCCTTGGCAGTGGCCTCCACTCCCCACATCCTGCTGCTGTCCAGTGACTTCTGGCACCGCCTTCATGCCTCCCACTTCCCAGGCTTTGGCTCCTTCGTGGACAAAACAGTGCTGCCCTTTGTGAGCACAGTGCCCTCCAAGCTTCGCCACCCCTGCCCCACCCGGCTGGAGCGCTGCCAGCCGCCCTTCAGCTTTCACCATGTGCTGTCCCTCACCGGGGATGCTAAAGCCTTCGAGCAGGAGGTGGGCCGTCAGAGTGTGTCTGGCAACCTGGACTTGCCCGAAGGCGGCTTCGATGCCATTCTGCAGGCTGCCCTCTGCCAGGTGAGGGAGCGGGGACAGGCTCTGAGTCAGAAGGGCTGCTTAGGGCCAGAATAGCCATCTGTGGTTGTGCAGTGCACAATTCTAGGGGATGCCCTTTGTATCGTAGTCCCTGTAGTCTGCATATTTATTTTGACAACTTCCTGGTACATTGGAGTAAAATGTCTTGAGGAAGAAGTGTTGTTTTTTTTTCCCCCTACTTCACAAGAAAGCCTCCATGTGTTTAGGGCAACCCTGTTTAGGGGGCTAGGGAGAAGCAGAGAGCTGGAGACAGGGGGATGGACAAACTGACTCGAACAAGGCTGGCCAAATCCTTGATTTATAGATCTGGCTGGGGTGGCTCAAGGGCCATCCAAGCCTGGATGCACAGCCTAGCCCTCCACCCAACTCCAGGAGCAGATTGGCTGGAGAAATGTGTCCCGGCTACTGGTGTTCACTTCAGATGACACATTCCACACAGCTGGGGATGGGAAGCTGGGTGGCATTTTCATGCCCAGTGATGGGCACTGCCACTTGGACAGCAATGGCCTCTATAGCCGAAGCCCGGAGTTTGTAAGTTGCCACCCTCACCCGCCAGCCCCATTGGCGCCACACCTCCTCTCCTCCCAGGACCCCACCCCCAGCCTCACTATCCTGACCAGAGACCACCCTGCCATCTTCCCCAGCAGTTCCTCCTCCCCATGTCCCCCCACTGCTCAGACAATCCCAGTTCACTCCACTCCCCAACCCTTCCCTCCTCTAGCTGGTGGAACCCTGGTTCCTGCATTTCCTGGGCTGAGGGCCCCTTGCATGTTGTGAAGGGGGCTTGGGGCGCTCACCTTGTCCCCACTCCCTGCTCCAGGACTACCCCTCTGTGGGTCAGGTAGCCCAGGCCCTTTCTGCAGCAAACATCCAGCCCATCTTTGCTGTCACCAGTGCCACGCTGCCTGTCTACCAGGTGAGAGCTACCTGAATGCAACCTCCAACCCCCAACCTTTCTCAATTTCCTTAAAGACACAGTCTCCTCCCCCATGTGTACCCCTCTTCTGGACCCCCAGAAGCTATTTCCCTAGAGCTGTGACCCACCAGTCCCCTCAACTCCTCACCTCGCAGGAGCTGAGTAAGCTGATTCCCAAGTCCGTGGTGGGGGAGCTGAGCGAGGACTCCAGCAATGTGGTACAGCTCATCATGGACGCTTATAATGTGAGGGGCTGGGGCTGAGGGAGAGGATTGAGGGTGGGCACTGGGGAAAGGTGGAAAGGGACCCTCAGGTGGGGTGGCAGAACTAAGGGAATGATTACTTTTTGGTGTAACACTGCACAGCTCTTTTGGCCGTCATTAACAGCTCATTTCTTCAGTCCTTCATTCATAAACCTTAAGTGCCTGATTTGTGCAGAGCATGGAGCCCTGCTCTGGGCAAGGATGGGAATGAACATTGATTGAGCTTTTATTTCATGCCAAGTACTGTCCTGAGTACACGTACTGTGTGCTGTCTCATTTATTCCACTAAAACCCCTACTTGGAAACTATTATTCCTATTTTATTAATGGGGATACCAACCCAGGAAGGCTAAGTGACTTGCTCAAGGTCACACAGATAACAGATGGAAGGGCTGGCACTTGTCCTCCAGTCAGTCTGGACATAAAGAGTGTGATATCTGGAGCCTGCTTTCACTAAGCTTATAAATAATTCAGAGATATTCTTCACAGGAGCCCTAGAATTTTACAGGTAGAAGCAACCACACAAATTTTGAAGTGTTTCTTGGGTTTAGGTCTTATTTCTGCCACTAGACTAAAGGCTTTTTGGTGACAGGGATCATGGTCTAAACTCAAGGTGAGAAAATGTGAGACAATATCAAATTTCCCAGGACAAACTTAGTTGAAAGAATCTACCCTCCTTTAGAACTTGTATGCACACAGGTTACTTGTCCTGATTTGGGTTTTGAAAAACAGCACTGGCTATTTACAGCACCTGGCCAGCCCCTGACCCCTGGCAGGCCCTCGCTGCAGCTGCATTGAGATGCAGGGTTAGAGGCCTCTGGATCCTGTGTTCTCACTCAACATTATCATGGGCCCTTCCTGCAGAAACTCCTCTGGGCCAGGCAGAATGGAAGGCGCTCCCAGGTGGGCTGAGGGCAGGGTTCTGGCAGAATCTGGAACAGCTGGAGAGGGCAGGGTTGGAGTCCTGCCTTCACTTGGTTACTTGCTCTCTTTTTCCACAGAGCCTGTCATCCACTGTGACCCTTGAACACGAACACTCTCTACTTCCTTCTGGGGTCCACATCTCCTACGAATCTCAGTGTGGCGGTCCTGAGAAGACAGAGGGTGAGGCAGGTGACCGGGGCCAGTGCAACCATGTCCGAATCAACCAGACGGTGAGAGCCAGCTGGGATAGGCAGAAGGAAGGGCGTGGGGTGGCAGTGGGAAATTGAGCAGGTAGCAGGAGACAAGGGAAGGCACAGGAAACAATGTAAAAACCATGGGTAGCTCTCCATCCATCCTTTCTGAGGAGGTTTAATGAGCAGCTTCCTCAAGCGCGTTTTTAGGAGATGAGTGTTAACATGACCCTATCCCTTAATTTACTAAGGAGTAAGGTTCTGGGTGACCAGTGGGTTTGGTGTGTGCGAACATGCCAATGATCTTCATCTGATTTCTGCCCACCCTGTCCACAGGTGAATTTTTTGGTTACTCTCCAAGCTACCCACTGCCTCCCAGAGCCCCATCTGCTGAGGTTCCGAGCCCGTGGCTTCTCAGAGGAGCTGACTGTGGAGTTGCACACACTGTGTGATTGTAATTGCACCGACACCCAGCTCCAAGCTCCTCACTGCAGTGACAGGGGGCACCTACAATGTGGGGTGTGCAGGTGAGGGCCTCCTGCTCCCCCTCACCCATGTGACTCCCCACAAATGGCCAGCCTCTGTATTCCTCCTCTCTTGCCTTTCATCCTCCCACTGGTGTCCCTAGACATCTTTTTCATAGACATCCCGAGACTCCACCCTGATTTTCACCTCCTGAAGCTTCCTAGGTATACCAAACCCTCCCTCTGCTCTCCTACTCCTTCATGCTTCATTGTACTCTGGCCTCCTTTCAGCCACTCATCTCTCTCCAACTCTCATGAAATCTTGGGTTTATAGGATTCTGGGAAAGACAGGTTAAGGGATGGTCAAGCTCTCTGACACCCCTTTCCTTCCCCACCTTCCCCTCCCAGCTGTCCCCCCGGCCGCCTGGGTCGACTCTGTGAGTGCTCTGAGGCTGAGCTGTCCTCCCCAGATCTGGAATCTGGGTGCCGGGCCCCCAATGGCACATGGCCCCTGTGCAGCGGGAGGGGACGGTGCCAGTGTGGACGCTGCACCTGCAGCGGACAGAGCTCTGGGCGTCTGTGCGAGTGTGATGATGCCAGCTGTGAGCGACATGAAGGCATCCTCTGTGGAGGTACCTGGGGACTTTGGGGAGAAGGATGGGGTTAGAGTGGCTCCCCCAAGGTATCTAGGCTCTAGAAACCTCATGGCACTAAGGGCAAGAATCAAAGATTCTAGTGTAGGGGTGGGAGGGTGTCTGGTACATGGGGGAGGGAACTGGATGCAGAGGAACAGGTTAGCCTGTGGTGGCATGTGATGTCCGCTGCGTATGGTTATCACCATGTGTATGGCTCTGCCTCAGGCTTTGGCCGCTGCCAATGTGGAGTGTGTCACTGTCATGCTAACCGCACGGGCAGAGCATGCGAATGCAGTGGGGACACGGACGGCTGTGTCAGCCCCGAGGGAGGGCTCTGCAGTGGGCATGGACGCTGCAAATGCAACCGCTGCCAGTGCTCGGACGGCTACTACGGCACCCTCTGTGATCAGTGCTCAGGCTGCAAGACGCCATGCGAGAGACACAGGTGAGTCCTCAGGCCTTGCACTTTGGGAACAGGGGCACAGCAGGGCTTGCTGAGCCACTCCCACCACCTGCTCTTTCTTTCCTGTGGTGTGGGCGACAACTGCCCAGCTGGTAACTTGTTGGCACCCGTTGGACAGGGACTGTGCAGAGTGTGGGGCTTTTGGGACTGGTCCCCTGGCAACGAATTGCAGCATGGCTTGTGCCCACGCCAACGTGACTCTGGCTCTGGCCCCTATCCTGGATGACGGCTGGTGCAAAGAGAGGACCCAAGACAACCGGCTCTTCTTCTTCTTAGCAGAGGATGAAGCTGAAGGCAGGGTCGTGTTGAGAGTGAAACCCCCAGAGAGTAAGTGGGCAGCAATGCTGTGGGTGTGCCAAATGAAGCCCTGAAGTTTGATGGGTAGGGCCTCAGAACTCTGGGGCTGCAACGTAAAGGAAGTGGGAAACCACGCAGAGGGTTGAAGCAGAGCTATGAATGCAGGCAAAATGCAGGTGCTGGACCAAATGGACAAGGTTAAGGCCGTAGGCACCCAGGATAACCTTGGACTCTGTGCAGGTCCCTTTGTTTTCAATGATAGGCAGGGCTGGGGAGGCTAGATGCCACTGGACGCCTTGTGGGCGACCGATGATCAATTCCCAGGCCCCAGCCCCCAGAAGTCTGTTGTTTCTTCCCCACAGAGGGAGCAGACCACACCCAAATCATTGTGCTGGGCTGCGTTGGGGGCATCGTGGCAGTGGGACTGGGGTTGGTCCTGGCGTATCGACTCTCAGTAGAAATCTATGACCGCCGAGAATACAGACGTTTTGAGAAGGAGCGGCAGCAGCTGAACTGGAAGCAGGTGAGGGTACTCCGCCTCCTACCCCCACTGGGCGGGGCTTTCCTTCCGTCCCGAGCTACTACGTGAGCTCAGCTTTCAGCTTCACCCTCCTGCCCTCACCCCCACCCCACCCAAGCCACGCCCCCTCACTAGGTCTGCGCCTCCTCCGCGCTCGTACCCTGGTTCCTCTGCTACTTCATCAGCTCCTGGGGGCCTGCCCAAGTTCTAGGCCGGCCTCTTAGGACTAGATAAAAGAGGAGTCCTGGAACTTTTCCTCATCATTACCAATTTCTTTCCCCAGGACAGCAATCCTCTCTACAAAAGCGCCATCACTACCACTGTCAACCCCCGCTTTCAAGAGACAGACACTTCCCCTCTGTGAAGTGAGGAGGGACGCTCACCGCGGGGCTCTTCTCTGGGATGGAGGGAACTGAAGCCGGGGGTCTATCAGGCAGCAGCCTGGTAGGGTGTTAACCCACTGCTGAACGGTCACAGCCAACTTCACTCTCAGAGTGACAACTGAGTGGGCGGCCTATGGCTACAACCTCGCTTCCCTACCTCACAAAGAACCGGGCTATCCCGCCCAGGTGTACAATAAAGTGCCTTACCTTAGAGCACAGCTGTCAGTTTGCTTTACCCCAAGGCCAAAGCAGGTTGTGAAGCCTGGGCCTCAGGAAAGCTCACATACGTCCCACATTCTGCCACCTGAGGGTAGGGAGAGGTTCTCAAACTTGAAAGTGTGTAAGTCAGTATGCACCACCTGGGAAGCACCTGCCTGGGGTGGACTAGTGAATCTCCAGGTGATGCTGACGCAGGAGAAACGCTGTCTTTGCTAGTGTCTAACCTCCTTCTGTCCTGCCATGTGTGTGTGTTTTTCTCTTATTCAGAACTGATACCGTGTTTTACTTCTACTGGTTGCTACTCTGTGGAGAGGAGGAGTTTATATGATGCTAGAAGTTGTAGGGTGGTTACAGTTGGTGGAAAAAAAGGAAAACCATTTTGGCCGCATGAAAACCTTCCCCGCAAGGATATTCTTCCCAAGAAGGAGATAGTATGTACAAAAGCCCCATTTTCTTTTTATTTAAATATCCTAAATATATCACGAAGGAACATACACTGCACTTTAATGGTAAAAAGATACAAGTTTATAACATCTTATAAAAACTACCATTTAAAAGTGATCTTGTTCATTTGATATCCCCTCCCCCAATAGCAAAATAAGTATATTAAAAAAAAAAAAAGAGGGTGGAGAGGAAGGGTAGGAGGGGTTGTTATGATAAAAGCCCCAGGGCCACACAGAGGCAAAGAACATCTGGGGAGAGGATTAAAAGCTGTGGCGGGACTCCGCACCTCAAGTAACCCTCCTAAGTCAAGCCATGGGGCACAATCAGTAGCTAAGTGATGACAAGAGGCTGTTGGGGGGTGGACGGAAAAGACCTGGGGTGCTGGGAAGGGCAGGGCTGGTGGGGCCCGGAACAGCAACCCACCCAGGAACTGGTGCTACTCTTTCCCAGGTCCCCATATCCCACGTCCAGGTCTCAGAGAGCCGGCCCTACCTCCCTTTCCCTTCACTCCAAACACACCTGAGGCATCTTTCCAGTGCTAGACGCCCCCACCCCGACCCCCGCACAGAAGGGGTGGGACATTGGGTCCAGAAGCCTTCGCAGCGGTCTTAGTCTGTGGTTTCCCTGGGGTGTGAGACTCCTGGGCCCCCTGGGTGCTAAATCACTCCTTTCACCTCTTTGCTCCTCTCCTTACACTTCCACGGCCCCCGATCATCTGCACCTGGACAACTGAGCTAACCATCGCTCCTGAGTTTCCCCCTCACCCACCCTCGGCAAGGGTGGTTCCAGTATGGCTCTCTGCACATACACTTAGAAATTCCCTTTCTCCCACCCACCCAGGCAGGATGCCTAGGCCTGCAGCAGGCCAGGGCACATTCTGACCTAAACACACATTCGTACATGCAGGGGCACAGATCACTCGTGTGATTCTCTCCACACATACTCCCAACCCACCCCAACCCTAAACAAATTAGCGGCAAGTGGCAGGGAGCAAAGCCTCCCATTTTCCAAAGCGCTCTTGAAAAGACAAGAGTTTTCTAAATGTATCCAGACAAAGCCCAGCCCCCAGCAGAGCCCTCTAACAGGGAGGGGGCTGGCTCACATGCAGAAAGATGCCCTACTTGCAGGGACCAAGGATATGTCCAAGGACTTGAGGTCTGGTCTCTGGACCATCAAATGGGAGTGCCAACATAAAACCAGAAGAGCACAGGCAGCACACACATTCCCAGCATCTCCCCCCAGAGGATCTCCGATGCAATGCGGTCAGGGAAGATCTAAAGGGTGCTACACCTCTTTTCTTTTTCCCTGAAATCCTCACACCCAAGAGGTATGGAGACCCCCCTGCCCTCACTCCCACCCCGTTATCACCTCTAGAGTAGGTAGCAGCTAGGAGTCTGCTGCTGCTATTCCCTACATCTTCTGGAAAATGAAATCACATCTCAGACCCCCACTGACAGCTTGGTCAGGTTTACCAACTCTCCATGATTACTCCATGATTACTCACGCCCTCTAGGTTGGGGCCGGCCACAACCTGGGGATCAACCAAACCCCAGACCCTCTCATGAGGATCCTTTCCTTAGCAGGAGAAACAAGGTTTTTATTTCACTATAGAAAATTCATAGGGGCTTAGGTTAGAAACATCCCAGCCACCGGCCTGTCGAATCAATTTAAAAAACCCCTCCAAAACAAAGCCCGCTTGTCTCCTAAACTGAGTTCTTCTGCTCCTGCTGGGACTTCAAGCACCCTTCAGGTTTGGGGGTGTGGGAAGAAGCTATTGTATGCTCATCCTCCCGAGTTGAGGGCTGGAGAAGGGTTTGGCTCAATAATATGCCATCTTCAAGCAAACAAACGTGAACACTCACATACCATACCATACCATACACACACATACCATACCATACCATATACACACACACACACACCCCTGATCACTTTCTTGGGGGCGGATAGGGTGGTGGTGTTGGAACAGAGAGGAGCAAAGACTCTGGTTAAGAATAAAACCTATGTTAGGTTTCTTCCTCAGTTTTTTCTCTGCAGCACACCCCCACATCTGCCCCCAACAGTTCTTTGTTGGGTAGGGGCAGCCATCAAGACAGAAGCCAAGATCTTGTTCTTTGGGACCAAAGGCCAAACCCCTACCTCCTCTACCTGAATACAGTGATAGGACTTGGACAGGGAGAACAGCTCACACTGCTCAACAGTCATGTCAGGGGACACCAAATGCCTTTGCTTCTTGAACAGCTGTTACTCAGCTTGGGACTAGCCTTGGGTTGTTCCTAAGAGGGCACAAGGAGAGAACCCACTTTGACGTCCATGACTCCCTGCTCAACATCTCTGTCTAGCTTAGGAGTCATATCAGCGAGGTAGCCAAAAAACTATCTCCAAGATCAACTGCCCAGAGAGAGAAAGGAAAGGGGCTTCATGGGCCATGTACACCCAAGTTTCCTCCAAAAGGCACTTGAGCTGACCCCATTAGGTACCAGTGTGGCATGGGCCATTACAATACCCAGGGCCACAACTCCTGCTCTTCCCCAAAGGAAGTAAGAGGTACCTGTCCACTCTTCTTGGATCCAGCCCTTTGTCTGCTCCTCCCACTGTTCTTCTTTTTATCCCTACAGTGTATAAGGAGGCCAAAGTAAGCTCAGCTGCCATCCCTGATCCCAGTCTCCTTCAAACAGGAGGTGAGGTACAGGGCTGTGGAACATTGAGGATCAACTGCAACTAAAAACTCAATTTTGGGGAGGGCTGGACCAGCCATAGCTCCTGCTTTGACCAGGACTCTACACTTCCATATTACCTGTTTCCACAGTACACCTGCTGAAACTGCTTTTGGATAAACAAAAACAAGAACAGAACAAAGAAATCCCTCTCCCCAATCTTTCCCATTTCAGCTGCCAGCTGGAGTCCAAGGTTGTGGGAGCCACACTTCAGTCTTGGTCCTGTACCTTGAGTCCCCATCTATGACCTCAGGCAAGGGTCCAGGGACTAACTTCCCTACCCAGGAATGCTGGAGGAACTTCCCCGAGATACTCATAGTCTCAGATTATTTACAGAGCTGAAGCTCTAGGGCCCGCTGTCCCCTGATGCACTCTTCTGGTCTCCTGGGTCCACTCCTCCAGGAGGGGGACAGGTACAGACGGGGTGGTGGTGGGACCATCAGACCATAGGGGGTGCGCTCTTCGGTAGATTCTTCTGATCACTCCCACCACCCAGGGCCCCTTGCGCCTATAGAGAAAACTGCCCGTCGGAAGTCTTGGACTGGCAACCTTGGCACATCCGTTTGTGTCTGAGTAATCGATCTGTCCGAGAAAAACACTGAGAAGAAAGGGAGGGTTAAGTGCCTGAAAGGAGAAACTGTTACCTACTGACTAGATCTGTCTTCCTCACACAGGAGAGGTACATGTCCATCCTACATCCCCTTGGCATGGACACAGATGACATGAGTGCACAGGGGCTAAGAATGCAAGCTCTGAAGTCTGAATCCTGGCTCAAGTGCTGAGTAGCTATGCGATCTTAAGCAAGTTATCGAACAGTCCTGAATCTGTATGCTTATCTGTAAAACGGGCTAAAGTACCCACTCACAGAGTGGCTGCTTCATTCATCACACATTTATTGAGTATCTATCTCAAGACAGGTACAGTTCCTGAGGCGCAGGATGGAGTGGAGGACCAGAGGGACAAAGTCTCTGTCTCACAGAGCATTCATTCTAATGTTTTGCAGATTCAATGTACGAGCACAGAGCAAAGCATCCAGGAAGTGTTAGTTATTATCACTTCTCATCTCTTGTTCTTGTCTTGTTTTGGTCCTGGCTCTCACACTTTCACCAGATCAGATACTGACCCCCAGGGCAGAGATTGTATCTCTTCCTCCAAAGTGCACCTGCTCTGATGTTCAACTGAATCTTGTCTGCCCCTGATCTGCTGTGTCCTTGGGGAAACTTAACCTCTCTGAATCTCAATTTCCCCATGTGTGAAATGAGGACAACACAGCTACCTTATGGAGTTAATGTGAAGGTGAAATAAAATAATGTCAAACATGCTCTCACTGTGTCTGGCACAGAGTAAGTACTCAAGAAATGCTGTTATTATTATTACAATTATTCTAATGGGCCCTCTCCATGATCAACTGCACAAGGCCAGAGACATATACGTCACCCTGAAGTACTAACTCCATCATGGTCAGAAATGCAGGGCAGCCCCTCGTCAGGCAGGGAGTGGGGCCAGGCCCTGGTTCTCAGGGAAGAAAGTTTGTGTGTGGGCGTGAGTGGATGACATGTGAGCTTACCTGATGACACCGTTCACACTGGTAGGGCTTTTCACCACTGTGCACACGCTTGTGACGCTCCAGGTGATACTTCTGGATGAAGCGCATATCACATATATCACACTCAAACGGCTTCTCACCTGGCCCAGGCGCAGAGAGAAGCTAACGTCAGGGAGTATACGTGGCAGGGATCTCATTCCAGGTATTTTCACAGAAATTTGGAACTTTTTGCAATACGCAGACACCTAACGAGGAAGGGTCCCCAAAGCTGCTGGTCTCAGTGACAATAGATAGATACACTCTCTCTGCCTCATTCACTTACCTTCTTCCTCTATTTCCAGTATTTATCCCTTAAAATAAACCCAATAAGAGCTATACAGACATAATACAAACTATAGACTATCCTCCCCCTTTGAATGTAAGCAAGACTTACCAGTATGAATAAGGATGTGCCTCTTGAGGTGGTAACTGCTCCTAAAGGCTCCAAAGCAGTGTTCACAAACAAAATTTTTGGGAATCTTTACTTGAAAGGAACCATTTTGTTCCACTACCACCACCTAGGGGGCAAGAGTCAGGTATGTCATGAGGCTATCCCTCTGCCCCTTCTTGCCCCATTCTCCTCTGGGTCTATTTTCAGCTGCTGGACAAATTAACCTCTCTTTTGCTATCATCTCCCATATTTCTTTGAGTTAAGAGACCTTCTGAGGAAGGAGATGGGGTGAGTAAGCTGTCTGCTGTGTCAAACCCAACACTCTGAATACAGCTGAGAGGTAGTCTGCCTGCCCCTTTGCCACAGGACCTCACGCTCCCCTAACCCTCCTTCCCTTAACAAGGATGTTCCAGAGAGAGCAGAGATTAATTACCAAAGTGGTTTCTGAGTGAAATAAGGGTGACACACTCATGGCTATGAGGGAGCAAAACATCTAGGGAAAACTCCAGTTGGGCCAGAGAAGAAAGAAAGAGGAGGATTACCCTATTACCAAACTGTTCCAGTTTGGGGATTACCCCATTACCTGCCTTTTTAACAGTCTTTTTTGAATGAGAGGCCTCAGCCAAGCTGTCATCGTCTTTGCGGCTCCGGGACTTATCGCTGTCCTTTCGGTGGCCCTTTGAATACAAATCAAACCTAAATTCCCAGTCCATCTCCAAACACAAGACAGGAGGCCAAAAGCTGCTTTGTGACAACTTATAAATGAGAATAAACCACCTGCCCAAAGGTTTAGAGAAAATACTCATCCATTTCCTCTTCAAGTACCCTGATTTTAAGGAGTTGAAGTATTTTCTGTATTCTCTAAAAGACTCACATACATTCATTCATTCATTCCCCAGCTGGAT
Organism: Vicugna pacos; assembly: GCF_048564905.1. NCBI lineage: Eukaryota > Metazoa > Chordata > Mammalia > Artiodactyla > Camelidae > Vicugna > Vicugna pacos. Next base: position 10,227,125 of record NC_132998.1, read on the forward strand.
CCCCTTTTCCCACATCCCTAAACAGAAGCACTGAGGAATCAAAGCTTGGCATCTCCTGGCAGCGAGCTCGGGCCACCCGACCCCCAGGTGCCGCAATGAACTCCAGCGCTGTACCTGACTTGAGCACCTCAGCACATCAGGGCTACCTGCCCGCTCTCCATTCTCGGCCTGCTTGCTGGCAATCTGGCTCAGCATCATCTTCTTGCTGGCTGCAGTGGGAACCAAACTCACACCTGCTAGGCCTTCACAAGCCAGGAGACTTGCCTAAGTTGAAAGGAGATGAGGTGTCAGGTCACCTGGCAGGGCAGGGCAAAAACAGACTGCCATCCTCCATAGAACGACCTTTCACACCCAGCTTGAACACAATGCTTCTCTCTAGGGAGCGTCCCTCCTCACCACAAAACCCTGTTTCCTTCAAGAGTCCTCCCCAACTCATCTCACCAGGAACTAGTTACTCATTTTGTCATCTGTCAGCATTCAAATATAGATCAAGTGAATAATCAAATGTCATTGACACTTTTGTCATTAGCACTGTGCTAGTTACAGAGTGTGTGTCTACATATTACTCTGAAGTATTTCTAGGTCTTGTATGCAGGCACAAGGGTCTGTCCTGTTGAACTACTGAAACGGGAGATTTCCAGGGGAACTTCCTTCTTCCTCTCTTAATGGCACTCAGCATCACAGAGCCCACTTCTGGTTGCCAGACCTCACTGGTGCTAAATGTATATTCTATCAGGTCCCATAAACATGTTTATCAGTAAAATTAGGTCACTTCTCCCTTTAGATTTTAAATTCCCTAAGTGTTGTCAATTATAAGATATAAAAATTAAACCACTTCGAAGGATTCTGGAGTTGAATATACAATTTTTCTTTGACACTCTCTCCCCCCAGCCATTTATATGTGTGCATACCCATCTTTTTCCACATTCCCTGCTCCATAATTTAAAAATTACTTAAGCAAGGGATTTTAGGAAAATTTCCTCTTTTCACTGCTACATTCTTCAAACTGACTTGGTTTAGCCAGCAGTAGAAAATATAATTTTCTTGCTGAAAAAAAAAACACTTCTAAGAAACAGTTGGTGAGCAAACTTCCATAAGCAATTTATAAAAAAATGCCTTTTAGGGGATCAGCATATCCTGGGACCCCTGAGGCCCCCACTCTCACCTTCCAGAACTTTGGACTGAAAGGTCTGCAGATAAAAAACTTAATTCTGCTGTTTGCATTGTATAACCTTGGGCAAATTACATCACCTCTTTAAGCCTCAGTTTCCTCATATGCAAAATGTTTATCACTATCTATGCCCATAGGATTGATGAAAATGAAACTAAGATTATAAAATGCTTAGCAGTGTCCAGCACAAAGTTAGCAATTAGTAAAAGGCAATCTTCTCAGAGCAAGAGTGAACGTGATGCTGTGAAGTGGGTTGCAAACAGACAAAGGAAGAAGAAACTGAAGGGCTCCTACTCTGCCTGGAAAGAAGGAAGCTACGCATGCAGCTGGAAGAAAGCCAATTCTACTGTTATCAAGCTGCTATCCTGGTGAGACTGGTAGGGGAAGGTCCCTGGAAGAAAGCTGGGAGAAGTTCTGCGGATGTATGCATATAGCTCTTCTACTCAGATGACTACAATAATCTATCAAGTTGTCCTGTCTCTCCAATCCATCCTGTATCCCTACAATGGTAATTACCATCCAAATACACTGTTCTGACGTCACTCAACTGCTTAAGATTCTTCAGAAAGTTCCCATTCCCTATAGAAGAAAGTCTAATTCCTCATCAAGGCATAAAATGTTCTTGAGTCACACTCTGCTTACTTCTCCAGGAAACAACTCCCTCAGCCTAACGTTCCCATCTATTATTACCTATAGCATTCCCCTAACCATTCCCTATTTAAATCCTTTTCTCCTTAACTAGCAAACTACCTGCAGTACTCCTAACCTCATCATTCTCCCAAGACTAAGCCTCTGCCTATGCAGTTCTTTTGTCCAAATTCTCTGTTCTGCTTGGTTATCTAGCAGAATCCTGTGCACGCTTCCAAATTTCATCTTCTTTTTTCGTCCAGGCAGAAGGCTCATCCCCTCCTCTGACATGTACATACCTCTATTATTGCACATTCTTTCAATCAGCAGATTCACTGAGTCTCTACTACTGGCCAGCCACTACACTACACAAAGTGTTCTGAATATAAAGATAAATAATAGACTGTTTCTCCATCTCCCCCCAACCCACCCCAACTAGCCTGGAAGCTTGCTGGGGACAGGGACAATTTTATTCATCTTTGTATCCCCAGCACAATGCCTTGCAGATAACAGGAGCTCAATAAATTCCTGTTGAAAAAAACAAACAAAGCATTCACCAAACTGTTCACTCCCTCATGCCCATCACTGAGTTAATGTACCAAATGTAAACTGAGTACATGTTGCTTTGCAAATGTCCCATCAGGGCCTGTGATGCAGTATAGCCTACCTCCTTCATTTGACTGGAAGCTCCCTGAAGGCAGGGGCTGTGGCCTGTCTCCTTGCCTTCCTCTAGATCTCCCCCTGGTGCTTAATACAGAGCTTGGCTCCCTGGGTTGGTCAATATGTTGACTAAGGCAGCATTCAAGAGTGAAAATGCAAACACGCTTCCCAGTGATCTTGAAGGAGGAGGACTCTAGAGCTTTTTACCTGAGCCATGCTGACTTCTCACTTAATGCAACCCAAAAGTTCAGGAGTTTCTTGATCCACCTTTCCTTAAGACACTGTTGTTTGAAGAACTGTCACCAAATCAATGCAACAACTCCTTCGTGTCCTTTCAGTCCTGCTGCCATATTGAACTGCCTTTGTCTTCAAATAGAACTTAGTGTCCTCCAAAGGTAAGATAGATGTTCCAAGAATCCTTGGACTCTGCCTGGCTCCTGCCTATTGTTCAAAGAAAGAGTCTGCCAGTCTTGGTTTTCCAGCTGAATTCTCTGGATATAGTTCACGATCTGTTTCGGAAACCTGAAACCAGAAAGGGAGACGGGGCTGTTAGAGGTAACATCCTCAGGCCATACAACCTGTCGTGGGCTGAACTTTTTTCTTTTTTCTTTTTTGCCAGGCGCTCTCTGTGCCACTCAGAAAGAAGACGTCAGTCCCGTAGAGTTTTCTTTCTAGGTCAAGAGAAGAAACTGGTGTCAAGGTAGCCAACAGGAGCAAAAGTAACTGGGGCCTCTGGTGGAGGAACCGCACCAGGCCAACTGCTTGGGTATGCCATCTTAGAACTGGAAGAAGGGGGCGGAGGCCCTTTGGAGCTTTTGTGTCCAGTGGGCCGGCCCGCGAAGCTCGCACTCTATTAAGAATGCCAGAAGTAGGGTGGAGAAAAGCTCAGGAGCTATCGCCTGGTGCTTGGGCAGCTGACAGAAACCGCACTGGCAGTACGCGCCCGGGCCAGCCCACACGTGCGCGTTCTCCAAGTCCGCCCGAAGGTACGTAAACTCGCTGCGGAGGTGGAAGGCAGACAGGCGAAGCCCAGCGTTGCGCGTTCCCTCCCACCTTCCCGCCCGCCAGCCAGCCAGCCAGCCCCTGCGCCCGCCGCACACGCACCCTGAGAGAGCAGAGGAGCGCGCAAGGTGCGTGCTCGCGCCCGCGTCGCCTCCGAGCAAGTCCCCCTCTACCCCGCTGGTGACGCGGCCAGGCCGCGGTGCGCGCGCGGCCCCTACCCCTCCCCGCGAGCCCCTTCTCTTGGCCACGAGCCCCTCCTCCCCTCCCCTCCCCCTTCCCGCTCGGCGCCCCACGGCCTGCTGGCTGCTGAAGCGCTGCCGTCTGCCTGGACGACGCTGCGCTCCCTGGGGCGTGCTCCTACCTGCCAGGCGCGGCCTTCCGCTGTCTCTCTCGCCGCGCGGCGCCTCCTCCAGGCCCCAGCACGCCGTGCCAACCCCGTGGCCACCGCTGCCCCCGCCGGGACCGAGGCAAGTTTACAAACACCAACCCGGGGCCCGTTTCCCCGGAAGCACTTCCCCCTCCCCCCCCAGCCCTCTCGGCTGAGCAGTACTATCCACTTCCGGGCTCGGGAGCCTGGACGGGCGGGGGCAGCTAGACTCGGGTGGGGGTAGCTAGACTCGGGTGGGGGTGAGGCTGAGGGCGCAGCAAGGGAGTGCAGCTGGTGAGTGGGCGGTCCGGCGCGCGGAAGTATGGGATGGGGGCGGGGGGAAACCGGCCGCATGGCGCCTGCGCCGTGATGCGCGCGCGCCCCAGCGGCCATCTTGGTTGAGGGCAGGAACTAGGGCCCTATGTTGCTACGCTGAGCGTTCGGTGACCAATTTTGCTATGTGAGCTGGCTAGGACTCCCCGAAGAAGCGCCGTCACTCTCCGTTCCTCCCAGATGTTCTCCCTGTCGCTTCTAGCCTGGAGCCCTAAATAGAGCCAGAATAGTTCGTACCAGGCCTTTTCACGTAACGGTCGAGGTCATCTTCACCCGACTTCCCATCAGGCCCAGATCTGCGGAGCCCGAGGGCCGCCGCGTCCGTGGGGAGGGGAGTTAACTTTTTTTGCACGGTCCTGCAGTGTCCACTCAACCCTAGTCTGGAAACAGATGCCCTGGCATGGTCCGCGTACCCTGAAGCCATCTGGTTTCTTTATGTCGCTTCAGCCGTTTTTCCAGACAGTCCAGCATCTAATGTTGGCCTCCTTGCCTGGAAACAGCCATATGACTCCCCTCAGTAGGAGACTAGTCTCATTGGAGACTTGGTGATGCAGCGTGGCCCGTGGGCCTGGCTACGCTGCATCACCTTTCTTTAAATTGAACCTTTCTTAAAATTCTGTTCTCAACTTTAGCTATTAAGGAGGGGTACTGCTCATGATGGGATGTACATTAGTGCACTCGATGGAAAGAGATGTCTATTCTATTTAGGTTCCATCTTATGTTGGTGCTGTCAGGTTGTTTGAGGGGATTAATGGAGAGAAAAACAATCTTTATTTATGAAAGAAGACAAGAATTCGCAGCCACTTTTTGTACATAGATTTAATTTTCCTGAACACTCCATTTTTTGAGCAGTTGACAGTAATTCCTTGTGCTCTTAAGATCGTCCTTGAACAGAAGAAATGGAGACAGAGCATCAGAAATCTTTAATTAAAAAAATTAGCTCATGCTTATTTTTAGTAAATCCACACAATACAAAAGAATAAGCAAAAAATGTTTAGTTCCCCCATCTATTATTCCTTGCTCCTGAAGTGAATCATACCTCACTTTTATCAGTTTGGTGTATATACATCCAGGCTTTTTTCTGTGTTCATTAAAAAATTTTTTTTCATCCGGAACGTATTTTTGAGCAGTGCATCACACAAGTGTATTTTATACATCTTCTAAGTCATTTCACGTTTAAAAAATTGTTGTATGATATTCCATCTATTGTATTTTAATTTATCTAGACCCATCCTCATGAACTTAGGTTAATTCCAGGTTTTTCTTTTTGTTTCATAAACAATGCCATAATGAGCATCCTCATATAGTTATCTTTTTGTGTTTATATAGAGTTGTAGATAGGATGTGTACATTTTAAATTTTAATAGATTTTTTGAAATTGAATTTCTAAAGTTTGTAACAATTTATACACTCAGAGCCATGTGTGAATGTCCCCATTTCCTACAACCTTGGCAATACTGGATGCCATGAATTTTTTATACAGTTGCCAATTTGATAGGTGAAAAATAGTAATTTCATTGTTTTAATTTGCATGTCATTAATAGTGAAGTTGAGCATCTCTTGCTTTTTGACCATTTTAATTGTTTTTATAAATTGCCTGTTCACATCTTTTGCCTGTTAAGGAAAAAAGTAGATCATTTGTCTGTTTTGATTGGTAGAAATCTTTATGTTATATTAACTTTTCATTTGTCATATGCTTTTAAAATACTTTCTCTTAGTTTTTCATTTATCGTTCAACTTTTTTAGAGCCAAAATATTTTCATCGTGAGTCAGTGGGGTTTGTTAATAGGTAGACAGCACGGAGGTCAGTATTTTCCCTTTCTAACAATAAGCCTGGCTGAAAGTGCTTTAAGAAGTGACTGCCCTAATCCCTTTGCCCTCAGGCAGGCCTCCTCCTGTGTGACCTTCCCTGGTTTCCTAGGCACACTTTTCCCTCAGGCCCACCCCATCACTTCTTCAAAAAGTATTGCAATGATTACTGATTAGTCTTTTCCTGCACCAGCTCTGTATCTCCTTAAGGAGATCCGGAGTGTTTTGTCTTTGAAGGCTGCCCTGCGCCAATTGAGCAGAGTTAACTAGCCTTTATTTAACATGCCGGCCTCCCTCCTGGCCTGTTAGCTGGAGCTCACAAGTCAGACACAGCATCTGGGGTAGTGCCAGGCAACAGATACTGGTCAATATGTGCTGAACTCACCGAACCCATTCCTTTCTCTGAGGGCCAACTGGGTTGCATGGTAGAAATGAGCAGTCTGTGGCTACCTTTGTCACCTGGTAGAACCTGTTAGATGTTGGTGGATTGAGAGGTTGCAAAACCATGTGATGTAATAGGGTCATTCCTTAAACCTGGCGATTTGTAATTTGGAGTTCTTGTTGCCTCTTCATTCCTCCTTAATCTTTTATGTTGCTTGAAAATAACCTTTATTTTAATTACGTTAGTCAGTGGAATTATATAAAATTATAAAAATACGGAAGTATATAAGTAAGAAAATGAAAATCATCTATAATTCCAGAATATCCAGAAATAACCACATTTAATATTTTGAAGACTTTTTTCATCTTTTCCAGTTTTTAAAAAACTGCAAGGGGAGTGACTGCAAATAGGTATGGGTTTCTTTTTGGAGTGATGAAAATGTTCTGGAATTAAATACTATGATCGATGCACAACTTTGTGAAGATACTAAAAACCACTGAATTGTACACTTTAAAAGGGTGAGCTTTATGGTATGTGAATCATACCTCAATAAAGCTGTTATTTTTCTAAAAATGCTCATGGGTACAGACCTTCTTGTCTTCTGGCTGAGAGTGAGTGCATATATCATGCTGCTTTACTGCTAAATGTTTCAGCATAGGTTTTCTAAGAATAAGAACATTCTCTTATATAACTATGATGCGATGCTCAGATTTGGGAATTGTAGCACTGATAGAAGAATTCTAGTGTTTGCGAGGCCATTAATGGTCAGATTACACCGGTTCTTCCAATAACGTTCTTCATAGCAGGTTTTTTTCTTCCGTATCCTGGAACCAATTTGAGTTCACATGTTCCTTTTGGATATAATGTCTCTAGTTTCCTTCAGTCTGGAACAGTTCCTTGGTCTTTGTTTAATTTTCTGACACTGACATTTTAAAAAATGACAGGTTACACGGTTTTGTAGAATGATCCTCGATTTAGGTGTATCTTTTCCTCACGATTAAATTCCGGTTATGCATTTTGGGCAGAAATATCACATAAGTGATGTTGAGCGCTTTTCCATGCCTCATGTCAGGAGGCCCACAATATCTGTCTGCCCCATTACTGGTGATGTTAGCTTTGAGCACTTGGGTAAGACGGTATTCACTTTGTTTCTCCGTTGTAAAGATACCACTTCCCCTTAAAAGTGTTTTTAAGGAAAAGAATTTTACAACATAGCCCAGAAGAAAAAAGTGAAGCTTTATCCAGATTTTAGTGTTGTGCTGATGTTTTAGAGTGAGAGAGAAAGATGTAACAGCATTTGAAGATTAAATAAAAAGGAGAAAAATCAGTCAAGAAATCAAGAATGAGGAGGCAGGAGATCAGTTAGAATCAGGTTTGAGGAGATGGTGCCATTCACCTAGTCAGGGAACACAAGAAAAGCACATTTGAGAGGGCTGATCATGACCTGTTGAGTTTTGGACCTGTTGAGTGTGAAGTCCTGTGAGACTTCCAGATTTGGCAGGTGGTTGCATGGATCTGGGCTCAGGAGAGAGGTCTGGGATGGAGGAGTCAGCAACATGTAGCCTTGGAAAGGGATGAGATTGTCCAGGGAGAGTTGCAGAACTCAAATGAGAGAGGCCCTGGAATAGACCCCTGAGGGACTTTAGCATCTGAAAGAGGGCCAGAGGAAGGTGAAAATGTAAAGGAAACTAAGAAATGGTCAGGAGTAGTCATCTGGAAGCCAGCGAAAGAAAATGTTTTAAGATGGGATGGCAAACTATGTGTGATGGCTCTAGAGGGGTCAAGCAGGGTAAGGATGATATGTGTCCATTGAATTTGGAGGCCAGGACTTTCCTGGTGGCCTTGAAGATGGAAGCTACATGGGATGGGCTGAGGAAAGTGTGAGGAGAGGAAGTGAAGGTGGAGTGGAGACAACTCCTTTTAGAAGGTTGGCTGTGAAGAGGTGGTGGCTGGAGTGAGAACATGTTGTGAGAGGTTTGGACAATCCACAGTGCTGTGAGAAAGAGGTAGTGGGAAGGAGAGTTGAAAAAATGAGAGGCGATAATCGAGGGTGTCCCTGAGGGAGAAGGAGAGGAAGCCTTTAGATCGGTGGTTCCAACTCAGATGTCTGCAGAGCCAGAAAGTTAAGGAGATGAGTGAGATGGGCTGGTGTGAGCTGAGGTGAAACAGAACGCAAAATTCTAAGGGCCGGTGACCCATCCTCCTGTGATAGGGTTCTCCCTCTTCACCCATTGCCATGGGCTTTGCAGTGCCCTCTTGTGGGAGGAATGTACATCCTCCCCCTACTGTGCCAGGGCTTGCTTTGGTCAACCGCATAGGAGCAGATGTGCTATATGCTAGGTCTGAGCAGAAGCTTGAGGAGTTGGTTCATGGTTTTCTCTGCCTTTTGCTGTTTTTTTCTCTGCCATGAGAATGTGGTATCCCATTTAGGGGCTATTCCTTCAGCCTGGGTCTTGGAATGAAGGCACACAAATCAGAGCTATAGCCAACCCCATCACTGTCAACCATGGAAAAAGAAAGAAACCTCCATTGTTGTAAGCCAGTGGGGTTTTGAAGTCATCAGTTACCACAACGAAACTGACTAATACTGGGGTTCAACTAAAATAAAACCATACTAAGGTATTTTTCCCTCCTCAAATTAAAAAGATTCAGAAGTTTGACTACATGCTCTGTGACTGAGAACACAGGAACTTTCATACATTGGTACAACCTCTAGGGAGGTTGGCCATCCTTATCAAAGTTACAAATGCAAGTGGCTGTGATCAAAAAGACAGTAACAAGTCTGGCAAGGGTGTGAAGAAATCAACACCCTCATACATTGTTGATGGGAATATGAAGTGGTGTAGCCACTTTGGAAAACAGTTTCCAGTTCCTCAAAAAGTTAAATGTAGAGTTACCGTATGACCTAGAATTCCACTGCCAGGTACATACTCAAGAGAATTGGAACATATGTCCACACAAAAAGTTGTGTATTAACGTTCATAGCAGCATTGTTCACAATAGTCAAAAAGTGGAAGCAACTTAGATGTCCATCAGATGGTGAAAAATACGATAATTAAAATGTGGTGTATCCATATAATGGAACCTTATCAGGCCATAAAAGGGAATGAAGCACTGATACACACTACAACATGGATGATCCTTGAAAACATTATGCTAAGTAACAGAAACCAGTCACAGGGGAAGTTTACACACACTGTGTGTTTCCAGTCACGTGAAATGTCCGGAATAGGCAGATCTTTGCAGGCAGAAATTAGTAGTTGCCAGGGTTGGGGGAGGAGAGAATGGGGAGCAATGAGTTTCTTTTTGGGGTGATGAAAACAGTCTGGAATTAGATAGTGACGATGGTTGCACAATTTTGTTACTATACAAAAAAACCACTAAATTGTACAATTTAAAAGAATATGTTTTAGAATATATATATTACCTCAATAAAGCTGTTATATTAAAAAAAAAAGAATGAGGAACTTCTATATGTTCTAAGATCGCCCATGTATTGTAAACTATAGAAAAGCAAGATGCACAACAGTGATTATATACTATATTTTATGTAAAAAAATAGAAAATAATATATATTCACATTTGTTAGTATTTGCATTAAAAACTCTGAAAGGTTACCCAAGAAACTGATAAAAATGGTTACCTGGAATAGAGCATATGGAATGGGGTAGAAATTAGATTTTTTACTACTAATATTTTTATGTATTTTGTTTTTTGAACTACCTGAATGTGTTGCTTAAACAAAAATTTAAAAATTGAAAAGAAAACAATGAATGCAAAAATACAATAATAAAGGAGCAACTCCAACCACACAAAATTGTTGCTTGTTTATTCAGGCCCAGTGTTGCTAGATCTTCTGATTTTTCTCACAAGAAGCTGGAAGTTTCAGTGTTGACAATTATTTTTTAAAGTTTTAAAATGTACCATGCAAGCCAAACAAAATCATGTCTCTGGGTAGGAGTTGACCCTGGGTCTTCCAGTTTGTGACCTGTGACCCTCAGGAGGGCAGGGCTGTGGTCTTCGGCTCTCCATTGTGACCTCTAGTGGCCACCAAAGTGCTTGGCACATACATACTAGATACTGAATAAATATGGAAGGAAGCAAGGAAGGGATGGGGGATTCAGAGTGCAGGTGACAAAAATTTGAGTGAGTTTGGATGGCTTTTATTTTCTATGAGAAATTTGAAATGAGAGCGGGAACCAGGGAGAAGAAGTTTGATAGGTCAGTAATTTGAGAAGTGTGGGAAATTTGTGAAGTAATTTCTGGAGAGAATTGGAGATAGAGCTGACGATAGAAGAATAGTGATGTGGCCAGGCAGTGTGGCGTGTCCAGTGGAGTAGTCAGCGCTGCTTTTTGCCTCTGAAGTTGGTCACTACCTTCACGACAGTCCTGGGAATTCCCTTCACCTCTCTCCGGTGCTGGAAGAGATTTGATGTGGTCAGATTCTCTGTCCTTTGTCTATGACCTGGTTTTGGTTTGTTTGTTTTGTCTCTGGAGGTCTCTGGATCCTCCATTGTTCTGAAATAGTATTATAGTCTGTCTTTTAGTCATTCAGTGGATACTTTTGATCTATTCTTCTGTTCTTCTAAAGTTCTTTTTTATTGTCCATCTCTTTATATTTTTATCTTTCTGTGTGATTTTCTTGACATCATTTTTATTTCTAATTTTTTCATTTCACTTGTCATACTTTTCATTTCAGTTGTCGTATTTTTAAAATCTTAGAGCTCCTTGTTCTCTGAGTATTCCTTTTTGAGAGCAACCTATTTTTTTTTTTATGGATGCAATGTTCTCCAAATTTCTGAGGCTTTCTTCTGCTCCCTGAACTTCTCCTTCTCCATCAAATGCCTTTTTTCAGATGGTCTGTTTTTACATCTATGGTTCACGTGAGGGGCTTTACTGAAGTGTGTAGTAATCCCTGGCTGGCTGTCTGTTCACATTTAAGAGTGAGGCGCTAAGACATATTGGAAGGCCCAAATGTATAGATGTTTATTGACTTGTGGGCATCACTGACTGGGTGATTGGGTGATGACTGAAATAAAAATGTCAGGTCCTTCTCTGGGGCTATTGAGGTCAATTTCTCCAGAGAAGAATCTTTCAGTCTCTTGCCCTGAAGGGTTTACCCCGGCCATTGATTCTGCATGCTGATTGGGAGAAAGGGGTTGACATGATCAGTAACTTCCTCCTAATCCTCCTGTAATCAGTACAGTGCCTCTTCCTCATCTTCTGCTGTGCCTGGCTTCCCTACGTCCCAGCCTCTCTGTTTCACTTTCTCTAGAAAACAGACTTCCTGATTATTCGAAAGTAGATAAAGGAGAGGGGAGTTGCCTTACTGAATAAGCAGGGGGAGGAGAGTGAGAGTCTAAATGTTCCTTATATAAATTTTCATGTAGTTTCCAAGTTTATAGCTATGCCTCTCCCTCCTGTCTTCCACGATAGCTCACGCTGTAAATTCCTGAGCCTTTCTGGGCTTCCGCCCCAAGAACCAGCTTGTATCTGATTGGTGTAGCCCTCTGTAGACAGACTGGTGTTGACTTGCAGCTGTCGGCTAATCCAGTTACCACTTCTCATCCGCTTTCTACCTCCTACAATTATTGACATCTCTCATCTCTTGTCTCTCTTCTCATTGCTTTATTCTTCTGGATTTAAAATTTCACTGATGTAATTTTAGTGGGGTTTCAGGAAGAAGTAGTGGTAAACATATGTGTCTAATCTGCTGTGTTTGATTGGATTGAGCACAGAGACCATGAATTTATAGCAAAAACCAATTTGAATGGTTAAGTGGTTTTCACTAGCAGAATCCAGCCATCTTGGTGGATTTGTTAAGAGAATGACTAGCCAGTTGGATTGGGGTCTTGCCAGGTGATTTGGTGGAAGGACAGTAGGGCCAGGGAGTTGAGGATTTTGGACAAAGAGTGGTTGAAACAGACCATACAATCTAGGTTGTGTAAGTGAAGGAAAGAAGGATATGAGTGAGTTGATGGTTAGAGGAGTTTATGGACTAGAGATCCCATGAAGTCAGAAAAACTTGTGAATTTTTAAACAAATCCTACTTGGTCCTTCTAGCATCTCTTCAACCAGGGGCTAAAGCGCTGTTTCTGTTTATTCATGTTTCTTTGCTTTATTATTCTGTCTCGTGGGTTAATGTCTCTCTTGCTTTTAAAAAAGAAAGCTCTCTGTGGGCAGGGGCTGTTCCCTTTCTCAGGTCCCAGGACAGGATTCCATGGGGAATGAGGGTGGTGATGCCTCGCCTCCCTGTTTACCCCTGGAGGAAACCCGGGCTGTTCAGAGCCCTCGCCTCCACATCTCACTCCCGAGCAGTGACTGAGGTGGGATGGCTAAAGAAGGGCCGGGCGGATAGAGCCAGGGTCTTCCCTGCAGACATCTCTTCAGAGCTTTGGGAACAGCTGGGGTCTCTCTTCACCAGTCATTCTCTCTGCTTTCCACTCCCCTGGCCTGCTTGCCACATCCAACAGCCTGAGCTAATGAACACCAGCAGATGCCCTGGAGATTCTGTCTTAAAACCCCTTATTTTACAGAAACCAAGGGCCCGAGGTGTTCTTATCCTGGCCCAGAGGTCTTTGCACCAGAGCAAGCTCAGTGCCTGGAGGAGCCCTGAGCGAGGGGGTTGAGCCTGGTGATGAGGAGCCAGCTGTGTGACCTGGACATACATAGTGTCATAGAAATCTGTTTCCTCATCTTTATTTTTTTTTTATTTTTTTTATTTTTTGGGGGTAATTGGGTTTATTTATTTAAAAAATGTTTTTAAATGAAGGCAATTTAAAATTTTTGGATCGAACCCTGGACCTTGTGCATGCTAAGCACATGCTCTGCCCCTGAGCTATACCCTCCTGCCACCAGTTTCCTCATCTTTAAATGTGGGTAATAAACTTACCCTCAGTGGTCGTGAAGATTAAAATAATGCATATTAAGTACAGAGTGAGGCATTTGGCAAGTACTTGAATGGTATCTGTTTTTATTAGCCTCTCTCCTTCAAGCCTCTCCGCCTACAATGAATGCCCCACTGCTGCCACCAGTCAGGGAAGCCAGAGTGAGCACAGATGAGGGGTTGAATTCAGTGTAATCTAGTGAGTAGTTAAGCCTGCAGATTCCTCTGCCTGTTCTTTCCTACCAACACCACTCTAATTCCCGTGTGGATCACCTCCTGCCTGGCTTACGGCAGCGGCCTGTTTATTCTTCTGCCTCCTGCTGCTATACACTGGTCTTCCGAGGGCATCATTTTCATCACATCATTGCTTGCCAGAGAATCTACGTGACTTTCCATTCTCTGCAGGGTAAAATTTAGATTCTTGGCCTGGCTGGCACTCAGGCTCCCCATAGTCTTGTGCAGCTCTGTCTGCCCTGCCTTTCTTTGCTCCCAGATTATGCTTGCGGACCTCTTCCCCAGCCAGTCAGGCATCTTCACTGACCTCAGAACCAGCCGCACACATTTCCAGCAGAAGCGCATGCCCCTGAATGCCTCTCTTCCTCCATTTCATCAACTCCTTCCTCCTGTCTGCTTTCAGGATTCAGCCCCAGTCCCACCACAGGTCTTCTCCAGTCTTCAGCTTTCATCCATCTCCTCTTCTGAATTGCGCTTGGGACCAGCATCCAGCCGTGCTGTGGGCTGTAACTATTGCACGAGCATCTGTGTGCTCCCAGTAGGACAAGTGGCGTCTTATCCCCAGCACCCTGGCGGGAACACAGCTGGCACTCCCTTGATCAGCCACTCCCTGTTTCTTGAGTACTCTTAGCCTACGAGGCACAGGATTATACTTGTTTAACAAGCTGCTTCCTCAGTGTGACCTCCTTTCCTTCCTGCTCTTTAGAGGAGAGGGCTTTTGAAATCAGGACGTTCTGATAAGACTCTGGGGGCTGGGATGCAAAGAGATTGGCCTCTGAGGCCTGCCTAAGCTGTTTCACCTCCCTTGTCTTGCACAGGCTCCCTTCCCCCAAGTCTCCAGGGTCACCTGTCGCAGTTTCCTGCCTCTGCCCCCCACCGCTCCTGTCTCTCTGCCAGAGGTCCCTCACATCCCTACTCCAGGCCCTTTGCTTCATGGCAGGAAGCCTCTCTTCCTGCTGGCTCTCCTGTCTGCTCCTCTCCAGCCTGAAGTGGACATGGCACATATTTTTGCCTTACATCTTCATGTCAGCTAATGATTATTCAGGAAACTTATCTCAACCTGCTGGCCCTATCCCAAATCTTTAGGGCAAGGGTCATGAGCGTGATGTCACGGTCACGTGACTGCTGCCTATACCTCGCTCCCTCTGCTGCCCTGATCCTGACATTCTACAAAGCTAATTGTGTCCCTGGCCTCCAGCTCACCTGGATAGAGACCTGAGCAGAAAGGTGAACCTCTCATCTTTGCCTTAGGTGGGCAGTGGCTACTGGATTCCACCTGCTCAGCACTAACTGCCTTTTTCTTTCCCACCTGCTTCTGCTGGCTCTCTCCGTGGACGCTCTCACTTGCCCTTGTCTGTACAGTGAAGGCTGGGCCTGAGCCACAGGACCGGGCCTTTGGCTCGTTAAGGGAATTGAGGTTCTTGCTGGTTCGGTCTGGGTGGGGTCCACAGGCTGAGTAGGGAATAACTCCTGCTTTACTCATAGATTTTATCCTGATGGCTGACTCGAAACCACTCCTCTCCCTTGATGGGGACCCCATGGCTGCAGAAGCCTTGCTCCAGGATGTGTTTGGGATTGTGGTGGATGAGGTCGTTCGGAAAGGGACTAGTGCCTCAGAAAAGGTGGGTCTTTTCTCCCTCCTCCTCCTGCCCATCAAATCTGGCTCAGAACTTTCCTCCTCTGTCCAGGCTTCTCCCCAGAAGTCAACACCCTCTAACTGTGTGTCTCAGGGATTCCATACTGGGTCAGGCTGTGTTGATTTACCTTTGTCTCTGAGCTATTTTCAGTGCAGGTTGGTGGTGTCTTGTGTCTGTTGAGATGTGATTTGGGTGGCTGGTCAGTGGGATGTCCCAGAGACCCCAGGATCTCCCGATCCTCCTTCTAGGTCTGCGAGTGGAAGGAGCCGGAGGAGCTGAAGCAGCTGCTAGACCTGGAGCTGCGCGGCGAGGGGGAGTCACAGCAGCAGATCCTGGAGCGGTGCCGGGCCGTGATCCACTACAGCGTGAAGACCTGTGGGTGCTAGGCTCTGGAGGGAGGAGTGTCATGAGTTCGACCTCAGCTCTACTCTGAGCCCCTTGCCCCCTGCCGCAGGTCACCCTCGGTTCTTCAATCAGCTCTTCTCAGGGCTGGATCCCCACGCCCTGGCCGGGCGCATCATCACCGAGAGCCTCAACACCAGCCAGTGAGCCGTCCCAGGGCCCCTCCCACCACCCCATAGAGGATTTGGGTTGGCGGGAGACACACCCCAACGGGAGGGGAGGAGAATGGTGTTTGCCCCCCTCTCTTTTCTGGGAAGCTCTGCTGGCAAAGTCCTTCCCCTTGTGCCCTTTGGGCTCCCTTTTCCAAGCTTTCCCATGCCTCCTCCCTCATTTTTTCTCATCCTTCCTTCCTTGGTTCTTTGTCACCAGCTCTGTCCTCTCTTTGGACCCTCCCCTCATTCACTCTCTCCACCTCTTCTCTCTGACTCCCCTGAGAATCTGTCCTGTGTCCCTCCCTGTTTCTTTCCCGTTCTCATCATTGCGTCTCCTGGCAGATACACGTACGAAATTGCCCCCGTGTTTGTCCTCATGGAAGAAGAAGTGCTGAGGAAACTCCGGGCCCTGGTGGGCTGGAGCTCTGGGGACGGGGTCTTCTGCCCTGGTATGTGTCCAGGAGGAGGCCTTTCTTTGGCCTTTTCAAGGGTTCCTCCTCCCCTGCCATTCTCTTGCCCTAAGCCGGCAGGGAGGGGTGATTCCTTTGTTACTTCTCCAGCTGGGCTCCGGCCAAACCAGAGAGAAACTGCCCAGTCCTCTGTATCCTCGTGTTTGCCAAACAGTCCATGGGATCAGTGCTCCAGCGCTTGCTCTCTTGGTGGGGGTGGGGGTGGAGGTGGGGTGGTGGATCCTGGGATTAGACCAGGATAAGGAGGAAGGCAGTCAGGGGATCTGCAGATCCCGCTGTTCTGGGTTACCTGCATGCCATTTGTCCAGTCCTCAGAACTCGTGGCTTTGTAGCCAATCATGCTTCTTTGATCAGTTCTCCTGGGTGGAGAGATCAGGAGAGCCCAGAGCCCAGCTCCAGCTTTGACCCGCTGCCCCTCCCTCTTGCCAACGCCCCTTCCGTGTAACAGGTGGCTCTGTCTCCAACATGTATGCTGTGAACCTGGCCCGCTACCAGCGCTACCCGGATTGCAAACAGAGGGGCCTCCGGGCACTGCCACCCCTGGCCCTCTTCACATCAAAGGAGGTGGGAAGAGGCGCAGGCCTACCTACTCTGGGCTCCTGATTCTAATCTCCAGCCAGCTGAGTCAAGACCTGTTAGGTCCTGTGCCTGCCCAGACCCATCCGAGGCCAGCCTGCCCACAGGCAGGCGTGCTTCCTTGCAACCAAGGGGTCTGAGTAAATGCTCATGTTCACCCGGCCTTCTGCTTGGGGGTAGCAGAGGGGCAACCAGTGCAGTGGACATGGTCCATACCGTTTCTACTCAGAGTGTGGTCCATGGACCACTGGCATCAGTTTCACCCGGGAGCTTGTTAGAAATGTTTGGGCCCCACCCCAGATCTACTGAATCTGAACCTGCATTTTAGCCAGATGCACTGGTGATTCTTGGCACATAAATGTTTGAGAAGCCCTGGTCTCCAGGGTCTCATCTGTTGCAGCTCGAGCTTTTACCTCTCTCTCTCCTCCCCATCCTTCCTGCCCTCTGCCTTCCTCTGCAGTGTCATTACTCCATCAAGAAGGGAGCTGCTTTTCTGGGACTTGGCACCGACAGTGTCCGAATGGTCAAGGCAGATGAGAGGTGAAGGTCCTTCTGTCTGCCTGGCTCAGACCCAGCCTGGTGCAGCGTACCTTCCTGCTGTCAGAGGCTCAGGCCTCAGGCCCACGCCCCGGCGGACTTCTCTCCCCGCTGTTCCTGCAGAATTGCCGCTTCTGTCTACCAGTGCCTGCTAGAGTCTCCACCCTGTCCCCTGAGATCTGTTTACCCCTCTTTGGGAAAAATCAACACTGTGGCCTCTGCATTGCTAACTGCACATTACCCTGCTCTCAAGAGTTCTGCCGCCTATCCTAGAGAACCTAGTACTTCTCTACCTACTCAGTTTTCTTTTCCAGAGGGAAAATGATCCCTGAGGATCTGGAGAGGCAGATCAGTCTGGCTGAGGCCGAGGTGAGTGAGAGGCTCGGTGGCAGTGGAGCAGGACCCCTCTGTCCCCTTCTTGGAGGGTTCTTAGCCCTGTCCCTGCTCAAACCTCCCCCCATCCCTCCTCGTGATCTCTGTGCATGTCTTCCCTGTGGGCTGAAGTGATCCCCGGGGAGCCGGGGGAGTGAGGACACTGCGGTTCTCTCAGGGACTATGCTGAGACCCACGGGCACCTTCGGACCCTGAGGCAGGGGAACAGGATTGAGTCACTGAGTCCCAGAGGGCACCACAGGGAGTGGGTGCCTGAAGTGTAGCGTGGAAGATTTCCGAGAGCAGGAAGGGTCTGTGTAGGGAGAAGCTCAGGAGGAAGCAGGGGCCCGTGGTGAGGAGTGTGGGCTTGGAGCAGTGGGAACATGGAGGCATGTCCATAGCCCTCCGTGCTGGGGGGCGTGGGAACCGCTGCAGCCATCTAGAGGGCGTCCCAGCACCTTCTGTCCAATTTTAAAATGTATCTAGCCACTGTCAGAGTTCTACTGCTAGGATTTAGTCTATAAATTATCAGCACAAGTGCTTAGAATTGTGTGCACTGGAGCAAAGTGTAAAATTTAAAAAACCTTTTATTATCCATCAGTAGCTAAATGATGGTGTATCTGTGTGTCTCAGTTTCTTCCTTTGTAAAATGAGCATAATGGAGAATTGATCACATAGGGTTGTTTTAAGGCTTCAGTGAATTATATATGAGGTTCCTAGGACAGTGAAGCACTATATAAATATTAGCTGCCTCTGCTGCTGCTACTGGAGGAGTATGTAGCCATTGAAAACAGTAAGGTGGGAATATATTTATTAGGATGAAAATACCTCCATTATGTATTTAGGTGTAAATGTGTGTGTACATGTGTGTGTATATATACACGTGTGTGTGTGTGTGTGTGTGTGTATTCACATGCAGATGGTCACTATACTATTTTTTGAAGACTTTTCCTTCCCCAATGAGTTGTCTTGGCATCCTTGTTAAAATCCGTTGAGTAAGTAAGTGTGAGGATTTATTTCTGGATTCTTCAGTTTGTTCCATTGATCTGCAGGCCTGTCCTGTAGACCACATTGTCTTAATGTAGCTTGGTAATAAATTTTGAAATCAGGAACTGTGAGTCCTCCAGCTGTTCTTTCTCAGGATAGTTTTGGCTGTTCTGGGTCCCTTAAATTTCCATTTGAATTTTAGGATCAGCTTGTCAGTTTCTGCAAAGAAGCCAATAGGGATTTTGATAGGGATTGTGTTCAGTCTGCAGGTCCACGAACATGGAATGTCTCCATTTATTTAGGTCTTCACTGATTACTGTCAACAATGCTTTGTAGTTTTCAGAATGTATGTTTTGTACGTCTTTTGTTAAATTTATTCGTAAGTATTTTATTCTTTTTGATGTTCTTGTAAATGAAATTGTTTTCTTAATTCCATTTTTGGATTGTTCACTGCTAATGTATAGAAATACAACTGACTTTTTTTTGTGTGTTTGTGGAGGAGAGGTAATTAGGTTTATTTATTATTTTTTAGTGGAGGTACTGGGGATTGAACCCAGGACCTTGTGCACGCTAAGCATGTGCTCTGCCACTGAGCTATACCCTACCCCCACAACTGATTTTTGAATATGGGTCTTGTACCTACAAACTTGTTGAATTCATTTAATTCTAATAGTTTTGTTAGTGGATTCCTTGGGGTCTTCTAAGTAAAGTATCATGTTATCTGTAAATAGAAATAATTTTGCTTTTTTCTTTTCCAAGCTGGGTGCCTCTTATTATATTTTTTTAAACCAATTTGACCTTCTAGAACCTCAGCACAGTGTTGAGTCGAAGTGGGAAGAGTGAACACCCTTGTCTTATTCCTGATCTTAGGTGAAAGGCTTTCAGTCTCTCACCGTTGAGTATAATGTTAGCTGTGGGTTTTTTGTTTTGCTCTTTATCAGGTTGAGGAAGTTCCTTTCAATTCCTACTTTGATGAGTGTTTTTATTATGAAAGAATGTTGGATTTTGCTGAATGTTTTTCTTTGTCTATTGAGATGACCAATAGACTACATTGAGATGTGTTTTTCCCCCTTTATTCTATCGATGGGATGTATTACATTCATTGATTTTTGGATGTTAAACCAAACTTGCACTCCTGGGACAAATCCCACTTTGTCATGGTATGTAATTCTTTTTATGTGTTGCTGATTTTGGTTTGCTAGTGTTTTGTAGATGTTTATGTCTTTATTTATGAGAGATATATTCTGTAGTTTTCTTGTGACGTTTTGTCCGGTTTTGGTATCAGCGTAGTACTCACCTTATGGAAAGTCGGAAGTTCTCCCTCCTCTGTTTTTTGGAAGTTCATGAAGAGCTGGTATCAATTCTTTTTTAAATGTTTGTAGAATTCATCAGGGAAGCCATCTGGGCCTGCGCTTTCCTTTGTGGTAGTTTTTTCAACACTAATTCAATTTCTTCATGAACTTTTATACTTTTAGAATACTTTAAATAGCATTTTGATCTTCCAGTGAGGCATTGCATTTTTTTGAAAGAGTATGAGCTTTGGAAATAGACCATCAGACAGACCTGGGTTTGAATTCCATCCCTGCAGCTTCTGCTTAGGGGCAACTGCCTTAACAGCTTTGAATCTGTGTCCTCACTTGCAAGTTAAAGGGGACAATAACACATTGTAAAGTTTAAAGGGCCCAGGTCAGGCACACAAAGAGTGTAGAGCTGGGTCTCAGCACCAGGCTCTGGGTAGCTTTTGAGATAACTTCACTGCCTCTTTCTCCCTCCGCATTTTTGTCACAGGGTGCTGTGCCCTTCCTGGTCAGTGCCACCTCTGGCACTACTGTGCTGGGGGCCTTTGACCCCCTGGAGGCAATTGCTGATGTGTGCCAGCGTCATGGGCTGTGGCTGCACGTGGATGTGAGTGGGACTTGGTCCTGAGGGTGGGGTGGGCTGGGCTGAGGCCAAGGCCAAGGCCCACATTGTTCCTTCTGCTCCACAGGCTGCCTGGGGTGGGAGCGTCCTGCTGTCACAGACACACAGACATCTCCTGAATGGGATCCAGAGGTGTGTACGGCCCCCTACTCCCTGAATCTCACCCTTCAAATCCTTGATCCAGAGAGTAGTCATGGCCTGCGGAGCTCGGCTGGGAGTAGGGGAAGGAGGCTAGCGGGAGGGGGATTGGAGAGATGGTTAACTAGGACTGGGAGGTCAGACATTATATTTGGGAATTCTTCCTGACTGCCGGGCTGAGTGAGACTAAAACCTCTTTTCCTGGATATTTGGAAAGGGTGGGGCGTTCTGCCTGGGCACCTCAAGGGGGAACCAGCTGACCCAGCTTTGCTGTGCCCACCCTAGGGCTGACTCCGTAGCCTGGAATCCCCACAAGCTCCTCTCCGCAGGCCTGCAGTGCTCAGCTCTTCTTCTCCGGGACACCTCGGTGGGTCTGCCCCTGCCCCGCCCTGGCCCCACCTCCCACCCTGGATCTCTGTCTTCCCTTCTGTCCCACCTGACAGGGCCTCCTGGCCTTACTGTGTTCTTCCTACCATCCATCTGAAGCCAAATATCTGTGAGCCCTCTAATCCCCTGGAGTGGGCTCCCTCCCTCCCGCTGTCTTCATGCAAGTTTAAAATTTCCCAGCTTAAGTTGTAATCAGAGGGATCCTGGGTCATTTGGGAAGAACTCTGAGTTTTGGGAGAAAAACCAGAGAAAGGAGTTTCCATCAGCTGGCAGCCATCCCATCAGTGCTGCCTGGTTCCAGGGAAAGACACTCGTGGGCTGAGCTGAGTACCCCAGTGCAGCCCTGGAGGAAACCTCCGTGGAGAGGGTGGGGTCTGACTGTCTCCCTACCCTCCACAGAACCTACTAAAGCGCTGCCACGGGTCCCAGGCCAGCTACCTCTTCCAGCAGGACAAGTTCTACGATGTGGCTCTGGATACTGGAGACAAGGTGGTGCAGTGTGGCCGCCGTGTGGACTGTCTGAAGCTGTGGCTCATGTGGAAGGCACAGGGCGGGCAGGGGCTGGAGCGGCGTGTCGACCAGGCCTTTGCTCTTGCCCGGTAGGAGTAGGGGTGGTCCCAGTTCCCCTCCCCCGGGGTCCACCCCTGTTCCCCTTTCCTGAATATCTTGGCTCAGTTTCTGGGTCGCTCTTGTTTCTGAATCTCTGTCTTACCTCCTCCACCCGTGATTTCTCACTCTGTTCGCAGGTACTTGGTGGAGGAATTGAAGAAGCGGGAAGGGTTTGAGCTGGTCATGGAGGTATGACCATTCTTGTGCCCTTTTGCATCCCCATGCCCACCCACCCCCAGCCTGTCTCACACACAAAGCCCTGATGGGGAAGAGGGATGATGAGAGGGGAAGGGATCTCCTTCTTCGGCTTATACCTTCCCCTCCCTCATTCCTCCAAGCCTGAATTTGTCAACGTGTGTTTCTGGTTCGTGCCCCCCAGTCTGCGGGGTAAGAAGGGGAGTCCGGATTACAGTGAAAGGCTGGCTAAGGTAGGCTTTCTCCTCCAGGCTCTGGTTGACGGGTTGGGGAACCGATGCAGCTGGTGCGCTTCTGCCCCCTGCTGGCTGTGAGTGGTTTGGCAGGTCCTTTTGCTAGTCTTGCTCCTGAGGTGCGGACGTGAACTGGAAGACGATACCCATTTGTCCTCATTTCCGTGAGCATGGGGATGAGGAATGAGGTGTGCTGCTGGAAAGTAAGAAGAGTCAGAGAGGGGCATTACAGGAAAAGTCACCAGTGTGCAGTACCTAGACCCTGTGTAGGGCATTCTTCTGGGAGCTGAGGCCCAGGACAGAGATGTGAGGCAGAAAGATCATAGAAGTTTTACTCACTGATACTGGGGTCAGAAACAACCCTGTCAGGCCAGGAGATGTTTCTTGGTCCCTAAGGATAGATTGGTACAAGGTGCTTCAGTTATCCAAAAGGACAAGAATGTTTTTGCCTTTAAGAAGTCATTATTTTAGAAAATAAGAGTTACCTATTTGAAAACTGTGTTCACTGCAATCTTGGAAATTCTATATTAGATCACAGGGTACAGAGCAAAAATATTACAGGGATTCAAAGGGGAGAAGAAGGTGTTAAGGATGACGAAGGCTTGAATTTAGCCTGAAAAAGCAGTGTTGAGAATCAGTGAAAAGTCAGGATTTAGCAGAAAATGGCCCATGTGACAACTTGGAGATGGAGGAGGTGGGAAAGAATACAGCAGGTAGAGCAGGGGGCAGCCGGCTGGATCTGAGCAAGGAGTGCTACCTCTGCAAGGTGGCTGGGGGGAGGGAGATGCCTGCCCCCTCACCCGGCCCCCAGCTGCAGCGGGAAGCTCACCTCCCACAGGTGGCCCCGGTTCTCAAGGAGCGCATGGTGAGGAAGGGCTCCATGATGATTGGCTACCAGCCCCACGGCTCCTGCGGCAACTTCTTTCGCATGGTCGTGGCCAACCCTGCGCTGACGCGGGCTGATATGGACTTCCTGCTGAACGAGCTGGAACGGCTGGGCCAGGACCTCTGAGCCTCTCCTTATCCATGCTGGCCTGGACACCCCCTACCCTCACCATCTCCGTGTATTCCCCTCCCTGTGTTCTCAAGAACAGCCTTTCTAGAAAACAAAAATATCTTAGTTATGTGCTTCAACCCACTCCTTTAAATATTTGATGTTAGGATAATGTTTAAATAAATGATGATCTATCCATATGATAGAGTATTACTCTGCCACTAAAATTATGTTTACAAAGAGAGTTTTTATAGATATGAGAAAAATAATATAATGTTATGTTGAAAAAGCTGCATATAAGACTTTATATATAGTAATATTTGAGAGCCGTATTCAAAAATACATAGGAAAAGACTGATGCAAGGAAAGATGCCCAAATATTAATAGTTTTCTCTGGGATGGGATTAGAGGCAATTTAAAAATTAACTTCTTTATACATTTTGTGCTCCCTTCTTTTATTATAAAATGATTATCTGTTAGTTATAATAGGAAAATAATAAAGTTAAAATTTCAGCTATATTGTTTTGGTACATTTTGAAGTTTGTTGCCTTTCAACCAAAATGTAGAGAATGCAAATTTCTTCTTCTTCTTTTGAAGGCGGATATGGGTAGGGGAGGGTATAGTCAGTGGTGGAGTGCATGCTTAGTATGCGCAAGGTCCTGGGTTCAATCCCCAGTACCTCCGCTAAATAAACAAACCAACAAACCTAATTACCTCCTTCCCTCCAAACAAAAAAATAAAGCCAGGTGTAAGAGAGGCTAAAAATAGGGGGGAAATATTCCTCAAAATCTTTAGCAGGAGGGAAAAGACCAAAAGTGGAGTCATTCTAAAATTAATCATAATTTAATGACACTGAAAACAAAATGGGCACTGATTGTATCTTAAGACCAGAACCTTGTCTTGAAAAATCTTCACACACACATCAAAAAAATAAGAATTTTCCCTCTGTAATTTAAACACCAAGTTAAAAAAAAAAAAAAAAAGCCCTGCCACCAAACCAACCACTGTCAATCTTCTGTTCTTGCTGCTGTCTTACATAAAACCATCTGTCTGACACTTACCGTCCTGGGCTGGTGTTGCTTCTCAGTCACTTTTTAGGAAAGAGACATTTAGCTACACAAGTTATTCAGGACAAGTAGTAAGTCTAACCAGAACTTTTTGTTATTTCCAATTCCTAAAAATACCATTTATGAAAACAATAACGTGGTCATGTAAAAGTCATCCAAAGTTATTTGAAGAGGCAAACACAGACTGTATAAACCATAGCAAAAGAACATCTAAATCTCAAACCCAATTCTCTTGACCATTTGGGGGAAAAAAGGTTTTCTACTCATAAATTACTAATAGTTCCCCTATGAACTTGTTATTCTTGTTAGAAATAGTATCTGATTTCTTCCAAATAATAAATTGTTTTGAGAGTATTAATAATTTGAATGCCAGGCCCTAATCTTTAAGAGTTCTATTTATCTGAAAAATATCTTAAACATATAGTAAAAAAGGCAAACTTAAAAAAAAAAATCCTATTTTCAACTCAAAGCAAAGCCAGAAAGCAAAAACCAAAATGAAATCTTCAAATTCCTTGAGTCATCGCCATCTGAGAAGTATTTTTAAGAGAAGGCTAGAAAGACAGGACATAAAGTCAGTTCATCTCCTATTCTTCCCCAGCTTTATCAAACTGATGCTTCTTTTCCTCCAATCCCAAAATTCAGCCTCAAAATCTTTGAATCCAACATGGTAGTCTCTTTCTTGCTTCCTCTCTCCCATCAACTTTTACTGAGCTCCTGCTGTGTGTAATTCCTTTCCCTGCCTTCAGAGAGCCTATCTGATTGAAGCAGTCATCCCTCATCCGAGGCCTGGCCTTGCCCCAGGGCCTTTGCACCTGCTGTCCCTTTTGGCCTCAGTGTTCATCCATCTACATGGTCACTCCCTCATTGTCTTTAGATTTTTGTGTAGATGTCACCACCTTAGTGAAGCCTTCCTTGAATTTTTTATTTAAAATTACATTTTCACCCTCTGTTCTTGGCCTTGCTGTTCCCTTACCTGCCCTGTTTTTCTCCATGGCATGTAATAAGCATCTGGCATACTCTGTATTTGTTATGTATGATTTAGTTAGTTATCCCTACTCACTCACTTATTTACTTACTTACTTTTCCTCTCCCTGTCTCGCCCGACTAGAATGTAAGCTCAGAGCAGAGATTTTCTGTCGCTGCCTCCCAGAGTGGGGTCTGGTACTGACTAAGTGGGTAATGCTGAGTGAGTGGTTAATGAGCTCCAGGTACTTGTTGACTCGCTCTTAGTCGCGTAACTTTTATGTGGTGGAGTCACAGCCAACTTCAGACCATCTTCCTCTGTCTCAACCATGGGCCTAGCCTGCTTCTGTTGACAGGTGTACATAACTCACAGGTGTGTGAGTATCAGGCCATGGTATTAACCATATGCTGTGGACCTACCGCCTGCAGGAAGGGTGAAGGCCGCCACAGGTTCGGTCACCCATCTTGCCCTTGGTTTGGGGAAATCATATTTCCATCAAATAGGAAACAAGGACGTTGGGAACACCTCGGTGGGTTACAATGTTGGAATGGGCTTTTTGTTTTTGTTTTTCTTTTTCTTTAAAGAGGTCAAAATATTCAAGAGGCCAGCCTCCACATGGCTAGGGAAGGAAGACAATGCCTTCAAGGGTGGTAAGCCAAGGACTGGGGAGCTAAAAGCTGGGTGGAGCACCTCTGAGGTGGCAGTGCTGGAGGTTAGAGGGAGAGTCTTTTTAGGAGAGTGGGTGAAAGGGAGCAAGCTGCAGGAAAGTCAGAATTTGTCTGGACACTTGGGACTGTTCTAATGCACCCTAGGTCCTCATTTGACTATGTCTCTTCTGCCGATGCACCTTAAAAAAAAACTTTTTATTTTGAAATAATTTGAAACTTACAGAAAAGTTGCAAAAAAAATTACAGGAAATTTCTATATACTCTTTACCTAAACTTATCAACTTTCACATTTTGACAAATTTTCTTTATAATTAGTTATGTACTATAACTTAGTTTTTTCTGAGCCATTTGAGAGTTGTTTGCATGCAGTATGCCCCTGTATGTGTTAATGCTCTAGTGCATATTTCCTAAGAACAAGACTGTTATCTTAACCATGGTACATTGATCAGATTCAGGAAATTTAACATTGACACTACATTTTTTTTTAAATGGAGGTCTTGGGAATTGAATCCAGGCTATATCCGCACCCCCCCCCACTCCCCTGATGCTACACTTTCATCTAAAGTCCATATTCCAAAGTTGTTGATTGTCCCAACAATGCTCTTTATGGCATTTTCCCCTTCTCCAGTATGAGATCCCAGTCCAGGATCACGTACTGCATTTTGTTGTCATGTCTTTTTGTCTCCTTTGATCTAAAATAGTTCCTCAGCCTTCCTTTGTCATTGATGACATTGACATTTTTAGAGAATACAGGCCAGTTATTTTATAGAATGGTCATCAGTTTTTCTCCTGGTGCTTCCTTTTGACTAGATGTAGGGTGCACATTCCAAGCTGGAATATGACTTAAGTCATGTGTGTCCTTTTCAGAGGAGCACATCACAAGGTCCACAGTGTCCATCTGCTCCTTCCTGGTGATATAATTCTGATCACGGTCAGAAGTGGTCAAGACGGTGTCTGATTTCTCCCCAGGATTTTCATAATTATGCCCTTTGCAACTAATAATCTGTGAGGAGGCATTTTGAGATTTTGCAAATATTCTGTTCCTCTTCATATTTTCCCTACCTAGACTTAGTATCCACTCACGATTCTTGCCCAAGACAGTGTTTATCATGATGGTTGCAAAATGGTGGTTTTCTAACCCGAACCTTCTGTCTCTATCAGTTGGCATTCAACTATAAAGAAGAGCCTTGCTTTCTCGTTATTCATCTAGTCATATATTTATTGTCAATATGGACCCTTGTTTTATTCAGTAACTTATAATCCATTTCTATCCTTAACTTATTTGTAATGCTCAGTTGTCCTAGTTTTGACCATAGAGAGCCCATTTTATCTGGCTCCTATGTCCTTTTATTTTTTTATCTTAATTTTGGGGGTGGGTAATTAGGTTTATTTATTTGTTATTTTTAGTGGAGGCACCAGAGATTGAACCCAGGACCTCGTGCAGGCTACACACGCACTCTACCACTGAGCTATACCCTCTCCCTCTCTCTCACCTCCCATGTCTTTTTGACATGACTTTTTTTTTTTTTTTAAAGCACTGTCTTTCTTTCTTTCTGGCACAACAAAAATCTTCCAGGCTTATCTTGTCCCTTCTCTGCCCCAGTCTTGCAATCAGCCATGTCTTTAGGGAGCCCTGATTTCCTTTTAGTGGAGAATGGCAGTTAGAAAACACAGTCTATGCACCAGGTGTGTTCATTGCTACTGGATATATTTGTGTACTTTAAAAATTTAAACTAACATCCCTTTGGATCTCCCAGGCCACCTTTACTGTGCGAAGGGAAACAAAGGGCCGGAGCATCAAAGGAGAAAATGATGTTCCCCTGGGAGCTAGCACAGGGGCAGTAGAAAGAATGGATTGATAACCTAGGATGGTAGGTGGGGGTAAGGTACAGAGTTGGGGTGCTTGTTTGATTTATCTCTTTTTCTAGAGAGTTTTTTTTTTTTTATGTTAAGTGGAGAAGAGGAACCCTGCAGATTGGGTTTTGTATGAAGATGGCAATGCTTTTACAGACCCTGGTTTAACATTAGCATTACAAGCTTCATAGAATTTTAGGTCTTGGAGTTGAAAGGCCAGCACAAGCACTCATCTGGTACAACCTCGGCCTTTAGACAGATTTTTTAACCCGTATTTTACAAATAAGGCAGCTGAGGCTGGGCAAAGCTAAAGTTCTTGACAAGGTCATAAAAGTGTCTGTTGTGGGAGGATATAGCTCAAGTGGTAGAGCTCATACTTAGTATACACAAGGTCCTGGGTTCAATCCCCAGTACCTCCTCTAAAAATAAATAAGTAAACCCTCCCCCCAAAAAATTATAAAATAAAATAAAATTTAAAAAAGAAAAAAAATTTTTAAAGAAAACTTTAAAAAAATAAATAAAAGTGTCTGTCTCTTAAGCAAAAGACGTACTTTATTCTAAAGAGGAATACCATTTGTTTGCAGAAGCCACCACCATCTCTTTAATTTTATCCCCCAAATGCAACAGTTCTGTGCTTTCTTTTCTAGGCTGAGACATTTTTAGTTCTCGAGATCCAGTTTCCACATGTTAGAGGAATCCAGTAGTCTGATGGCCTAGTTTTGAAAAATTCCTGAAGTGCATTTTTAGCAAATTCTCTGGTGCCAACATAATTAACTTGCACATTTCCTTTGTTTGTAGCATTTTTTTTTTAGCTTTTTCTTATACCCACATACATTTTAAAATTGGCTCAGAGGTTTAAATGTTTCTACCGGAGGTGGTGTGGTGCTGTGTCCTTCTGCCAGGGAGGAGATACCTGAGGGTGGTGCATTCCAGGTAGTGACACTGGGATTTCTTTAGGGGAAGATTTTCAGCTACATATTCAGTTATCTTGTAGATAAGGGCTATTTCTTCTTGACTAAACTTTGGTAGCTTTCGTCTTTCAAAAAATTGTCTATTTTCATCTAAATTGTAGGATTTATTGATATAAACGTGTTTTCTTTTTTATCCTTTTAGTAACTGTAGAAACTGTAGTATTGCTACATCTCTCATTCCTGATACAGATGATTTGTGTCTTCTCTCTTTTTCCTGTTGAGTTTAGTTAAAAGTTTATTGCTATCAATCTTCTCGAAGAACCAGCTTTGGTTTCACTGAGTTTCTTTTTCTTTCTTTCTTTTTTTAATTTATTAATTTAAAAAATATTAAAAATTTTAAAATTTATTTTTAAAATTTTAAACATTTGTATTATTTTTCACTGAGTTTCTTAATTGTTTCCTACTTAATTGATTTCTCTCCTAATCTTTACTATTTTCTCTTCTAATTCCTTTGGGTAAAATGTGCTCTTCTTTTTCCAGCTTATAAAGGACATTGATTTTAGATGTTTCTTCTTTTCAGATATAGGTGTTCAGTGATGTAAATTACTAAGTACCACTTCAGCTTTGTCTCATAAATTTTGATATGTTTTTATTTTCATTTAGTTCAAAATGTTTTTATTTTCCCTTTTCATTTATACTTTGATCCAAGGGTTATAAAGAAGTGTGTTTTTTAAATTCCGTATATTTGGGGACTGTCCAAATCTCTCTTACCAATTTCTAATTTAAAGTATTATAGTCAGAAAATATACTTTTCATAATTTGAATTCTTTAAAATTTATTGAGACATGTCTGGTTATCTAGAATGTGGCACCAAATATGAATATGATGTGAAAACCATATAAATATAAGAAAAAATGTATAGAACAATATCCATTATGACGTAGATACAAAAATTCTTAAAACAAGTACAGCAAATTCAATCTAACAATATAGAAAAATATTATTATGCCATGATTAGGTAGGGTTTACCCCCAGAATTCACGGTTGGCTTAATTTTCAAAAATTAATCAGTGCAATTCAATGTATTAACAGACTGAAAAAGAAAAACAATGCTATCATCTCAATAGATTCTGAAAAGACATAAGATCCAATATCCATTCCTGACAAAAGTTCTCTGCAGCCTAGGAATAGAAGGTGGGCCCCTCAGATGACACCTGATAGTTTATGCTGACAAGGTGACTCATGCTGGGTTCCTTAGGCCACATTATGTCAGCCTGACGTCCATGGGTTAGGGGAGTGAGGCGGACAGGGGACTGAGTTCAACCACATGGGCTGTATAATGAAGCTCCAATAAAAACCTGGGACACCAAAGCTTTAGTGAGTTTCCTGAATTGGCAATATTCAGTGCATACTGTCACACATCAATGGTGAGACAGTAACATGTCCTGACGGAACTCTGATTACAATGGAAGCTTTGATTACTATAAAGCTATAGTAATCAGGACAATGTGGTCTACAGAATAGACGTACGGATCAGTGGAATAAATTGAGAATCCAGCAATAAACCCTCACATTTACACTTAATTGGTTTTAAACAAGGATGCCAAGACATTCATTAGAGGGAAGAATAGTCTTTTCAACAAGTGATGCTGGGACAACTGGATATTCACATGTAAAATAGTGAAGTTGAACTTCTTTGTCACATTATACACAAAAATTAACTCATAATAAATCATAGAACTACATGTAAGCTGAAACTATAAAATTCTTGGAATAAAATAGAGGAGTAAACCTTTGTGAACTTGGGTTAGGCAAAATCTTCTTACATATCCAAAACATAAGGAACCAAAGGAAAAAAATAGGTAAGTCGGACCTCATCAAAGTTTAAAACTTCTGTGCTTCAAAAGACACCATCAAGGATGTGAAAAGACAACCTAAAGAATGGAAGAAGATATTTGCAAATCATGTAACTGATAAGGGACTTATATCTAGAGTAGATGAAGAACTCTTACAACTCAATAATAAAAAAACAAAGAACCCAGTTGGAAGTGGACAAGGGATCTGAATAGACATTTCTCCAAAGAAGATACACAGATGGCCAATAAGCACACGACAGTAAGCCCAACGTCATTAGTCATCAGGGAAATGCAAATCAAAACCACAACGGTATAGCGCTTTATACCTACTTAAGATGGCTATAATAAGAGAAATAGCCAAGTGTTGGTGAGGATGTGGAGAAGTTGGAACTTCATACACTGCTGGTGGGATTGTAACCTGGTGCAGCCACTTTGGAAAATAGTCTGGCAGTTCCTCAAAGGTTAAATATAGAGTTATCATATGACCCAGTCAATCCACTCCCAGGTATATACCCAGGAGAAATGAAAACATACATCTACACAAAAACGTGCACACAAATGTTCATAGCAGCATTATTCATAATAGCTATAAAGTGGAAACAACCTAAATGTCCATTGTACTGGTCAGGGTTCTCCAGGGAAACAGAATAACGCGATATATGTAGATATATGTAAGAAGAGAAATAGTAATTGATTCACCTGGTTATGGAGGCTTAGAAGTCCCACAGCCTGCAGGAGGATGGCCACAGACCACTCTGTGCCTTGCAGTGCACCCGCTTTCCAGGCACTTCCTACCCTATGTCCCCACTGACCCCAGGGGTCCTGGATGGAGGGCTGGGGCAGCTCCAGTGCTGCCCTCTGGGTACAAGAGTGTGGCCAGGTTAAAGGGGTCCTGAGCCTGCGCAAAGGAGGCTTTCCCTCTGACATCTCTGTTCCAGTTCAGCCCAGCCTACAGGCATCCTGCCCTGGGTGCCCTTCTGGGACAGGGAGTCAGGGTCTCCAAGGGCCAGTGAGGGCTTTGATGGAGGAGGGGCCCTGGATGGAGCTCAGTCGTACTGTGAACAAACTGAAGAACCCAAAGTAAAATGAAGATTCAATACCTCCCTGCTATTGGATTCATTTCCTTACCATGGAAAAAAGGTAAAATTTTGAAGAAGGAGGAGGGCTTGGTTTGGTGTGTTCTAATGCAGGGAATCTAAAGTGTGGTTCCTGGATGAGCAGCATAAGCATTTCCTGGGACTGGTTAGTAATACAAATTCTCCGGCCCCACCCCAGGCCTAATGAATCAGAAACTCCTGTTCAATCATCCATATTCACAAGCCCCGGAGCTAATTCTAATGCATGCTTGAGTTTGAGAACCACTGTTCTAAGGGATTTTCACTCCCTTCTCCAAACACTTACCTCTCTTTAGCCATATTGCGGCGGGGGCCAGTGGGCTCCTGGACCTGGGATTAGTATGGGGAAGGCCTGGTGTGGAGCCAGCATAAGGAGCGTCCTCATTCTCACCCCACAGGAGCCTGGGGACCAGCTTTGGGGAGCGCCTGAGCAGAGGTCAGGACTGTGGGGATTCTGGAAGAGTATGACTCAGAGGGCCTTGGCCCTTCAGGGATGAAGTCATTATAGCTGGTTTTCCTGCCTGCCAGACAGCACAGGAACCACTGAAGAGGTATGTGACAACTTAGGAAAATACTAGGAGCAGTTAAAGAGATTAAATTAGTGTACCAAAAAATACTTCCTGGAACTAAAAAGTCTTATTTTCAACAAAAATCAGTATATTTATTGAAAGAAAGAAGTCTGGTCACTGCTGGGACTCAAATTAGTGGCTTGGAAGAATAAGTGGAAAAATATTTCAAAGCACAGAGCAAATAATACGAGATGGAAATAATGAGGAAAATATGAGACTTGGAGAATAGATCCAGTAGTCCTAACATTCAAATATATTAGTTCCAAAAGAAAGAAAAGGCATAAATGGAGGAGAGGCAATAATTTTGAAACAGAAGACTATTTTGCTGATCTGAAGAAAATTCTGAGCTTGCAGGCTGAAAGGACACAGGAAGATACAAAAAGAGAAGGCATACATCAAAGCATGGAACTCCTGAATTCCAAGGTTAAAGAAAGATGTTTTCAAGTGTCTAGACAGAAAGACCAAGTTATCTACAAAGGGAAAGGAATCAGATTGACACAGGACTTTTCATCTGTAACACTGGAAGCTAGAAGTAGGGATACTGAGAAAAGGATCGTTATCCTGGAACCTCATACCCAGCTGAGGAAGTGTTCACCTGTTAGGGCAAAAGAAAGATAATGGAGATAGAAAGGTTTCAGAGAGTATATCAACCCTGTGTATCACCTGAGGAAAATACTCAAGAAAACTTTGGCTCGATGACAGAGAAGTCAAGATAGAGGAAGATGAAAAGGAGAAAGAACAAGCTGTGAACAGCAAACCTGGCAAGGTATTATCCTGTTGAGTGTTTATGGAGATTGATAGGCATCTAATTATATCTAGAACCATAAATAATATACTATTTCAGCAAAACCTAGGAATTGGAAGTAGAGTGAGAGAGGTAAGTAAAAATATTCCACAGGTCTCTCTTACTGAGGTGGAAGTGGCAGGAAATAAGGTATCTTTTCTTCTAATGGAATTTTTTTTAAATTGAGGTACGTCGGTTACAATGTGTCAGTTTCTCGTGTACAGCACAACGTCCCAGTCATGCAAGACATCTTAGTGAAAGAAATAATTGGTGTATTTTCAAATAATGATGAAGAAATATGTATTTGATTATCAGTGCTGGGAAGGAAGATTACTATGAAGGGAATGGAAAAGCATAGTAGAACATCCAAAACAGCAAGAGAGGAGGGGGAATGGAATGCATGACTTGCTCAAAACAGCAAAAACGTAGAATGATGAAAGGACATACAATAAAATACAAGAAATCAAATATGCCATTCATTCCACCTGTGGAGTCATAATTAATTCAAAAGAAGACATAAAAGAGGGAAAAGGGAACAAAGAACAGTTGGGACAAATAGAAAACAATAGAAAGGTGGTAGATTTAAACCATACACACAATCATATTAAGTGTAAATGGTTTAAATATCCCAAGTAAAAGGAAAATATTGCATGGGATAAAAAAGCAAGACCCAACTGTATTCTTCTTACAAGAATTCCTTTTTAAATATAAAGACACAAATAGGTTAAAAACAAAATGATGGAAGAAGCTATAGCCTGCTAACACTAATTGAAATACAGGCAGACTGTGATATATTAATATCAGACAAAGTAGATTCCAAAGCAAAGTATTTTACCAGAGATAAAAAGGGCTGTTTTATAATGATAAAGAGGTCAATTCATTAAAAGGGCATAACCTAAATGTTTATGAACTTAAAAAAAGAGCTTCAGAAATATGTGAAACTAAAGCCAAATATAAAAATCCACAGTTATTTTATCATCTGTCTTTTAATAATTGAGAGAACAAGTAGAAAGTCAGTAGTGACACAGAAGTTTGAACAATACCATCAAAAAACCTGACCTAATTGGTATTTATAGAACACTGTACCCGGCACCCAACAGATCGAATACACCTTCTTTTCAAGTGCCCACTATTTACAAGATAGACCACATTCTGGACAAAAAACAAGTCTCAATACACTGAAAACAATGCCAATTATACAAAGTATATCCTTTGATCAAAATGGCTTTAGTTAGAAATCTAAAACAGAAGGCTATCTGGAAAGTCCCCCAAATATTAGGAAACTAAATAGCATACTTCGAAACCACCACAGGACAAAGAAGAAATCAAAAGTGAAAATGGAAAGTATTTTGAACTGAATGAAATACATCAATGTGTGCAGAAGGCACTTAAAGCAGTGCTTAGAGGGAAATTTATAGCACTAAACACCTATATTATAAAAGAAAAAAGGTCCCAAATGAAGGACCTCAGCTTCCACTTTAAGACATTGTAAGAAGAAGAGAAAATTAAACTCAAAGGAAGAAGAAGAAAGGAAGTTTAAAAGATCAGGGCAGAAATCAATGAAGGAGAAAACAGAAAAGCAATAGAAAACTCAATGAACCCAAAAGCTGATTTTTTGAGAAGATGAATAAAATTGATAAACTTGAGTAATACATATCAGGAAAAAAAGGGAACACACAATTACCAATAGAAATGAGAGAGTGGACAAATGTTACAGATATGAAAATGATAAAGGAATACTATGAACAACTTTTGCCCATAAATTTGACGATGTAGATGACTGGATAACTTCCTTGGAAGCCTCAACTGCTAGAGCTCATGCAAGAGGAAATAGGTAGCCTGAATAACCCTGTATGTACTAAAAAAAAAAAACCTCAAATTTTAAATTAAAAACCTTTCTCTAAAGAAAACTATGACCCCAGGTGACTTCACTGATGAACTGTACCATACATTTAATAAAAAAATAATAATACCTATTCTACATAAACTCTTTCAGAAAACCAGAGAAGGGAATATTTCCCAACCCATTCTGAGGCCAGCATTATACTCATATCCAAGTCAGACAAAAGAATTATGACAAAATTATAGACCAATAGCCCCTATGAACAGACATGCAAAATCATTTTGAAAATTTAGTGAATAGAAACAAATGATACATAAAAAGACTAACACACCATCACTAAGTAGAATTTATTCCAGAATGTTAAATCAATGTAATTTACATACTAAAAGATTAAAAAAGAAAAAAAAAGATCATCTCAATAGATGCAGAGAAAGCATTTCACAAAATTAAAAATCCATTTCTGATAAAAACTCTTAACAAACTAGAAACAGAAAGGAACTTTCTCAACTTGATAAAGAGCATCCATGAAAAACCTACAGGCAATATTGTTTGAATGCTTTCTCCTTAAAGTCAAGGCAAAGACGTCTGCTCTCATTATGTCTGTTCAGCATGGTATTGGAGGATCTAAGCAGTGAAACAAGGCAAAATAAATAAATAAATAAACAAACAAACAAACAAATAAATAAATAAATAAATAAAAGGTATCAAGAGTGGAAAGGAAGAAATAAAACTTTTTATTTGAGGATGATGTGATCGTCTATGTAGGAAATCCTATGGAATCCTCAAAAACAAACAACTCCTAGAAATAATTAGTACATTTAACAGGGTTTAAAGATACACAGACAATGTACAAAAATCAGTTGTTTTCAATACACTGCAATGAACACAAAAATTGAAATTTAAAATAATCATTAAAACATATGACATACTTAGGGGCAAATCTGACAAAAGATGTGCGAATCCTGTGCACTAAAAACTACAAAATCTTAATACAATAGACTAGAGAAGACCTAAATAAATGGAGAGAGATAGTGTGTTAATGGGTAGGAAGACCTGATTTTATTTAAGATGTCAATCCTATACAAACTGATGTACAGATACAGTGTGCAATCCCAGTCAACATCCCGGCAGACTTTTCTTTCCCTTTTTTAAAAAAGAAATTTACAAGCTGATTCTAACACTTATAACGGAAACTTAAAGGACTTCAACAGCCAAAACTTTGAAAAAGAACAAGGTCGTATTACCTGTTTTTAAGACTTATTTTATAGCACAGTAATCAAGACAGTGTGGTGTTGGTATAAAGACCAAAAAGAAAAAAAAATCAGTGGAACAGAATAGAAAGTTCAGAAGTAGAACTATAATTTCAAAGTCAAATGCAATGAAAACCCCAGGGAGATACTTCTGCATACCTATTAGAATGGCTAAACTTAGAAAAACTGACCATTCCAAGAGTTGATAAGAATGTGGAAGAACTAAAGTTCTCAGGAACTGCTGGTGGGAATATATAATGGTACAACCACCTGGGAAGACAATCTGGCACTTTCTTCAAAAGTGAAATGTACTACCTACCTTAGGATACAGCCATTCTACTTCTAGGTATTTACCTAAGAAAAATGAACACATGTGCACAAAGGACTTATACATAAATGTTCCCAGAAGCTTCATTTGTAATGGCGTTATTTAAAAACAACCCAAATGTTCGTTGACAGTTAAATAAGTAAACTGTGATGCGATGGACCAATACTTGGTAATAAAAAGGAACGAATGTAACATGAATAAATCTAAAAACAGCTATGCTGAATGGAAGAAGCCAGATAGAAAAGAATACTTACTGTATGATTCCATTTGTATAAAATTTTAGAAAATGCAAACTAATTTAATGCCAACAGAAAGCAGATCAGTGATTGCCTGGGAATGGTGGGGGTGGATAGAGATGGACAGAAGGAAGAGATTATAAAATGGACACAAGGAAATTTTCAGGGGTAATTTATTCATTATCTTGATTGTAGTGGGTAGTGATGGTCTCACAGGTGTATACCTATTCAAAACTTACAAAAATGTAAACTTTAAACATATGCAGTCTATATATATTAATTACATCTCAATAAAACTTAAAATTTATTACACAATAACTATATGTAAACATACATTGTCAAATCCATGTTTTAAAAGACTGACCACAGTTACTTCTATCATCTTGAAATACTCAGTATGAACCCTTATTACATGACAAGCATCAATCCTGAGGTCTAAGTTACCCAAACTCTTTAAGTTTGTTGATGATACAGACATC
The DNA here is from genome assembly GCF_048564905.1 of Vicugna pacos. Taxonomy (NCBI): domain Eukaryota; kingdom Metazoa; phylum Chordata; class Mammalia; order Artiodactyla; family Camelidae; genus Vicugna; species Vicugna pacos. Next base: position 10,264,129 of record NC_132998.1, read on the forward strand.
ATCCATCATGTGTTCCTTCATTTCTTCAAGGTCATAAGGAAGAGGCCAACAGCTATTTAAAAAAAAAGGATCAAATGATGTTAAACTTCATATGAACACATATGTCCGTAAGAATATCAAAGAAAAGACATGAAAAAGAAAAGAAGGGAGATTTGGCATGCCAGATACCAGAATGTCCTCTACGGCTATTGTAATTAAACACTATGGCATTGGACTAAAAATAGATCAATGGATGTAATATAGAATCTTTTAATAGATGTCAATGTATGTGAGAATTATTTTTAGGTAACGAATTTCTGGTTTACAAAGCTTAAATATGGCCATGACTGCAAGAACCCAGGTGTAGCTACTCCTAAACTTTTATTTTTATTTTCTTTTTTGAGTACGTAATACTCAAAATATTATTTTGTATGGCACAAAATACAAAAGGGTGAAAAGTTTGCCTGTCAACCTTCCCTATTCCCTAGCAGCACTGTGTCCCTCCATAGAGACAAACTATGTAACAAGGCTCTTGTCCACCCTTCTAAGAATATAAAAATAAACATAAATATCAAAAGACACCATTGAGGGTGGGGGTATAGCTCAGTGGTAGAGCGCATGCTCGGTGTGCAGGAGGTCCTGGGTTCCCCATTGCCTCTGTTAAGGGGAAAACAAAACAAAACAAAACACACCATTAAGAAAGTAAACAAATAAGGTACAAGCTAGGAAAAATATTTATATTACGTATTTCTGATAAAAGACCCAACCAGACAATATGAATAATTCTTACAAATCAACAGAAAGACAGTGTAATTTTTTATGTGGGCAAATGACCTAAACAGACTTTTTTTCCCCATGGTTTTCTTTTCTTTCTTTCTCTTTCTTTCTTTCTTTCTTCCTTTCTTTCTTCTTTCTTTTCTTCCTTCCTTCCTTCCTTCCTTCCTCCCTCCCTCCCTTTCTTTCTTTCTTTCTTTCTTTCTTTCTTTCTTACTGAAGTACAGTCAATTACAATGTGTCAGTCTCTGGTGTACAGCACAATGTCCCAGTCATGCACATACATACATATATTTGTTTTCATATTTTTTTCCATTAAAGGTTATTACAAGATACTGAACATAGTTCCCTGTGCTATACAAAAGAAACTTTTTTTAAAAATCTATTTTTATATATAGTGGCTAACATTTATAAATCTCAAACTCCCAAATTTATCCCTTCCTACCCCCTTTCCCCAGTAACCATAAGATTGTTTACTAAGTCTGCAAGTCTGTTTCTGTTTAGTAGATGAGTTCATAGTGTCCTTTTTTTCAGATTCTGAACAGACTCTTCATAATAGAAGATACACTAATGGTCAGTAAGCACATGAAAAAATGTTCAATGCCTTTGATTATCAGATAAATGTATATTAAAATTACCCTCCATTACAAAAACTAAAATTAAAATAGACTAGCAAAGGGAGAGTAGGTATAGTTCAAGTGGTAGAGTGCATGCTTAGCATACACAAGGTCCTGGGTTCAATCCCTAGTACCACCTCTAAAGTAAATAAATTAATTAAATAAATAAGTAAACCTAATTACCTCCCCCCTAAAACAAAACGAAAAACATTTTTTAATGGTCTAGCAAAATCAAACATTGGTGAGAAGTCCTATGCCCAGCTAGAATTCTCATACATTGCTGGTAGGAATGTAAAATGATACAATCTGGTTGGAAAAACATTTCACAGTTTCTTATAAAGTCAAGCAAAAATCACCTCTATGACCCAGCTGTTCTGCATCTTGGTATGTATCCAAAAGAAATGAAAAAAATATACCCACAAAATGATTTGTACATGAATCTACATGGCAGTCTTATTCATACTAACCCAACTGAAATGTCCATCAATAGGTGAATGGATAAATATTGTGATATAGTCATAAATGGAATACTGCTGAGCAAGAGGAAAGTACAAACAATTGATACGTGCAAAACATGGAATAATCTTAAAAAACATTATATTCAGCAAAACAAGCCGTTCATACTGTAGTACATAGTGTAGAGCTCTGTTTATGTGAACTTGGAAAACAAACAAAACTAATGTATGAGAGTAAAATCAGAAAGTGGTTGCCTTTGGTTGAGGAGTAGACTGGAAAAGGGCCTGAGGGAACGGTATGTCCCCGTACAGTCGAGACACTCCAGAGTTAAATGTCCATTTTATAGCTGTGGAAACTGAGGCTCATGAAATTAAAATATTGAGGTAGCCGGGAGTAGAAGGATTAAAGGGTTGTGGGAATGTGAGCTGAAGGACTAGAGGTGGAAGAGGAGGTAAGGCTGGATTTTGGGGAGATGGGGGTGGCATAGAAAAGGTAAGGGAGCATGTCCCCCAAGACCCTCAGCCCCTCCCCCCACAAAGTCTTGCCTCTGTAGACACAGCTCTTCAATCATGCCTGTCAAAAGTGGGTCTTCAACAAATGATGAATGGGTGAATAAACGAATGAATAAAAAGAGACACAAAGAGTTTATTATTGTATTGGAAAGAGTACAAAGAAAGAAACAAGTCCTTCTCGGACCTTGATGGCCTCAGCTGCTCTCAGTTACCCTACATTCAACAAATCTGGAAGGTCCTTCAGGTCTCCCCAGGTCTGAACAGCCATGGAGGGAGAGGGGGCCCTTGGCCCAATCTCTGGGGATGCAGGCTCAAGACAGAGCCACTGCCATTCCGAGTCTGTGCTCACCTGTCCACAGGTCTACAGATCTCAGTCCGTGGAGTTCCCTGCTGGGGACATGCATGTCAGGACTCCTTGACTCAGAACTATGTCTGGGAATGTGGGGAGAGGAGCCCTGGTCCCAGGCTTTGCAGGCAGAGAAGAACTTGGTGATGTCATCTGGGCAGTGAGGGTACCCTGATCTCTAGATATGGCAGGACCAAGATTGAGGTGTCATCAGCGCCCAGAAGGTTGTCTGTGCCAGAGAAAGGTGAATTGTGAGTAAGTTCCCTCCCAGGGCCCACCCCGCACATCTAAGACATGGGAGCCCCTCACCCCCAAACCAGGCCCTGGCCCCTGATTATGGCTGTTGAATTGGGCAACAATAGGGGGCTGGCTGTTGGGAAGGGAAGGCATATCCTCTTGGTTGGGGAGCTGAACAAGGGTCATGGTCCCTTACCTGGGTCAGGGGACAGTGACGCCGTGCGTACCACTCCTGGCAGTACAGGCTGACCTGGATGCCCTGGCCCAGAAAGAGCAGGGTCCACATGAGCACGTTCCACGCTGGGCCCGTGTGCTGGTCATGCATCATGAAGTTCAGCAACCCTGATGCAGAAGGAAAGGATGCCAGCTCCAGATACCTGTATCTTGTCTTCCTGGCTGCCTTCCCATCTCGGCACAAGGAAGAGTTGGAACAGGAAGGCACCATCGGGGAAGATCTTGATCCCAGCTCCAGAAACCCACAGAGGTCTCAAGTGGCTCATGTAAAACCAGGATTCCTCAGTTTACATGTCAGTATCCTGGATCTCTTACTAAACCTCCCAACCTCACACCAGTTTTCACCCTTTTGTCTCCTTCTGTGTGTGCCCTGCTCAGATGCTCCTCTCTGGCCAGAAATCTTTTCCCACATCCCCCAGTATACCTCCTGGCTGCCTCCTGATGCTGCCTCCTTCCCTGCTCCCAAGTCTCCCCTACATCCCGGCCCCCAACTCTCACGCCTTCCTCCAGAAGGCACGTACAACCCACTTCTGTCTTGGGCACACAGCCTCCCCCATCAGTCTAGAATCTGCAGGAGCAGGACTCCAGGCCTGCTCCCTCTGGAGTCTCCCCGCTCCAGTGGCACACAGAGGCCAGGCTTACCTCCGATGACAAGGAACAGCATCAGCATGACGGGGTAGAAGAATCCCAGGACGAAGCAGAAGATGTACTCATGGACCACCGCAGAGACCAGGAACACGCCCAGCATGGCTGCCCCTCGGGCCCGGCCACTAAGGAGCTGGCAGGGGTCAGGGGAGGAGGGTGGAGTGAGTCTCCCTAAGCTCCCTCCACAAAAAATTCCCCTCCGTAAGGGAGCCGGGGGGGTGTGTAGTACAATAGAAAGAACATGGGATTTGGGGCCAGAAGGGCTGACATGTCTTATTTAAGAGCATTTTATTAGTCCATTGGGCCTTAGATGCAGTTTTTTAGTTTGTTGTTTGGGGTTTTTTTTGGGGGGGAAGGTAATTAGGTTTATTTATTTGTGTATTTATTTGTTTGAATTTAATTTTTTTAACGGAGGTACTGGGGATTGAACCCAGGACCTTGTGCAGTTAAGCACGTGCTCTAGCACTGAGCTACACTTTCCCCACTAGATGCAATTTTTAAAAGGGGATATGATAATACTTACTTCTCAGGGTTACTGTGCAGATTGCGTAGCATGTGAGAATTCTTGGTAACTGAAAATTGCTATAGGCATATTCCATAATGGAAGGCTAAGGAGGGGAGAAATGCCCTATGGGGGGGTGTAGTTGACGATAAGGAAGAAAGGAAGTTAGATAATAAGAAGGATTTTCTGCCCAGCCCATTGGGTTGTGTAGAATGAGGGCAGACAGAAGTCACAGGGGCTTCTAGGTCTGGAAAATGGAAGGAGAGGACATCGCAGAGAGGTGGAGAGGTTCCGTTAGCTGTGGGCGCTGAGGGGGTCGGCAGAGCCCATACCCACAGCCCGTCCTGATACACGTAGCTGTACAGCCAGTCATGGACCACGACGTTCCAAGTGCGGTAGTAGTTGGAGAAGGATGTCGAGTTCCACCAGTCCTGGGAAGGGGTGGGGCCAGGGGAGGGGGAGGTGAGCCTCAGGGCCATCTGTGCCCAGGCCCCAGCTTCTCCCCCCTGCTTCCTGCACCCCGTCTCTACAAGGGCTGGCTCCTGGCAGGAGAGAGACAGCAAGCACCCTCCTAACTCCCTCTTCGGGACCCGGGGTCCCCACCATCCCTCCGACTCTCCTTCTCAGGAGAAGATTCCAAATTACCATCCCCACAAAAGCCGTTAGCCCTGGCCGGCCAGGCGGTGAGGGGTGATCTTATAACCACACTCAGGGGAGCACATTTCTCATTGTGAGAGACTGACAGCACAGCTGAGGTTGAAACCATGCCCCATAGGGTTAACAGAAACCGGTGACTGACGGAGATTCCTAGCTTGTCTTACAGAACAGCAGATGAGGGAACAGCTTGTTGAAAACCCTTCTGCTGATAACCTCCCTTCACTGACCAAGCTTGCCTTTATTTTTTTTCCAACTCCTTAACTGGCCCCTATAGATAACCCCTCAGATGTATGTGTCACTATAGTAACAGGGGGCATACGTTCTCCGGAAACTTGGAGTTGGCTCCTGTCTAGTTCAAGTCAGCTAAGACTGGTTGGAACCACTGACCCTAAAACTGGGCCTGTGCAGGTGTCTGATGAACGACCTTTTGACATCAGAGGGCTGAAAACTCCACCTGATACATGCCTCCATTTTTTAACACGCATCCCATGAAGAAGCATGTGACACTCAGACCACTGATGACCTCACCTTTTCTCCACTTCAATCACTTTTCCCCACACCTGAGACCACCTTGCGTCTTCATCTCATAAGTAACTCAAGCCTCTGGCCTTTGGAGAGGCAAATCTGATATTGTTCTCTCTCCTCCTTACTTGGCTGCCTCCTCACTTTCTCTGCTGCAAACCTTGGCATCTCAGTGTTTGGCGTGTTGGGCGGTTGCACCTGGTTTGGTAACAAGGTGACAGCCCACGTAGCCACCATCCTCCCTGCATCCTTCCCTAGCCCTTGCTGCATCCAGCTCCCCAAGTGGTCCCGGTCCAGGCCGCACCCGATAGAACATCCTGTCTCCAAATCGTAGCATCTCCGCGAAGGCGTTGAGCCAGCAGTGGAGGAAGGCAAAGAAGATGAGCAGCAGCATGAAAATGCCTGGTGAGTGGAGACAAGGGGCTGCAGGTAAGACTGGCCCCCCTGGGCCCCCACGAAGCTCTGAGAGCCCCCTCAGGAAGCTCTCACCCAGCAACCAGGGCCCTGGTTCCTATCATTTGTTAATCATGCACCAACTGATGCCTTCATTCATTCAATCCATTTGCTCCTGAAGCCCGTGCCAGCTGTTGGGGATATAACGATGAATGTCAAAGCCACTGGCCATTGGGAGTTGGTAGAGTGGTTGGAAGGTGGGGAGTGGATGGCAATCTGAACTGAGACCCTGACGATGAGCAACTGTAGGAGGGGACAGATGCCAGAGGAGAGTCAGAGTGAGGTGTTGAAACGAAGAGTGAGGGAAGGGAGGAGTTCCCTGCTAAGCCTTCCCCAGGGTGCAGCCCCACCTCTGGTGGGCGTACCTGGCAAGGTGGCGTGCATGATGGAGAGTACCAGGGCACGGGTGCTGAAGGGCTCCCGGCTCATGTTGGCGAAGATGGGAACACAGAGGCGGCTCAGGATGAAGCACGCATAGAGCACGCAGCCCAGGGCCTGGGGAGGGGATGGAGGACAAAACTTTGAAAGGAGTCACTGGCAGCTGCCCTTTCCTTCTAGAATTAGGCTCTGGCCCAGCATCTGCCTCCTCTTCCCTGAGTACCACCCTCTGACCTCTTCCCCAGCCTCCCCTACTTCACTCCCAGAGATGCCCCCTCAGCCACCACGAGTCACGAGTAGTCCACCCTTCGACCCCACCTTCTGACCTGGGCAAAGTTCTTGGCCACATAATTCCACCTGATGCTGGGTGTCCTGCAGCAGCAATGGGGATAATGTGTATTTCATCCTTTTATCTTGTTCTTGCCCAGGCTGGGGCCCAGGATCTGGGGCCCTCTCTCCACAACTCCCTCAATTGCTAGGGCCTGGGAGGATTATCTGGGGAGGTGGGGGTCTAGAACGCTCTGGACCTTCCATAACAAAGATGACAAATGGATTTTAAGCTTGAGTGTCCACTAAGGTGACCGGCTACCTGGAGTTTGCCCTAGGCTCAGGGGTTTCCCAGGATGTAGGATTTTCAGTGCTAAAATTGGGGCAGTCCTGGGTGAACCAGGACAGTCAGTCACCCTTGTGTCACCATGGCCTGGGGAAGGAGGAGGGGTAGTCTACCTGCCACTTCTTCCGCATCTTTATTATGGGATGCTTCCTGAGGGAGTGACCAGGGGCTGGGACGAGGCTAAAGACCTCAGGGAAAGGAGGGTAGAAGGGCTAGGTCCCTGATGGGCCTGGGCATTTGGGGAAGGGGGTGCAGGGTCTTACCTGGGGTAAGTCTCCCTGTAGATGAGTGTGGGGCAGAAGAGGAAATAGAGGTAGCTGGAGAAACTAGGGGCCCGGATGCCCTCACCTGGGGAGGAGTAAGAGGAGTCCATCAGTGAAGGGGGAAGGGAGAGAGGACACAGGTGGGAGGGATGCTGGGCATAGGGAGTGGGGCTGGTGAATAGAGCAGATAGGACAGAGGTTGGGGAGATGGATAAGAAGCTAGAGATGGAATCTGGAGGTCGGGTAGGGGATATGAAACCTAGCAAGAGCTGGACCTGCTAATACCCCTCTTTTGCTTCCATTCCAGGCACCACATTTGGCGGCGCAGACCTGTGGTTGCCAGAGTTTCATTTGGCACCCACAAATTGCATCACCCATTCACTCTTTCCTCCTGTTTTGACTTCCTAATCCAAGGCTCTCATACCCTGGGTCTTTCCAGGCTAGACCTGGAAATAAGGATGTGTCAGAAGTCCTGGGCAGCAGAGTTGCCATCTCTCGGAGGTAGGACCTAAGAGAACGCCAAAGCTGTGCCCCGAGGGCAAGATGGTCTTACAAAGTTGGAGCTTCTATGAGGATCTTGCACCTGCTGGCTTCATTCAACCAACCAAGAGGACTGAGTTCCCATCTGGGCCAGCCAAGGGCCTCACCTCTGGCGTGAAGCGTCCCAGGCACAGTCTCTCTAAGGAAGGAGTAGCTTTTCATCAGGAACCTGACCTGAGATGGAATGGAAAAGAAGGTAAGGTGCTGTGTTGCTTTGAGCAGATCACTTAACCTCTCTGGTTCTCGACAAGGGGAGAGGGGCGGGCAGATTGTAAAATCTGTACGGTCAAAGCCCATACTTTATCATTTAGTCAGGCGGTCTTATAGTCTAACACAAATGGCTGCTGGCATGAATCGAGGGTAGAGGGGTACTGGAAAGGGAGCTTCCAGCCAGCCAACACCTTGTGACTCTGCGGAATCTGATTCTATTTGTGTAGCATTCGTCCTTTCATTTACATTTCTTTGAAGCCTGCTTGATCACTCAAATACCTTGCAAAGAACTCCGCCCCAGTAACTAACTCCGCCCCCACCAATACATTATCAAATGCCCTCCTTCCCAGCGGCCCCGCCTCACCATTGGTCCTGCCCATCACCTGCTCAAAGACCAGGACACAGCGGGACGCTGGCGGGAGCTCATACTCCACCGCTACGTGGACCGGGAGGATGCCGAGCACCGCGGTGTGCGCGGCCAGCAGCAAGCAGCCGAGGCCCACCCGTAGCATCCAGGCCACTCCGGCCTGAGACCTCACCCACAGCCGCAGCGCCTGGTAGGGCGCCAGCAGAGTGGACAGGAACATGGGGACCCATGTCACCAGCGCCAAGGGCAGCTGTCCGAAGCTGAAGATCAGTAGGTCAAACTCCAGCATCAGCCTTGGAGTGGGGATGGAGAGACAAAGTAGACAAATGTGAGGCCCACCCTTGTCCCCTTCCTCTGCAGCCGGAGCTCTTAGAAGATAAACTGAGGCATCTTGCCAAGGTTGTGAGCTCCCCATCTCTGAAGGTGTTCAAGGTGAGGTCCCCACCTCTGCTGCTCAGGACTTCTAGCACAGCGTGTTGCCCAAGGAGACTCAGTCGTGGGATGGCTTTACTTCCAAATGACCTGTAGAGCCCTTTGTGAATTGTATGGCGTTGCAGAAGGGTTCAGTACTTCACTGGTCACTGGTGTTAGGATATGAGGTATTTAAAGTTTAACTCTGATTTTTGTAACTTTTGTCATTTTGGAGTGCTGGAGCTGTAGACTTGAGTTAATAGAAAGGTTGCTGAGTGTTTTGTTTGTTTAGATTAGGAGTGGTTTGTAATGATGAAAAATTAGGAACAATCTTAATGGCCATTAGTAAAGGATTAAATGAACAAAAGCAGGCACTTCCAGACTCTGCAGTCATTAAAAACAATGGACTGACATAGAAAGATCTCTAAGACAGGTCATTTGGAAATGAAAAGGAGACAATAGGTACTGTAAGTATCTCATTAATGTAACCCCCCACAAAATACATCTCCTTGGTTCTTATACATATCTGGACTTTAACTCATGAAAAATGCTCTGGAGGGAAACTCTCAAAACCATTAACAATGTTACCTCTGGGGGGCAATCTGAGATGGTTGGGGGGGAACTGTCACTTCCATATATTTGAAACTTTTTCTGATCCTTGTAATACTCATGTAATTAACAACAACAATTTTACCAAAAGGCAGTGCTGTTGCTGAACCTGCAGATCCTTGGTTCTCTTCCTTTTACTGCTTCCCAAGCCATGTGTAGGGTGAGGAGAGGGTCATGCAAATCCAGACACCCCCAGGGGTTTCCAGCCCTCTGAGGCTCTTCCCCAGAGTGGGGAGGGACTCTGTAGGGGAAGCGACCCTCCAAGGCACTTGTGTGTGTGTGTGTGTGTGTGTGTCTGTCTTTCCCACAAGACTGGGAGTGCCTTGCAGGCAGGGCTGGAGTTGGTCTCATCTCTCTGGCCCAGGGGCTGGTACTTAGAAGGGGCTCAATGGAGGTTACCTGAACTGAACAGCACTGCCATGTAAAGGAGTGTGTGCTTGTGTGTGTGTGTGTATACACATTATGTCTGCTTCAGGACAACGGTCCAATTGGGAATTATTTGAGTAGGGGCGTAGTGTCCCCAGAGGGCTGACCCTGGGAAACTAGACCAAAGGCCACCCAAGGCTATGGAAGGAAGAAGTCTAAGAGGGTATTTTGGGTGGGAAGGTTGTTGGAAGCAATGTTGACATGTGTCCAGTTATCAGAGGGGCCCTGTGCTCAGGCTGGTGTCAGGTGGAGCACTTGGGGACACAGGGGTCTGATCTGATCTGTGTGCTTATCCCGGGCGAGAGGGATGCCTACCTGCCCTCATCGATGAAGTCTATGGCCAGGGTGGTGATGATGAAGACACACAGGCCAGCGATGAACATGTGGTAGATGGTGCGGAAGTGCTGCACCTCCATCAGCTCGCTAGAGGGACGGGGGCATGAATGTCAGTGGGAGAGTCCTCAAGGTCGTGCAGACTAGCTCAGGCACTGTACGCACGTGGAGATGGGGCGTAGTGATTGGCAACTAGCAGCTAAAGGCTGAAATATGGCTGGGACTTCTGTCCAAAGCCCTTTTCAGCCCAGACACGTATCCTGGTGGCCTTTCTTCCACAATCATACCCAGGGCAAATGGAGAAACGGAACCTTAGAAACTGTCTCGAAGTCCTCCCCCCAAACCACCTAGAGCCTGAAGATGAGAAATGAGGTGTGCTGGACCCCTGGCCAAAGCACTTTTTTTTCTTCCCATTCCATGTCCTCACCCCTGACTTACTCAAGCAGAGACTTGCGGATGATGAAAACTTTCCGTTTCCCCAGGGATGGCTTCCGGGTCCTGAATTGAGATAGTTGTTCTGGGTCAGGACACAAAGGAAGAAGGCAGTGGGCAGAAGGCAGGGCGCCTTGCAGAAGGTCAGTACTTTGGAGCCAAGGGCAGTATTACGGTATGGGAAGGTCAGGGTTAGGGCCAGAGGGCAGGACCGGATGGAAGGTCAGGGTCAGGGAGGCAGAGGCAATAAGGGGAGAAGAGGGAAGGCTGAAGTCAGGGTCACAGCAGTGCTGGCAAAGGGCATGTGAAATAATGTCTGCAGCTCACAGTCCTTAGGATGGAGAGGCTACTCAGTCATGCCCCAGCCCCTTACTTGCTCAGACGCTTACTTGCTCAAGGAATCTGAAGGGATGGAGGGCACTGGGCGGTCTTGTGGCGGGTAGGATTGAATGGCTTCCCGTATGGCCCATTCCAGCAGCTCCGTCAGCTGGCCCTGCGCCTGCTCCAGCAACTGTGCCTTCACAGCCTACAGGACAAAGTGGGGCAGGGCCCACGTCCCTCCAGCCAGTCACCCTCTCATTCACCACACATTTATGGAGTCTCTCTCTATGCCAGGCACACTGCTAAGTGCTAGGGATGGAAAGATGAATAAGCAGGGTTCCTGCCCAGAGGTTCCCCCCAAACTTAATTCCCTCTGGCTTCCCAGGGCAGCAGTGAGGATTCAGGAAATATCCTTCCCATCCCCGGATCTGAACACTAACCACCTCATCATCTCTGACCGCATTCTCTCCTCCCTGACCCCAGCTTTCCTCTCCTGACCTCTAGCTCCATTAACAGAAGACTGTTCACTGGCCAGTCTTTGGCCTCTACCCTGATAACCTGTGTTTCAAACCCTTCCACTTTAACCCTTAGCTCTAACCAGATCTGAGGGGTTTGAACCCAAGGACAAATTGTCTTTATCACCAAGCCAGTCCTCACCCCTCCTTCCCTCTTCTCTAGGACCTGTCTGTTTTTATCTCTGACCTCTGACATCCCTCACCTGCATATGTCGGGTCCATTGCACCAAGTCTGGGCCTCTGTGTGTCTCAGCGTTTCCTAGGAGAAGGGGTCAAAGGGGAGGAGTTAAGGTTCTGCCACTTCATGCAGACCCAGAGGCATTCTCTGTCCAGGAAGTGCTTTCTGTGTACTCAGTAGCCTCCCCACCCCACAACCAGTCAAGATCTAGTAACATGGCTGGGGGGTGGGGTAGGGGGTGGGAATCAGAGGGGAAGTTATTTTTGCAGGGGGCGAGGAGGCCACTGGCAAGCAGGGAGCCTGATGACATTACTGGAAACAGGGTACCCAGGAGACAGGAAGCTACGCTAATCACCCCCTCAGGTAAGTCATAAAGATAAGGCAAGGCTATGGCACTGAATAGCTCTTTTCTCCTCCCTTCCCCAGCTGAGTAGTTAGGGGCAGAGGCTGGCCTCCCAGGACAGCCGGAAGGACTGAAGGTAACAGGAGCCCCTCTGGACAGCACATCCCCACCTCCGGCTGCACTCCCAGAGCGGGGCTCCCCTTCTCTGGAGGGCTGGTCCTTCTGCTCTCCTCCCAGCCTTTCTCTCCTCCGCAGCCGCCGGGCCGCTCTTGGCTCCATGATGTGAGTCCTTACTGGGTAGTGGTGGCCAATGCGTGTTCCCTCCCTCCCTTCAGGTTTGCCTGGCTGAGCTCTTATCTCACTCAGCTCTTCTGACAACTCCAAACACCAAAGTCCTTTCAGGAGGAGGGGTTATAGGTTATCCAGTCACCATCCAGCAGGCAGCGCCATCTCAGCTACAGGCTGCAGGCTCTCCTGGCTGTCGCAGGGGTGAACGCAACCCCCCAACAAACGGCCCAGCCACCACCCGGATGCCTAGCTCCCTCCCGCAGGAATGGTGGCTCTGTACCTGTACAGGTCGTGGGGAGGGGGACTCTGCCTCTCTGAGGCCTGTCACCTGGTGTGGCTGCCCTCCAATCTCATTCCCAGTAGGCTGAAGGTTAGGGAGGAGTCAGAAACATCCTCAGGTATCAGGGCACTCAGCTCCCTTAAACCATGATAAGGAACGTGAAAGAGCCTTGTCATCTTGAAAGCTCTGTGTGCATGTGATCGTTAGTCTGATGAGGTTGGCACCTGTGACGACTATGGTGCTGTGGCCCCTCCAGGAAGTGCTAGGTGCCAGCGCCCCTGAACACCAACTCTCCCCTACACCGGTGTGGGTTAGCAGGGAGGCAGAAAGGAGGGAAAACAAACATTCAGCACCTGAGGAATGCCAGTCATTGTCACATACAGAAGAACCAGATTTAAATCCTCCCTGGATCGTTTACTGGCTGTGGAATTTCAGGCAAATGACCCAAATATTTTAAGCTACAGTTTCCTCGTCTGAAAAACAGGGGTGAAAGTCCCTACCTCACGAGGTTACTGTAAGCCCAAAATGAGGTAGTCCAGGTAAAAGCACATGGTCCAGGGCCTAGCCCGTGGTAAGAGCTCAGTAAATAATAGTTTCCTTCCCTTTTTAGTAGGAAGTAACAGAAGAGTGCCTTGAGAGTTCCTCTTTGTTGGGTTCCCGCTGGGGATTAACTGTCAATCCTTCCTCCTTTGTGTCCAAAGATCAGTATTAGAAACAAGGTCACAGCCTCAGACTCAGTCCATGGCCTCTGTTTCCCCGCCCCCACCCCCCGTTGGTAGTTGGGTGAGGCTTGAGGGTGTGAAACATCCACCAGGGGCTGTGTCCGTCATTCTGAGTGTGGTGGGCAGGACTGAAGGTAGTCCGCAGAAGAGAGCTGCTATGGGGGGCTGGACAAGGAGTAGAGAGAAGGGCCAGGGACTCCAGAAATGTGAGAGGTGAACACAGAGATGTAGGCCAGAGACCCCCAACACAGCTTTATTAACACTCCAAGACAACACCAGCAATCTTTCCATGTGTGAGGTCCCAGAGGTGAGGGGGGCAATGGGGCAAGGCCTGAAGGTGAAGTGTGGGGCTCTGGGCCCCTGAGTTACTCATCACTCAACAAATAACCCAAGATGACAGCCCCACGCTCCTGCCAGCGCCCTGCAGCCCCCCACCCAGCCTTAGCCGCTGCTTCCGGTGGGACAGGGGGAGTTTCCATTGCCGTCTGAGGACCCGGGCAGAGGCTGGCCCATCCGATCCACACACCAGCAGGGACCTCGGCGCTGCCCCTGGGAGGAGCGGCACTGGGGAGAGAGGAACACAGATCAGAGGTGCGGCCCAAGACTCCAGAAAGAGATGAGAGGGGCCCCGTGGGTTGGGGACAGGTTGTGAACTCCTGAGTCTGAGTGTGTAGTCTAAGTATGCAGCAACATCTGAGTGTTCTCAGGACAGTGAGGCCCGCTGGGTTCGCTTCCATGGCTTCTTTTCTTCACCCACCAAATTGTGCCCATCCTTCTAAGCCAGAACCGTAGCTTTCAAAGTATGGTTCCCAAACCAACAGCATCAGCATCACTAGGGACCATGTTAAAAATGCAGATTCTCAGGCTCTGCAGGCAGGGCTCAGCCACCTGCGTACAGATCCCTCTAGCTGATTCTGATGCTCCTCATGTTTGTGAACCTCTGAGTTAGGCATTGCTGAGACAGTCAAACTCCTCTCCCTTGCTGTGGTTGGTTATTCTCTGTATTTGTGCAGGCCCTAAAGTTGGGAGATCCCTAAAGGCAGGGGCAGGGTCTTATTTATGCAACTTTGTAAGTCCCCCTCCCCCAGTCCCTGGTAGGACCCTTGTACTGACTGACAGACCAAGGGAGGAGAGGAATGGCCTTACCTGTCGCTTCCGGTAGAAGCCACGATGGTCACAATTAGGCACATAGAGGGTTTGAGACCCGCGGTAGATCTCGGTCTGGAGTTGCTGCAGCACTGAGTCCAGATGTCTGCGGCAGGGGCCCTGGGGGGAGGTATAGCTCTGCTGCAAAGCCCGCTGGCCTCGCCAGCCAGGCATCCAGGACTGATGTGGGAGTCTTCTCCAAGCCCAAGGGAGCAGTCTCAGATGGGAAATTCCAGGGATCCCCACCCCTCCTGCCCACTTCCAGCCCCAAACGCACCATCTCAGTGTCTTGAATGCCCCCATGATTGGACCGGGAAGCAGTGGTAGAGGTTCCCGAATTTTTCTGTTGGTCTCTGTGGTTCACGTCCTGTGGGCGAGTGCTCCCTGCCTGGGGCTTGCTCTCCTTAGGATTCTCCCCTACAGTCACAAGAAAAATGGGGGAAAGAGAGGCCAGAAATTGACCAGATTTCAAAGGCCAGAGCCAAGTTGAAACTAGCAGGGCTTTTAGAGTAGGGAGGGGGTTTAGAACCTGGCTCCACCATTGCCTTCCTGGCCTCAGTTTCACTCTCTGACATATGGTGATACTACCTTTCCTGACGTTAGACTAGTTTTAAGGCTTATAAGAGAGAAGCACTTTGGAAAGCAAACATCAATACATTCATTGATCCCGAGGTCTTGGGCTTTGGCTGAAAAGACATGGCTTTTCCATTAGAGGCCAGCAGGGGGTGCACCAAGCCAGGGAGATGGGGCTGAAGAGCAATGGAGGTTCGAGGGGGTTAGCTGGGACCCAAGTGGAATGCGTGTCCCCGCTGTGACCCTGCTGTGACTCAGCCCACTCCTCCCAAGCCTCAGACATGGTTACTTTGGGGGCACTGCAGTGGGGACCTCTCCCTTCCCTGAGGCTCAGCCCAGCTTAAACTCAGTGGATCCAGGACCTTGCGCTATTCAGTCTTTAATCAGGGCCCTGGCAGGGGAGAGGGGAACAGGTTGCAAAGGTACAGGAATGACAGGCTTCCGACCTGCAGGATGCTCTTTGCTCTGGAGAAAATTTCACAAAAAGTACTGGGGGACGTAGAGGAGACCTCAGGACGGGAGGGGAAAGTCAGGGTGTCAGGGCAAAGAAAAGACAGGGAGGAGAGCAGGCACTGCTTGGAATTTGCCCCAGCTGTAAAGTGAGATATTATGAGCTCTGAAGTGATCATCTCTTTCTCTCCATGTCCAGAGACAAGCTCTGCTCAGTCCCCAGTCCTCACACCTTGCCAGCTGCTCCTATCTGCCTACTACCCCAAACCGAATAACCATTTCCTTTGCAGTCCTGAATCTGATCCTTCCTCCTCCACACTCCTCAGACCTTGCCCCTCATTCCTTCTATTCAGCATCCTACTGTGACCATTCTTCCAGCTGCCTCCTCTGACCTAGACCACCCCTTTCCAGGAGGACCACTAGCAGCCTGGACCCAGGCATTTGGGACTGAAAGAAACTCCCAGTTGATTTCCCATCCCTTCCTGAGAAAGAAACCAGGAGTTCAGATGGCCTCCAGTGGGGGCCATTTGCATCTCCTGCTCTCCCCATCTTCCTGCTGCCCCCCATCTTTCAGGTTCTGACTCACTTCTGTCCCACCCACCCAATGACTCAGTCTTCTGGTCTCCTCTCTGGGTTAGGGTGGGGTGGGGTGGGATGGGTGGAGGGTTCTGAGAATCTTTAAATCATAATCCTGATTTGGCAGATTCCTTATTTTCCCACCTCTATCCCTCCCTCCCGAGGGGGGGCCCCAGCCCCTGCCCCATAACCCTAGTCTAGTCTGAAAGAACTCTGGATTTGGGCCATCGTCTATTCTCCACGCCATGTTCAGGTGCTTTGGACACCCTGATTGGAGAACAGGAGATATTTCTCAACATGCGCAGGATTTGGGAATCTGGAGTTCTCTTCCCTCATTCTCCAAGTGGAAGCTGGGAACAATGTCTACGTCCTTTCTTTAGCTGCGGGAGCTAAGAGAGCTGGGCCGCTGTGGCAAACGGCATGTCCCTAAACCCTTCCGTTCCTCCCTTTCCCTTCAAGAGAAAATAGGCAGGGGGGCAGAAAAGGTTGCGAGGTCAGATACCTCCCTGCTTTATCCCCAGGGCCCCCAGACGCACCCCAGACTTCTAGAAGCTCCCGCACTTGCCCCTTCACCCCCCAAAATTTGTCCCCCAGAGTTGGGGAGGAGGAAGCGTCAATCGCAGGACCCAGAGGCTGGCAGGGCTGCCCGCGCGCATCCCTTCAGGACCCTGCTGGCAGATTTGCGGGTCTCACGTGGGCGGGGCAGGGGCGGGGCGCGGACTCACCCGAGGGCACGCGCGCCCGGCAGCGGCCCCGGCCCAGCAGCAGAGCCCGCAAAGGCGCCTCGTCTTCCTCCGGCGGCCGGCACTGCAGTCCTGGGGTGCAGTTAGGAGTGTAGACCCCGCACTGCTGCCCCTCCCTCCTGAGACAGCCCCCAGCTTCCGCACAGCCCTCCGCGGGAGGCCCCCCATTCTCCTCCTCCACGCAGCCCCCTGGACATCCTGCCTGCACCCCCTGCCCGCAGCCTGGGCACCGTGCCAGGGCGCCTCCTGGGCAGGCAGCGACCAGCAGAGTTAAGAGCAGTGGCGGCAGCAGCCTGTGGGGGGTCATGGTTAGGATTTTTGCCCCGTCCACTCCTCCCAGAGCAGTCGTAGCGCAGCTGCTGCCCGCCGCCGCCCCTCTGCCTTAAGTAGCTGCCGGCAGGGGCCCGGCCCTTTAAGAGCCAGGTGAAGGGGGGCGGTGGAGAAGGCAGGGGCATTCCCTAAACTGGGTGGGACTGGAGAGGCCCCCCCTCCACCTGGGTCCTCCCCACTTTTCTCTACTTCCTCCCTTCCCAGTTTCTGTTTACTTCCCAAATTACTGATTTTTCTTGCTTTGTTCCTGGGAATCTCGCCCGGAATTTGGGAGCTGGACAGCTGGCTGGAGGCACTGGAGGGTGGGGAGGGGGAGAAGAAGAAAAGGTCGGGAGTTGAGATGAAGGGGAAAACCTGAAATCTACTTCGGGTGTATGTGTGGTGAGTGAGACTCCACAGGGGAGCGAGAAGACAGAGGACTTAAGTGGATGGACAAGGGATGGCGAAGCGGTCATGGGAGGAATGTGGGCCAGTGGAAAGAGAGAAAAGGGGGAGATGATGGAGAGTGGGGTTTTCAGAGAACTGACTGCTGATGGGAGAAAATAAACCAAGGGAGAGGTGAGAAAGAGCAAAACTGAGGGAGGGGCAAGAGAAGGTCTCCCTGAGATGTGACTGAGGGGAAGGTGGGTGTTGGGGACTAGACTGGGGTAAAATGACAGAAGGGGCTGGGGGAAGCAAGGGGTGAGATGGGGAGTGGGTGGGGAAGGTACATTTTGAATGAACTGTCAGAAATCCTAGCGCTGTCTGGGACAGTGGGAGTCCGGAAGGATTGCAGGCGGGCTGAGTGTGCAGGAGAAGAACTGTCTGAACACCTCAGAGGTAGGGACGGAAATCGGTCCGCTGAAATTATGGGGTGGGGGTGGGCAGAGGAACCCATACTCTGGGTGCTCTTAGGGACAGTGTCCAAAGAGCAGACCCCACCCCACCCCTGTCCTTTATCCAGGTCAGTCCACCCCTCCATTCCCCTCCTTTCCCAGAATCTGTCCCCTACTCCACCCGCACCCAGTATCATCCATTGGGTTTTCTGGATTATTCTGGCTGTGCTGTGTCCAGGGGGCATTGGACAGTGTCTGGTCTGAGTGTTTCAGTGCCTGCTGCCCGGGCTTTCCCTGCACAGGTCTGTCTACCCCCTACCCTTGGCGCCCTTCTCCAGGCAGTGCCCCGCCCATCCCCAGCACTCCTCGCTGAGCCTTCCTTCTCAGAGGGAGGAAGAAGGACCGTTTCCTTCTGCAACCCACACCCACCCAGCTCTGGGTTATGCAACCACGGCCATCTCATTCTTTCCTAAAACAAGGGCTCTGGGCAGTGACTAAGTTTAAATTCTGGGCCCCCAAGCAAGAATGTCAGCAAGGGCTTCCTGAACTTTTAAGTAAATATAAAATAGAAAGAATTTCACTCCCAGCCCTGCCCCCCAGGGCTACCCTGGGACCCTGGGACCAGCATTTGGGGAGCAGTGTCTTCCAAGGCCCTGAGACAGTGACAGATTGGGCAGGTGGGGAGGGAGGGGTGCTGGGGGAGTGGGAGTGGGCAGCTATCCTCTCTGGGAGGATCTGGGACCCCCTGCCCCAAGCTCTGACCGCAGAGCAGAGAGCTCCATCCTGTTGCCCCCCCCCACCCCTCCCTGTCCTTATTACTATTCATTTTGCCCTGCACATGGTTCTGACTAGGGCTTTTCTCCTCGGCTCTAGCTGGTTGCTCCTGAATAAGATGAAAAGTCCTGTGGGAAGTTGGGATGGAGAAGAGATGTCCATGCTCCCTGCAAGATCCCAAAGGTGGCTTTTTAAATGCGTTTATACTCCTCTTTTTAGGTTATATTGCAAAGAAGCCCAGTACCCTGCTAGCCTCTCACACCCACCCTCAATACCCTCTTCTCAAATTCTGCCTTCCCTCCTCCCACATCACCACCGCCACTCCTACACATTCCCCCTGGTTACTGCTTCCCCCTGCCCAGCTTGGTCCCTGGCTGCAGTATAAGTGGTCTAAGCCGGCTGCACCACCCAGTACTGCCCCACCCCCACCACCCCAGCACTGCTCTCCCCTCTTCCCCAAGCCTCCAGCCCAGATGTCCAGAACGGTGTGCTGTCAGTCCTGGGGTCTAACCAGCCTTGCAGACTGAGACTCTTAAATTCTGCTTTTCCTTCCTTTGGGATGCCCTTCACCTCAGCACCCAGAGCAGGGATCTGAAGCACATGATGGATGCTCAGGATGGAGTGTGGGTTGAGAAGCAGACAGATCCTGGGGACTCCGGCCTCTGTGGAGAGGAGAGTTTGCTGAAAGCTTCTGCCAGGGCTGTGGAAAGGCTAAACAGCTGGGGCTGTTACTTAGGTGTTATCACTTAACTTTGACAGAACTTCCTCCTCCTTTCTCAGATTACACTCTGTTCTCCTGGTCCCTGATGCTCTGCATCTCTACGCCCAGCCCGTCCCTCCAAGTCCATGGCAACCTCAGGTGCTGACTTCCTGTTGAGAACCAGGGGTAAGAGGGGGAGGATCTGCCTGGATCCTTTTGAGATTTGAGGAAAGACAAGTGGTGGCACAATTCACAGACAGAAAGCCCCAGAGAGGAGGCTCAGTGACCACATCATGACGTGGCCTAAGTCTGGTGTGGGCCTGATGGGAACTGTTGTGATAACCTCAGCTGGTCTCCAGCCTCAGGTTGCTGCCATCTGTCCCACACATAGCCTCCCCGTCGGTCCTGCTGAGATGCGGTACTGGCTCCTGTGACTCTCTCCTCCTCAAAAGCCCTTGGTGGTACTCCATGTCCCTGTCCCACCCCATATGGCATCCACGGCCCTGTGGACAATGGCCCTGGAAGTACCCTCTGGTTCAGCCAGCTGGTGGGGACCAGTTTGGCAGTTTTCCATCTCTGGGTCTGAGGGGAAGTGAGGTTGTGGTGCTCAGAGGGGATTTCATCCCTTGCACTCCAAGTTTTCAGCTCACACAGATGAAATTCTCCCCCTTCCCGCACTCCCTGCAAACCAGATTCCACCACCTCTTCCCTACCTGCTTGGCCAGCTATCTGTCTTTCTCTGAATTCATCTACATTATTGCGTTGCTGTCTTAAAATCTTGCTTATTTTTTCTTATGTCTTATTTTCCCAGTTAGATTCTGAGTGCTTTGAGAACAGGAGCCCTATACCCTCTTCATCTCTTAACCCTCAGCTCCCAGCCCATATAAGGAGTTTGGAATCGATACAACTAAAGGCTGTCATTTTGGGTGGGAGCAAAGGCAGTCCTGGGGGATGGCCTGGAGAGGTGATGGGGGAGTACTGTAACTCTTCTGGAGGCTCCACCAGTGCTCCTGTACTTCCGAGCTAGCCCAGGCCACCCCAGGGGCTCTCTTGGCTCTCTCTCTCCTTCGGCCCCTCCTCTCTCCTTTCCTCTTTCTCCCCTTGCTCTCAGAGTAAAGGCTGAAGAGACTGAGAGGCCCAGAGTGTAGTCAGGGTTCAATAAGAGAGGGAAATGTGGCCGCAGGATAAATCAAAGAGGGCTTCCAGGAGAATAATAGGGCTTTACATTAGACTTTAGGAGAAGAGATGGGTTTGGTTGAAGAGGGAAGGGTGGAGGGCATCTCAGAAAGGAAAGTACATCTTTGTGTAACAGATATGAAGATAAAGGGGCAGGGGAGCAGAACAGTGCATGTGTGTGTATGTGTATGCATGATGTGTGTTCTGCCTGGATTCCCAGTGTCCCAGTGATATCAGAGAAAGGAGAACTGGGACAGGAGCAGAGCAGTTTTCTAGACTGGGCTGGAATCAGCTAGATGGTTGGGAGCTGGGAATCGTTAGTGGGAAAGAAGGAATGACTGGGGGTCTGAGATTTGCCTTTTGGGGGGTAATTACATGAACAAAAGAATCAATAGACTCATAGAGCATCTATTTATGTGGATGTAACTAGATTATATGGACACAAAGAGGGAGGAATTGTGCTCCCAGGGAGCTTAGAGTTAATATCTGTCCACCCAACACACACTGAACACCTAAAAATCAACCAGGATGCTAGGTTATTCCAGGATCAAATGCAGACTGTGATCAATGAATCTATCTGTATTACACATGTATGACATAAACACACTGAAGGGGTGAGAAAAAAATGCTGACCTAGGTAACTTTGGAAAATAGTGTTTTGACTGGAAACTGTAAGGCTAAAGATAAAATGAATGATGTACTCTCCATTCTACATAAACGCTGTACTCAAGTTGATAAATTTGGTACTTGTGGGCTTGTGGGTTAAAATTTTTGAAACTGCTTTACATGTATACTGGGGTTGAGCAAATAAGTAGTGGACTTTGGAAGCCAAGTTTCTCACTGCCGGAAAGAGAAGTTACAGGTAAGCAACGGGGAAAGGCTAGAGTGAACCCTGTGGTATTGGAGTAGAGTAGGAGACATCAGTGTGAGCTCACGTTTAGCATATATACACATGGGTAGATACAGAAACAACTGTCGATGTATGTGCATACACGGGCTAGTATACATGTAAATATTACCTACCTCTGCTCACCGAGAGGGCCTAGGAGCGATGCCACCCCGACAGCAGGGAGCATACCTAGCACCCAGATCTTAATTTCTAAATACCATTCTCCAATAAAAGGAAGCAGAACTCTTTCTAAAAACGGCTGATTCTGGGTCTGGAGCAGGGAAAATACAAAATGAGCTAGAGTATCTTTTTTTTTTTAATATTTTTTACTTATTTATCATCATATTATTTAATTATTTTATTTTGGCTGAGGTGGGGAGGGGGAGGTAATCAGGTTTATTTATTTTTGGAGGAGGTACTGGGGATTGAACCCAGGACCTCATGCATGCTAAGCATGCACTTTGCCAATCGAGCTACACCTGAGCTGAAGTAGCTTACAGTCCCAGAAAGGACAGACATGCTCAAAAAACAAAAGGGTGGGAGCTTATCCAAGGGACATAAGAACCGACCTGAAAAAAAAAAAAAAAAAAAAAAAAAAAAAGAACCGACCTGAAAGAGCTCTCAATGGTCAAAGCAATTTGTGCAACACAATAACTAACACACTATTTGATTATAAACTAAGCTATAAAATAAATATCCTTCAGTACATACTGACTGTATTAGTTTGCTAAGGCTGCTGTAACAAAGTACCATAAATAGGGTGGCTTAAAATAATAGAGATGTATTTATTATTTCACACATCTGGGGGTTTGAAGTCCAAAATCAAGGTACTAGCAGTGTCCTGTTTCCATTGAAACTTCTTTCTTGCCTCTTCCTAGCTTCTGGTGGTGGCCATCTATCTTTGGCATTCCTTGGCTTGCAGATGCATGAGTCCAATATCTGCCTCTGCCATCACATCTTCACATTGTCTTCTTTCTGTGCATATCTGTCCAAATTTCTCCTTTTTATAAAGACCCCAGTCATATTAGATTAGGGCCCACTCCCAATCATCTCATTTTGCTTTGGTTAAATATGCAAAGGCCCTATTTCCAAATGAGGTCACATTCTGATGTATTGGGGGTTAGGACTTCAACATTTCTTCTTTTGAGGGATACAATTCAACTCATAACACTGATACAAAAAACTGATTGAATAAATAAATAAATATGTGGGGAAGAGGAGACAAATCTTCCTTCCAGAAGATTTCCAAATAACTTATGTGGATAATCTCCTTTCCAGAAGGTGGACCTTAATACCTCTTGCCCCCTTGGGCTAGACTTGGTGATTTGTTCCCAAAGACTAGAGGACAGGAGGGAAAAATAGTAACTTTGCAGGGAGACACCTGGCAAACATCAGCTGAACCACATGACTAAAGTTAACTTCACCAGTGATGTCTTGTGGGTGTCATGTGCCCCCTGATATGATGAGGTGAGAAGCACTTCACCTCTAGGGATTTCTTTCCACAAACCCGTACTTCCAATCTAATCATGTGAGAAACATCAGGCAAATCCAAATCAAGAGATATTTTACAGAATACCTGGTCTGTACTCCTCAAGACTGTCAAGGTTATGGAAAACAAAGAAAGACTGAGAAACTGCCTCAGACCAGGGGAGACTGGAGACAGATGACAACAAAAGCAGTGTGGTACCCTGGATTGCATCCCAGAACAGAAAGAGGAGATCAATGGAAAATGATTAAATCCAAATAAAGTCTAGAGTTTAGTTAATAGTAATGTACCAATGTTGATTCTTAGTTTTGGCAAATGTACTATGGACATGTAAAATATTATTAATGGGAGGAACTGGGTGAGGGTTATTTGGGAACTCTCCATACTATCTTTGCAACTTTCCTGTAAGTATTTCAGGAAATCTAAAAGTATTTCAATATAAAGAGCTTATTTTAAAGTCATATATACATATATGTATAAATGTATCATAGTAGTGGCTTGACCTCAGTTTCTAAATAAACAAAAACTTTGTGTGTCTCATGATATGAGCTGAAGATATAGTTATAAGTAAGACATGGCTCCTGCTTCCAAAGAGATCAGTCTAGTAGAGGATGGCCACATGAACTACTGATAATGAGGATAATAATAATAAAAATAAAATAATAATGATAGCTTACATTATCTAATACTTTTTATATGCCAAAAACTGTGCCAAGTACTTTACATTTAATCCCCACTGTAAGTTTATAAGGTGGGTGATATTATTCCCATTGTTCTTCCCAAAGGACAGCACCAAGGCTTCAAAGAGAAGTGATGGAGTACGGATTTGAACCCAGATCTCACTTAAGCCCTCTATGACATTCCTCACTGTCACCAATGTCCTAGTCATCTTTGAGAATGTTGTTGGAGGTCTTTGCTTAGAACCCTTTGCTGGGCAAATCCATCTCCAAAAGGCCTCTTCATGGGCTGTGGCTTGTCACTCTCAAGAACTTTTAAGCATGATCACTTGGACTAAGAAAAGGGCCATTTCACAGAGCATCTGTGGTTAAATTCTGAGCCCATAATATGTTGCCATGACCAACAGGGCTATCAGAATATTAGGTATCACAAGGAAGTATACAGGAAATAAGCCAGAAGACATACCCTAGGGGCCTAAAGGAACTTTCCCCCTGTCATCATTTCAGACTCAACACATCTAAAACCACACTTACTATCTCCCCCCACAAACAATTCCTCAGCTTTCCTATTTTTGCCAGTGCTCTCATCACTCTCCCAATTTCCTAGTGGTCCTCCACTCTTTTCTCTTTTCTCATGAGATTACCTATTCTTGTTGGTCAGTCCTTTCTAATGGTTCCCCCAATTTGGTCTTAAAAGTGTTTTCATTTCCATGGCCATCCTGATGTTTTGGGTTCTAATTGTCTTTTATTTGGACCATGGTGATAGTTTCTTACGGACTGCCTCGTTTTCAGACTTTGCTCTGTATCCAGACTATCCTTTCTGAAATGAAAATAGAGCATATAATTCCTCTGCTCAGAAACTTTCAATAACTTCCTATTAACTCCAGTATCAGGACCAAATCCTTGGTTTTGAATCCACTAGTTCTACCAGCCCTATTATTACCTTAGAAGAACCACCCACCCCTTGACCAAATATACTCTTTGAATTCATACCTCTGAACTCATAATCATGCGCCTAACTTTCCCCTTCTTCTCTGTGTATCCTCTAATTTTTATTATCAAGCTCTCGGTGAAACTGAATCGTCTGTTCACTCTGATCCCAAGGAGGTCACGGTCTGGGGAAAACAGACTAGCAAACCAACAATGATACTACGTAAGAATAAAAGGGATCAAGGGCCGAGTGAACAGACGAAGGAGAACTTAAGTTTGCCTGGAAGAATCAGAGAAGGCTTCACAGAGGAGGTGATGCTTTCGTTGATTCTTGAAGGTGCAGAAGTTCTCTCCTCCGGGAAGGGAATGCTCTGCCCAGAAAGAACGAAAGGTGACACGAAGTGGAGCTCGGGAGATTATCAAGCACATGGTAATGATAGAATTTGGGAGAATACAAAGCATATGGTAACAGGCGCACGAGCTCTGGAAGGCAGCCTCAGGCTCTGAATCTGCAAAAAGCAGATAACAGTAAGATTCGTGTCATAAGGTTGCTGATGGATGAAAAGGGCATTCCTACCACGCTTTTAGCATCACGTCTGACACACAACGACCGAGCGGTGAGGAAATAGTCGCAGTATTTGTGAGTGCGTAGTGACCTTCCCCGCCCGCCCCGCCCGGCGCGGGATCCGCCCCTTGACCAGCCAGTCAGCGCCCGGGGCGCCCAGCACGGCGTCCGCGCCGCCACGTCGCCGCCTCCCACCCTCTCGGCACCCGGGTTTATCAGCCCCTACCCTGCCCTAGGTACCCGGTTCACCGGGCCGCGCCCGACCCGGCCTATGTCCTCCGATTGGCTGCTGTAGGTGCCTGTCATCCTCGCCCTCTGCAGATTGGCCGGGGTCAGTGGAAAGAGGCGGGCCTCGGGGAGCGTAGGAAGGGCGGGGACCCGGATGTGTGTGTTGGCGGCGGCCGAAGAGCTAGAGTGCGGAGCTGAGAGGCCTATGGATGAGGAGGACGCGGCGGCCCCGGTAGGCGGGGATCGGGGGCGGGGTCCCGGAGGCCTCGGGTCGGTCTCCACGGAGCCTGAGGCGGGAGGCGGGGGTCCTGGGCGGAGGCTTCGGAGTCAGGGGCGGGGCCTTGCGCTCTGGTCACTGGCTTCCTCCCTGGGGACCCTTCTCGGCCCAGTGCTGGGCCTGGGGAGACTGGGCGTAGTCACACTGCCGAGCCAGGGCCCTTTTCCCCGGTCTCGTCTGAGTGGTCGGGCTGTGCCCAGGGTGGAGGCGGGGCTCGGTGCGGCCGCCACTCGCCGGTGCCAAAGCTGTGGGCTTCTAGGCAAGCAGATGCCCCTCGGTCTGGGGCGTCAGCCTCCACCTGGGGTCTAGCTCTGGCCGAGTGCCCAGGAGGCCAGTCCTAGGGCTGCCCCGCAGGTGCCTATCTTTCTGGGCCACGTGGTGGCTTGTAGCAACTGCAGAAGGGTGTAATATGCGCGTTGGGATTGAATGTGGCCCAGCCAAGGCTTCCTAAGCACCTACTGTGTGCAAGGCACTGTCAGGCCTTGATGGAACCCTTTTGGGGGATGGGAAGAGAAAAGTCACTTTTGGTTCCCAGGAAAAATTCATTCATTCATTAATTCATATGTTAGCACTGTTAGTGTATTAAACACCTGGGTCATCCTACTCCTCTCCATCTTCACTGCTACCATCTTGGGGGATGCCATCTCTCATTGGAGCAGCTACAGCAACCTCCTAACTAACTGTTCACCACTTCTGTTCTTGATCTTCTTATGATTATTTAGTTTCCAACCAGCCGCCTAAATGATCTTTATGATCTGATAAACCTTAAAATCGTATCATTTCTTCAGACCCTCCAGAGGTTTCCCATCACACTTGGAATAAAATTCAAACTCCTTAACATGGTCTGTAGGGCGTCAGTCTGACCCCTACCTTCCTCCCATCTTCTCCTTGTACCTTCGCCCTCCCTCACACTGCCTACACTCCAGCCACCTGGCCTTTCTGTTTTCCTACCTTGCCAGCTGCCTTGCTTCTCAGGACCTGTGTCTTGGCTATCCCCTCTGCCTGGGATGCTCTTTCTTGGGCTTGACACATGCCTGGCTCCTTTTCTTTTCAATTCAGATGTCACCTCCTCAGAGAGGGCGTCTCTGTGCTCTGTGTCCAAGGTACTCTTGAGACAGAGTTTACACCATTATTTATCACATTACTCTGCTCTTGCCTTCTCTAACCCTGTCATGTCTGTTTATTGTTTGTTAGGCCTCCCACACTAGGATGGAAGCTTCCCTCTTGTTCACAGCTGTATCCCTAGCACCTAGAACAGTAGAAGCACATAGTAGGAGCTCAGTAAATGTTTGCTGAATGAAAAGATGAGGATGGGGACTGTTGAGGTCAACCTGGGCCACTGGCTTCAAGTCTAGTGTCCTCTCCGCATTCTGGGTGGAGCAGGCCGAGGTGCTTTGCTCAGGGCCCTGCTACCTCCTCCTCAATCCCCATCTTCCCCTGGCAGGTTTGTTCTCATGAACAAGATGGATGACCTCAACCTGCACTACCGGTTTCTGAATTGGCGCCGGCGGATCCGGGAGATCCGAGAGGTCCGGGCTTTCCGATATCAGGAGAGGTTCAAGCACATTCTTGTGGATGGAGACACTCTGAGGTGAGTTTCAGGAAGTGCGTCCACATTTTCCTTTCTGTGCTAGATCTTTGAGATGAAAAGGGGCTCTTTCAGAGGCAGAGGACTGTACTAGGAGTGGGGTGCCTTGGACCCTGGAGGCTTTCTGAATGGAGCAGTGCTTGCTGCTGTACCTGCCTCGCTGCTGTCTGGGTCCCTCTGTCCTGGTCCACACTGAAAGCAGTCATATCAGGGACTGTAGGCTACTGGTCTCAGGAGTTGCCCAAGTGCCTTCTTGAGAGGACTGTAGTGAGCCTGGGCAATGCCTGGCTCTCCCGCCTGTGTCTGTGGGGTCGGGCTGGTGAAGAGTGGCCATGTCAGAGGCAGTGGATTTCCTGTTTTGGGAAGGACAGTCCTGTAGCACATCCTGCTTACCACCTTCCAACACCCTGGTTTGTGCTTGTGTTTGTTTTCTCTCCGTTTTCTGGCTTGAATGCCTTCCCTGATTCCTTCAGAGCCTCATTCTCTCACAAAAGTTGTCACCATAGGGAGGAAGCAAGTAGTGCTATTTAGCCTGGAGACTAGAAGGCTGAGGAGGGGACACTGGATAACTGTCTTCCAGTCTAGGAGGGGCTTTGGTACAGAGGATAGAGACTAGCTGTTCTCCAGCTCCCTGAAGACAGAGCCAGAGGAAAAGGGCCGAAGCTGCAGCATGAGGGATTGAGGTTAGACAGGGTTGTGAGACCCTTAACAGGCAACTGAGGGAGACTCCATATTCTCTTCCCTACTGGCAATGAAGAAGCCAGGCTTGTGTTGGTCTGTGTGGGTTGGACCCTGGCTGGAGGCAGCTGGAAGGGTGGGCGACCTCAAGTATCTTCTTGTGGTGGTTGCGCAGATGTCCTGAAATGTGATGGATTCTCCTCTGTGCTGGGCCTCTTGGGATGGGGGTTGGGGTTGCTGAGGCCCTTCCCTCAACTCCTGAGCTAGGCTGCTAGTGGAACTCCCCCTTCCTTCCTCCTCTAGTTACCATGGAAACTCTGGTGAAGTTGGCTGCTACGTGGCTTCTCGACCTCTGACCAAGGACAGCAATTATTTTGAGGTGATCAAGGCAATGGGTGGGCAGAGCAGGGGTGAGTTGGTTAAGCCCCAAGGAGCTCTTTTACTAGATTCTTGATCTAGGCCTTCAAATTTTCCATCAGGATTATACTGTTGGTTGGGAAAAGGACATAGGATAGCATGGTGCCTAATCTGACAGGGACCCTGGGGTCCTATCACCCTGTCCCTTCTGCTTTCCTGCCCTTCATCTAGGTAGACTTTGACCCATGTCCTTTCCCACCCCCTAACCCAAGCCTGGCGTCTACTCCATCTCCTATCTTTTTCCATAGCTTGGAAATTATTTTCTAAGTATCGTGGTAATGCGGGCCCCCACCCTCCCTGGTTCTCCCTCAGTGCCCTTTTTCTCTGATTCCCCCGTCTTTTGTCTTTTTGAGCCTCAGCCCTTTTTGATGTCTAACTCCCATCCTTGCTAACTGTGCCCTGCTCTCCTCCCTCCAGGTGTCTATTGTGGACAGCGGGGTCCGGGGCACCATTGCTGTGGGACTGGTCCCTCAGTACTACAGCTTGGATCACCAGCCTGGCTGGCTGCCCGACTCTGTAGCTTACCATGCTGACGATGGCAAGTGAGTTGCCTCTTGTGGAACCTGACCCTTTTCCTATGGATTTGGGGATCTTAGATGTAATGGACTACCTCAGGGTGGCTTTGGCCATTCCTTCATCTGTCTCGGGGTGTTTTCATAGACATTTCTGACCAGGACAGGAAGGTGGCCTGATGGCTACCCTTGGAGGTTTGCAGATATAGAGGGGAGGATGGAGCGGGGACATAGGTAGATGCCATTGCAGAGTGACTGGGAGCAGTGAGACAAGGCCCCAGCTGTTGGCACTGGGGAGAATTTGGGAGGCCAGGCTCGGGTTCTGTGTCAGTGCTGCTCTGTCCACAGGCTGTACAATGGCCGAGCCAAGGGCCGCCAGTTTGGATCAAAGTGCAACTCTGGGGACCGGATTGGTTGTGGCATTGAGCCAGTGTCCTTTGATGTGCAGACTGCCCAGATCTTCTTCACCAAAAATGGGAAGCGGGTGAGTGGAACATTCTGAGTGGGATTTAAGTGGCTTGTAGCTGTCCAGGGGTTTGTGTGAGTGATAAGAAAGAGTCTGTGGGCTGGGGCTTGCCCAGGGCCCTGGAGGCTTGTTTCCCATCTTCTTCAGTCCAGCCTCAGGGTCTCCTGAGGTCTCCTGCCTGTAGGAGAAGACATTTCCCCTACCTGGGGGAAGCTGGGACACTCATCAGGTCATAGATGCAGAGGACCAAGCAGTACAGTAGAGGATGAGCAGAAATTATGGGCAAAATTGAGTGATTTGGGGAAAGGTTTTGAGCAGAAAAAAAGGGGGGTAGATTATGGCCTGACTGCACATGCCGGAGGTCCCCTTTGGGTTTTTGACCTAAATGCTTTTGAGGACATGTCCTTTCTGTGCTTTGTGTTCCTCGTTTCACTTCTCCTTTCCTTCCCTCTTCAGAGAGAGGCCAGTAATGGTGAAGGGCTGGGAGAAGAGCAAGTAGGAGAGACCCCAGCTCTCCCTCTTCCCCCACCCAGTTCCATCTCCCACCCTGGGAAAGTTGCCTTCTCAGGCCTTGACCAAGAGGTCCCCTTCCCTTAGCATCTGTGCCTCAGCACTTTCCTGCTCCGGGACACACTCACACATATCACAAGCACTTGGCAACATGACAGGAGACTCGTGCTAGCTGAGCAAGGTACCCCCCGAGCTAGAAGGCAAGGACTACTTGGCGGCTTTTTAAACTTTTCTGCACCTCTGTTTTGCTGTCTGTCAGCGTGTGTGATAATGATTGGTTGCATCATCTCAAAGTTCCCCTTGTGAGAATTAGATGAGCTGTGGAGAAGTGAGCCAGGAGACGACTCTCTCCCTCCCCGTGCTGCAGGTGGGCTCCACCATTATGCCCATGTCCCCAGACGGGCTGTTCCCAGCCGTGGGCATGCACTCCCTGGGGGAGGAGGTGCGGCTGCACCTCAACGCCGAGCTGGGCCGCGAGGACGACAGCGTCATGATGGTGGACAGTTACGAGGACGAGTGGGGCCGGCTGCACGACGTCCGGGTCTGCGGAACTGTAAGTAAGGGGCGGGGGGTGGTAGGGGGCGGGCAGGGAGGCCTGGGCGGAACACCCAAGGACCACATCAGCAGGTCAGGGTTGTTTAGAATGGGGAGTGAGGACAGTGTCTTTTGTAGGGTTTTGGGAAGCGGGAATTTTGGCAGGAGAGCCTGGCACCCTGACCTGACTCTCAAGTTCAGATCTGCGTTCTCCTTACCATTGGTTCCCCTTCATCTGAGAGCTCAGACTAGTAGCTTTACCCTGGGAACAAGCACTAGCCCTCCTTCACTTTCCTTCGTTCCTTCAGCCTGTAGTGTCCCCTGCTGCCCTGCATGCCAGCCTGTGAGAGGCTGGGCTGACTTGGAAACAGGTTGCCTGGGCTTCCCTGTTGGCTTGATCCCAGCCCAGGCGGCCCAGCTTTCAGTTCACCGTGCTGTGGGGCGGGTTTGGTCACGAGTCCCGATCAGGTGCAGGCAGGGTCTTCGAGACCTTTTTTGAGTAAGCGTCAGTGTCTTTCCCCTACATTTTACAGAGGATAAGAGTAGAGGCAGGTGATGATTCAGTGACCCTCCAAAGCTGGAGGGTCTCATCCTACCTGCTCTAGTCCCCTCCCTGGATTTTAACTTTCCTTGGGCAGCGTGTAGACCTTGAGAGAGGGAAGTTCTTCCTACCTACCCTCTGTGCCTCACACTGGGTTGGGAGTGAATGGATGCTGAGTCAGGGGCCTGGGCCTGACCTCCAGTGGGCTGCTCAGGCCTCCCACTTGGAATTGTCCCTCTGCTGCCCTCTCGCTCCTGGCTCAACCTCTCCCTCCACTCTCTGGCCTTCTCATCCCGACCCGGCTGTTTTCAGCTCAGCCTTCGATAGCAAAACAGAAGCAGCAGGGGGTGGGAGTGGGTTCTGAGCAAGGCTCTCCACTTCTGGGGTTCAAGGTGAGTCAAACACAAGGAAAATGGCATAAAGCGTGCCCTCCTGCGGCTTCTAATGCTCTGCACCCACTTCTGGCATTGGGGTCCCAGGACTGCCGTGGCTGCCTCAGGTGCCCACTCCTTGACCTTCACCTCTCCTTTCCTTTCCCCTTCCACCATCATTTTGACAACATCTACAGAGTTGAACTTGGGCCTGAGCCAGGGCGATGTTCCAGCTCTCATCCCTAACCTCTCCTCAAGAGTTTTTTCCTGGCATCCTTTCCGTGCCTGGACCTGTCCCCACTCTGCTCCCTGCTCCTCCCAGGCAATCCTTTCTAATTGATGCAGAATCCTGTAGACATTTATAAATAGCCTTCCTTCCTCCCTGACCTTCCCCCAATGCCCTCAGGCCACATGTTTAAGAATTGTTTCTGTCGTAGGCATAAGCTGTTGCCCTTGGCTCTCCTCTCAGACCCCCACCCCAGCTGGGGACCACTGGTTGGGTGGGCACACTACTCCCTGAGCGCTTGCTCCTCTGGGGCAGACTGGGACACTAGCCTGCTGAAGGACTTTTGCTTCTCTTCTCAGCTTGCCGACTACCCCATCTTTCAAACGAGGGTGACTTACCCAGTTTCTTCCAGCCCCTCGGCCCCTGCCATCCCCGTGGGTCTCCTGGCCTCCTGCTTCGTGTCCCTTCTGACCATCCACTGTATTTCTGACCCAGCAGTCAGAGTGGTGTCAGCCTGGAGAAGCCTGGGAGAGGTCTTTGGGCCATGCCTGTGCCTCCTACTTCTAAAGATGTCTAGCACAGCTGTTTTTCCTCTCTGCCCTTCCTGTTTTCACGTCCCCCTTGGTGGGGAGCCCTTCCCTGGGACCTCAGACCTCTGCCATTGTTGCTGCCTGTTTCTCCTGCCCTGAGTGAGGTTCCCAGTAGAGCACCCTGTGGAACTGTAAAGGTTTGGGGGAGGCTTTTGCACCATCCCGTCCAGGTTTCTCAGTGCTGAGGCTGTCGGCACCTTAGGTGAGACAGTTCCTTGATATATAGGACCTTTAGTATCCCTGGGTCCCAGGCCCAGGATGCTGGTAGCTCCCCCACTAGTTGTTGGGACTGCCCACACACTCCCACATGTCCTCTCGTACTGCTGATGAGCAGACAGTGAAGAGACTTGATCAAATGTCAGACAACGAATAGGTAGCAAAAACTAAGCCCAGATATTAATTCTTTACCCCTCCCCCCGCCTTTCCCTCTGTCAGAAGCATGCTGCTAGTCTGCTCTTCTGTAGCCAGACATCTCCTTTCCTGCCTGCTTCTCATAAGGTGAACCCAGTGTTCCTGGGCTTCGTCCTTCTTCCCCTGGGCTTCTGTCTGGTGTCTCTAGCCAGGGGCCTCCTCGGCTGCTGTGGAATTCTCTTACTCCTCGCCCTCCCTCTGTTTTGAAGTCTCAGTGATCCTCTCTTCTCCCTTTTCACTGGTTCGTCCCATGAAGAAGAGTGAATTCAACTCCTGATCTTTCTTCCCTCCAACCTTGCACTGAAAAATTTCTAGAGTTAGCACGGTGAACCTCCCCTGAATTCCCAGAGTCAACAGTTGTGTTTGTTTGATCTGAGGATCTGTATGTAGCAGACCTGGCTAATTTCTAGAGGGAAGTCTTTTTCTGCTTCCTGTGGTCTCACTTTCCCCTCCTAAAGAGGGCCCCCTCCCCACAGCTCTGGGGGTGCTCGAATTGCTGCTGCATTTGCTCAGGGATGGGAGTGCCCCGCATCCCCGCCTCTAGGCCTTGCAAAGTGAGGTACAGTGTTGTGGGTTGGGGGCAGTAGATAGTGCTGGGGGATTAAACTCATTCTGTCTTTGTTTCCCTGGTCACAGCTCCTCTGACAACTCCTTGGTGACAGGGCAACAGCTTTGGTACACAGAGTGCAGTGAATGAGGCCCCACCTTCCCAGGGGTCCTCCGGGGACCCAACCCAGGAGGAGACCATGTTGGGGCCTGAGCTGGCCGGTGGGGAGCATGTTCTTGGTTCATGTTTCAGCTGCTTCTAGGCCCTCAAGGCACTGAGCCCTCCCTTGCTCCTGTCAAGAGGGATTAGGGTCTCTGTTGGCAAGAGGAGGAGGGCGGATACCAGCAGGAGAGAAGAGGCTGAGGAGGCACTCCTGGCATGAGGGTGGGGGTGGAGCACAGGAGGCTGTCTGCACTCTGGTCTGCAGCCTCTGCGCTGTGGCAGCCAGTCTACCTGTTTGGCCTCTCAAGGCTTTGGTTGTATGTGGAAAGAGGTGGAGGGGGCGGACAGGGGGTCTTGAGAGCCTTAAGGAAAGAGTTCTTCCTATGACCACCAAAGATGTAAAGGAACATGCCTGTTGATGGGGCATTGTTTGAGGAGAAACACTGGGAGGGATACAATTGGTCAGTTGGGGTGGAGTCATCTGGGGAGTGGTCATGTGTCCCAGGGAAACAGTGACCAGTTCCGGTGGCCCACGGGGCCATTCTAGATGGAGTTAAGGGCTGAGATGAGAGATCATTTCCATCTTTGTGGCTGGCACTTCCGATCTCTTGTAGCTTTGGGGTGACTGTTATTGTTTAGGGAGCCTTGGAACATTAGGGTAGTCCAGCATAACCCCCACTTTCTGATTTAGGGAGAGGCTGACACATGCATTTATCACCTGCTGGGAGTCAGGCTCCAGGCTAAGCCATTGACACTCCATTTTATCTTCTCACCTGATTTGGGAGATGCAGGTCTTTGTATCCCTATGTTATTGATGAAGAAACTGAGGCTTAAAGAAATGAAGGTCCCTTGCTTGAGTTTAGTGGCCAGGAATTAATAGGGGTCAGGATTTGAACCCAGGTCTGTTTGATTCTCTTTGAAACCAAGAGGCATCTGAGGTGCAGATTGAGGGACCACTATCTAGATTCTAGCAATTCAGACTCTAGGGGCTAAACCTCCCATCTCCTCGGGGCTCCTGACAGCTCGAGTCTAAGGAGGGGAGGAGAGTACTCAAGCAAGGCTGTATCTAGATGGCAAACATCCTGCGACCCTGCTGCTCTAAGTGCTCTGAGAAGGCTCTGGAGGGCTGTGCCCAGGGGCAGGAGAGTGGACCGGTGAAGATCAGAATTGGGGTGGTTTACACCCTGAGGGGCGAGTGAGTCCTCTCATGAAGAGGGCAGATTGTGCAGTGACCTAGTCTTCCAGGTGGTCAGCAGTCTGTCTCAGCAGCCTGTCTGAGCTGCTCTGTAGGGTGGGGGGTGGGTTTTAGAGCCCCACACTAGTGTGTCTCATTCTCCTAGCCGTCTAGCTCAAGGAAGCTTCCCCACCCTGTCCGTAGACAGCACTGCCGCCTCCCCTTCTCCGGGCTGAGGCAGAGGGAATAGTTGGGCGGGTTTTTCCCAAGGATCAGGGTCTGGATCCTCTGTCTCTTGGCTCTGGAAGCAGAGAACGCTGTGTTTCCTATGCCGAGGCCAGTTGGATGGAGTGGGTCAAGGGCAGCTGTGGGGTCCCCCACCCAGTTCTGCAATGTGGAATGGAGAGGGTGGGCTGGGGGCTGCTTGGACTGGGTGGAGTGTTGGCTAGTTAATGTGCATGAGACCTCACCCCTCCCGGCTTTGTGGGGAGACACAGAGGAGCAACCCAGGCCGAGCGACGAACACACAGGACCATAAACAATTCTGACAGCGTGGACCATAATAATGTTCAGTAAATCAGAAGACCATCTGCAGAGGACCCCTTTCTGATGAAAGAAAGCAGTGTGAGACAATGAAGACTTGGGCTCAGAGTGTCAAAGAGCACGAAATGTGTAAGGTCCTGGCTGGAGGAAGGAGAGGAGAAAGGTTTAGGTGGTCTCCTGTACAGCTCTGGCTTTTCTCCTGGGCCCCCCTGGTCCCCTGCCATCAGTTCTCTGGTGAGGAGGGGATGATGGATTTAAGGTGGCAGGGCTGAGAAGGGGGCCGAGTCCCTCTATGGCCTCTCTGAAGTGGGTGGTGAGGATGCAGCCCCTGCCTCTGCTGAAGACACGGAGGTTTCGGCAGGAGAGCATAATGCCTTTCCTGTTCAGGCAAGAGTTCTTTGTGGGGTGAGAGGCCAGCATCCAACACTTGCCAGGGAGAAGTGGAGGAGGTCCCCAGGGAGTGAGTTTTCTTCAGGGCTGGAGGGGTGGGAGGGTAGAAGAAAGTCTTGAGGGGCAGTTTGGCTAATTAAAAAGGGATTAAGGAATCCCAGGTGATGCTGAGGGAGGGGGAAAGGGGATAGGGTTGAGTCACAGCCCCACTATTACCATGACAACTGATAAATAAATCCTCCCAGACTGGGGGTTGCCGCCCCGTCATGCCCAGGCAGGATCACTGTGGGGCTGAAGAGCCCCAAGAGCCCATCAGCCATCTCCCCTTCACACCCCTGCTCCAGCTTGAAGGAGCCATGAGGGGCTGGGAGCAGCGAAGCCTGCCTTCTAGCTTCATTCTGCCTACTCCCCTTCCTCACATTAAATGAGGGAGCAGAGCTGGTCGTTCTGGGTTCCCTGGCTTCCCTCAGCACCTCCCTGACCCTGCTGCAAACAGCTCTGTTCAAAGCCAAGTAAAACAAAGACCTTGAGAAACTGTCAGCCCCATCCCAGGCAGCACTGGCTTCTGAGCTCACCCCCTCTCCCCACCGACGTCTGGAGTTGGCCCCTGACCTCTGCATCCTCCTCATCCCCATTAAGGCACCCTTTCCTCAGCCTGGTCTTCCCTCCTCCTCTGCTCTGTGTTCAGGGCCCCTGGGTGGACCTTTTCCGGCAGGGTGACTGGGGGGAGTGATGGATGGGCCCCATGTGGGTGTGTGTAGGGCCCCATGTGGGCCCGGCACTCAGCCATCCAGCCCGCAGTGCTGCACTCCCCGTCTCCTCACGGCAAAGGGAGGGTCTCCAGCTCAGTAGGCAGGTGGGCACCACGTTGAACAAGGAGCTCAGCTCTCTTGCTTGTGCTACCTCCTCCTCTTCCCCCGACCCACCTTAGCTCTGTTCTCCCTGGCCTTCCCTGGACACTCAGACCCAGGAAACTGGTTCTCTGGGCTTGGGCGCAGGATTCCGGGGTGGATGTCAGCCTGCCCCCAACTCCCCCACTCTCCCCCAACAGCTGCTGGAGTACTTGGGCAAGGGAAAGAGCATCGTGGATGTGGGGCTGGCCCAGGCCCGGCACCCGCTGAGCACCCGGAGCCACTACTTTGAGGTGGAGATCGTGGACCCTGGAGAGAAATGCTATATCGCCTTGGGACTGGCCCGGAAGGTGGGCGCTAGTGCTGGCTTTTTGCCTGTGGAGCTGCTCAGCTCTGGGAGCTCTTGGGGAGATCAAGGGCTGGGCTGTAGAGAGAGGTCTTAACCTGAGACAGGACACGGTCGTATGTGTCTGCTGTGTAAGGGTACAGACCGTGAGTGACCTCGGAGCTGAGTGTCGTGACCGCACCATGCACACTGAAGCCTGGATGTGGGGTGGGGGCAGCCTGCAGCCCTGGCTGGGAAAGCCACACACCCTTCCCACCTTCTCTGCTTCCCCTGCAAGCTCCAGGGCCTAAAGGAGTGAGGCTGTGGGGTTGGGAGCAGCCCTCTGGGCTGTAGCTTGTTCCAGGAGATTGAGGGTTCAGGTGCCACTCGCCATCCTCTCTTTGTGTGTGTTACCGTGGATTTTCTGTTTTCGTATTGGTACAGGATTATCCCAAGAACAGGCACCCCGGCTGGAGCAGAGGATCTGTGGCTTATCATGCGGGTATGTGAGGGGCTGCCCTGGGGAAGCCGGGTGGTGGGGATACAGGGGCGCTGGGGCATTTTCCTGACTCCACACAAAGGGCCTCTCCTCCAGCATCTGGCTGCAGAGACTTCCCTCTGCTGCTGTCTGCTCTCCCCTTCCCAAGCTGCTAGCACTTTCTCCTCATCTGTGTTTTTCCTCCCAGCCCTAAAAGCCAGGGGAGCAGAACAGGGGCGGGGGAATCTGGGCCCGAACTGGACATTCCAGGCCTCTGAGTTGGCTCCCTCTGCACCCTTCCTGCAGATTCTGCATTTTCTTTTTATGGTCCGCTTGATTTCCTTTAGGGCTTTCTTTTGAAAGGACAAGCCTGCCAGCTGTGGGTTCCTGGACCCCCCTCTCCTTCCCCTCCTCAGCCCCTTCCCCTCTCTGACTCCCTGCGGGAGCCTCCCCTTTAGCCCCTTGAGCGGATAGACAGGTGTCTCTTTAATCTAGTGCCCTTGTCCCGCTTCTTTCTCCATCTTTTAAAAATTTTATTTTATTTATTATTTTTTGGGGGGGAATTATATATTTATTTATTTGTGTGGTGTTACTGGGGATTGACCCTAAGACCTCGTGCATGCTAACTAAGCACATGCTCTACCACTGACTATGGCCTCCCCCCACCCCTCCATCTTTGTTTCACCTTGCCTCCTCCCTTCCCCAGAGCCAGAGATGGAGGGGATGCTTCAACCTGGAGCCGGGGCCGTGCTGGGGGCTGTAGGGCATCAGCCCCTCCTTCAAGTGTGTGTCTTCTCCCCTCCCTCTAACAGATGATGGGAAGATCTTCCATGGCAGTGGTGTGGGGGACCCCTTTGGGCCACGCTGTTACAAAGGGGACATTATGGGCTGTGGAATCATGTTCCCCCGGGACTACATTCTGGACAGTGAGGGTAAGTGGGGTGGCTGTGGCCAACCAGTCTGGCCGGGCAGAGGGTGGGGGCAGTGCCACAGGCGCTCCTGTTTCCTGGCTTCCTAGGTGACAGTGATGACAGTTGTGACACAGTGATCCTGTCCCCGACTGCCCGAGCTGTCCGGAACGTCCGGAATGTCATGTACCTGCACCAGGAAGGGGAAGAGGAAGAGGAGGAAGAGGAAGAGGAAGAGGAAGATGATGGGGAAGAGATAGAGCAGGAGCATGAGGGCAAGAAGGTGGTGGTGAGTGGGGTGGGTCTGGGGTTGGACTAAGGGTCCTGGGCGTGGGCGAGGGCTGGTGTTAGGGTGGAATAGCCAGGGAAGGGGGGAAGGCCTGGTGCTATTGTGGGCACAGGAGTTGGGGAGACTGGTTGGGAGGCTGGTTTCCAGCCTCAGGATGCCCTCTTGTGGTCACCTCCTGCATCACCCTCTGTCTCTCCAGCGGTGGTGGGAGTTGGGAGTGATGGGGTTGAGGCCAGAGTAGCTCTAGCATCCTCAAGGGAGAGGCCAGAGCCTGCCCGCCCCACTCTTTCCCCCACCTCCACCCACAGGTTTTCTTCACCCGGAATGGCAAGATCATTGGGAAGAAGGATGCTGTTGTACCTTCTGGGGGCTTCTTCCCCACCATTGGGATGCTGAGTTGTGGGGAGAAGGTCAAAGTGGATCTACACCCATTGAGTGGCTAGGGCCTTCTCCCCTGGACCTGCCCCTTCTCCCTCTACTCGCCGTTTGCAGAACCAGGTACCAGTTCCTTACTTCCCTGAAGATTCAGAGGGTGTGAAGTCACTCTGCCCCTACCAGATCAGGCCCCTGTCAAGCTCCTCTGTGCCCACATTTCTGACCTGGTGCTGCCCCTGTCGTCAGTCCCTGGGCTCAAGTCCCTGCTTGGACAGGAACGGGCCCAAAGAATGGTGTTGCTCTCTTGGTGGGTCCCCCTGGCTTTGTCCAGTGGGCTTCCAAGGCCCCCTCCCCCACTGGCCCATGTGAGGGGAGAGGAGTGAGTGACTGTTTCAGCTGCTCTGGGGCCTGAGGCTCGGCAGAGGGTGGAGCAGGACAGCTCCTCCCGTTTACCACAGTATTTCTCCTTGAATTTTTTGTTCCCTGTCCTCATCGTGCGAACCAGTTGCTGCTGTCATCCCCCCTGGCTGGGCTAGGGGGGCCCCCCTGGGCCTCTCTCTCCTTCCACTGACTGCTGTCCCAAGAAGACTACTTGAGGGTCTCTGCTCTTTCCTCAGAGAGCCCACCTCCTCCCTCACTACCTGCTCAGGCACCACAGCCCCGCTGAGAATCCGAGTCTCCGGCTCTCCCCAGCCGTACACACGTAGATGGTGCCCATGACATGTTGATGGAGTGGGAGAGGGGCTGTCAGGTGGGGGGGCTGGGGCCCGTGCTCCTCTCTGCCCTTGCCCTCCTCGGCTTACCCGGGCACCCTTGTCCCTATTTTCCAGGTAGGGCTGTCTCTCCCGCGTGGTGAGGGCAAGACCCCAGAGCCCTGGGAGAGCCCGGAGGGCTGGCCCCGCACTCCCCTGCCCGCCCCCTGCCCCCGCTTGCTGCCTGTGCCAGTTGCCTGTTTTGCTTCAGTGTTTGATTCTAGCACTTAGGTGTGTCCTCCCCCACCAAGCCCTCCGGTCTCCTACCCACTTGACCCCTGACCTCTCCCACACAGTGATTCCTGGGAGGGAGAGGGAGCAGGAGCTGTTGGCCTTGGTTTGCACAGAGTGGGCAGGGCTTTGGGGGGAGGGGGGAGCTGTTGTGCTGCTGGGGCCTCCCCTTCGGCCCTCCCTTCCGGCCCTGCACTATGATGTATGAAATGTATGTACAGACCAGAGATGTTTATACAGCCAATAAAGATGGAGTTTCCATATTTATCAGTACGGCCAGGACAGGAGAATCCTTTCTAGTGCGTGGGTCTAGGGATAGGCCTGGAGGAGGGGGCAGCTGAGGGAGTTTGATAACCGGGGGGAGCTTCTGGACTAGTGTTAGGTGGGGGGTGGGGGGCTGTGTATGTTCCATGGACGGGGCTTGAGCCTGGATGCCCCAAGAGGCAAAGTTGTGCCCCTGAGAGACCTGAGGCTTTGACCTTCCTGGGAACAAGGCATGACTCCAGTGATGACTAAATGTTATAGAAACTCTTTATTAGACAAAAATAGACTCTTTTTTCCCCCCTTTTCATGTGATCCCACTCTGATCTCTCTGCTCAGAGGGGAGGCAGAGCAGGGAGTGCCTTGCTCCCCACCCCTCTCCCCGCCATGCTGGGACCTGCAGCCGCGTGGAGCTGGCAAGGCCTGTCTCCCCTCCAGGGCTGATGTTCTTGTGCAGGTGGGGCTGTCCTGATCCCCTCCAGGGCTGCACTGCTGATGCCTCCTCACCCTTCACACACCCATCTCTGCCATCTGCTCACGTGCAAGGTCATCTCATGGGCCCGTCCACTTGGCTTAGAAGGCTGGGGGCAGGGAAGGAGGGCAGCGTCCCAAGCCGATGTCTGCTCCCCATTCCTAGGGGAGAGGCCGGCTCCTGGGTCTCCTGGGTCCAGGGAAGTGAGGGCTGTAGGGTGCTGCGAGGGGTGCAGTGTCAACGTGGGCTCGGAGCTGGTGGCCTTCCTTCATTTTCTCTGGCCCAGTAGAACTTTGGTGATGAAGGTGACGATGGCACCTGCAGGCTGGTCTGGGTCAAGCTCTGCGAAGAGGTGACACACATTCTCCCAGGGGCTTCCTGGCTTCTTGGCCACGAAACCAAAGATCCTAGGGGTACACAGGCACAGCAGGGAGGGGCTCAGCATCACCCCAGGGGCTGCAATGCCAGGACTGGGGAGGAAGGAGGCGCCTGGACGCCAAGCTGGGCAGGGGAGACCGCAGTCCCGGGAGACTTACTTGGAGGTGGTCCCATCAGGGTTGGTCCATCTGCAGAAGGAGGAGAAGAACTGTGAAGGAATGGCCCCGGGAAGTAGCTACTGAAGGAGGAGCTGGGCTGGGGACTGTGGGGCGAAAGGGCTGGGAGGGAGGGTCACCTCCGGTCCTGAGGGTCAGTGCTGGAGAAGGTGATGCTGTTCACTGGATAATGGCGGCGAAAGAAGAGCCTGTGAGGAGGAGGGTGGGGAAGGTCACACCCAGAAACGAGGGCCCCCGAGCCCACGCCTAGGGTTCCCAGGGGCCAGGCACACATACTTCCTTTGGTTGTCCGTCAGCGTGATGCCCTGGGCTGAGACCTTGAAGTGGACAACGGCAGGTGTCGGGCGTGGGCTGCAGCTCAGAGCTGCGGAGCTGGCCCGTGCCACTGCCTGGGGGCCCGTCAGTGATTCAGTCTCGACTGAGGTCAGGTAGAGTACGCTGCAGGCTGTGGGGGCGAGGAGGGGGCTTAAAAAGGCAGATTCTGTGACTGCCCCAGTCGGAGATACTGGATGGAGGCTCAAGAATCCGCATCCTAACAGGTCCCTCCCCATGGAGCACCCCCCCAGTACAGGGCTCCCCAGATGCCTCTGCCAGGGCCCACCCACCTCAAGGCCCTTCAGTGCCCTGTGCCTGTGTCAGCAATGCCCTCCTTGGTGCCCAGGGGGAGGGAGGGAGGGAGAGGCCCGTACCGGCGCCCTGACGCAGGAGGTCTGCCGCTGTGCTCATGTTGCTGGGCACTGGGGCCTCCGGGGCCGCCTCCAG
The DNA here is from genome assembly GCF_048564905.1 of Vicugna pacos. Lineage (NCBI taxonomy): Eukaryota > Metazoa > Chordata > Mammalia > Artiodactyla > Camelidae > Vicugna > Vicugna pacos. The sequence continues at coordinate 10,305,545 of NC_132998.1, forward strand.
AGGATCTAAGGGAGATGAGAGTGAGCAGCGGGCAGGGGCATTTCCTGGGAGCTGGAGAGCGCCCTCTGCCGTCCCGAGGGAAGGGAGGCAGGCGGGGAGCCAGGCCCTGGAGATTCTGCCTTTGGCTGCAGTGGGTGGGGAGAGGTGCGTGGGCAGATGATAAGACACCCACCTTTGCTGGGAATGCGCAGGCAGCAGGGCAGGGACAGCGGGGAGATGGAGTGCTGGGAGACCAGGGCCGAGAGGCTGCCTGCAGGGGAGAGGCAAGAGGATAACTGAGGCGCCCACAGATACCCCTAGTCTACTCCTCCCTCCTGACACCCCTTGGCCTCCCTGAACCAACCCGACGCAGTCTTCCCAGCCCCTGCTTCTCACCAAAGTAGGGCTCGCTTGGGCAGCCCTTGATCTTCACCCCCTTGGGCCCAGTCTCAATGAGAAAATGGCGGACCAGCTGTTCCAAGGGATCCCCTGAGGGAGAAAGGCTTTATCAGATTCCAGGTTCTGCTTCTCCCCTGCTGGGATTCTTCCCAGAGCAGGAAAGGTCACTTCCTGCCTCTCCCCACTAAGAAGTGACCCCACCTTGTCTTGCCTCTGGGACCCCTCCCACCTCCTCCCTTTCTCCCTCAGGTTCGGCCATTCTGTACCTTTCCAGGGCTGGGCGCTGGGTGGGGGTGTAGCCACCTTGAGAGCCAGTCCATAGGCTCCTTGGAATGAATGACTGTCCCTGATCAGGAAAGCCCCAGGGTCCTTGTCCTTCAGCAGGGCGATGGCTGGGGGAGGCGGGAGAAGTTTTCACAGCGGCTGACTGAGCCCCAGGTAGCCCCTCCACTCTGCTACCCAAACTCCCCAGGCCTCTGGCCCTAACAGAGGTGGTGCCAGCACCTGGGATGCTGCTGGGGGGTTAACAGCGCATTGACAGCATTAGACCTTGGGCCAGAAGCCCAGAATCAGCTGCTAGAGAG